>NC_064472.1:48878552-49194802 GCF_023343835.1 Lagopus muta | reverse complement strand
TCCTGTGCTCAGGAAGGCAGGCAGCAGGCTCTGCAAGGACTTCCTTCTAAGCCTGATGCCTATCTTGTCCTGCTTGCCTGTGAGTCATGACTGAGCAGCAAGGAGTCTGAAACCTAGTGGTTACTGAATGCATGCGCTCATATAAATGTGCATTTATTCTTGTTTAGCTTTTGGTGTCCTCCTACAAATTACTGAATTAAGTCAACTAATGCCTTACAATGCGTGCAATGAAAAACTATATTCAAAAATAGCTATCTTTTTAAATTATTTTATTTTAAAAAGATGAAAATTCTGTTTGATGGTTTTCTTTCTGGAAAGCAATGTTGGAATGAAAAAATTCTATTCATTTTTTTGGGAGGGTGGAAAGGAAATGCTTAGTGAGAGTTGGTCGAACAAAAATTTTTTTACTCTTATTGAGAAAACGAATAACAACATAAACATCAACATTTTTTTTTCTTCCACTGGAGGACTTGTTTTTTATTCTGGAAATCTGAAAGTGTGGGGAAACAAAACAACTTATCCAGTAGTGAGAATTTATGAAGAGTCTTTCATTCCAGGGAAATACACCAACAATCAAAATGGAAAATAGTACATGGTTTGGGAGAACTATTTTTGGCTTCCAAAAATTAAAAAGGGAGAAAGGGAAAGGGAAATAGCACTGTTAAGGGAAAAGAAATGATCTGAAAACCAACAGCTCTGGTCAACAGCTTTGGCCTCAGCAGTAGGTAGGAATGAAATTAGTCTTCCCTTGAGAATTTATGGGAAAGTGTAAAATGAACAATGCATCACAGTTAAAAAAGGCAGATTATGTCACCGAGCATGTCAGCCTGGAGAAAAGAAGGCTGTGGTGTGACCTCATTGCAGCCTTTCAATAACTAAAGGGAGCCTACAGAGGGGAGGGGAATCAACTCTTTGAAAGGGTTGATATGTGTAGGACGAGGGGAAATGGCTTTAAGTTGAGGGAGGGGAGATTTAGGTCGAACATCAGGGGGAAGTTCTTTACCCAGAGAGTGGTGAGGTGCTGGAACAGGCTGCCCAGAGAGGTTGTGGATGCCTCGTTGCCTCATCCCTGGAGGTGTTCAAGGCCAGGTTGGATGGGGCCCTGGACAGCCTGGTTTAGCATTAAACGTGGAGGTTGGTGGCCTGGTGGCCCTGCATATGGTAGGGGGGTTGGAGATTCATGATCCTTGAGGTCCCTTCCAACCGTGGCCATTCTGTGATTCTGTGATTTTTCACGGGCAAAAATAATTAGTATTCTAGATAAGGAAAACACTAAGGTCTCTTTTCTTTGGAATTCAGAGGAAGAATTTAACACAATGTCATGTAAGAAACTATTAGATCAAGTGAAAAAAGATGGATATTACTCAAGAATATTGAAGAGAAAGTAATAAACCCAGAGATATTCTGTACAGATATGATTAGCGGACTTCCCAGAAGTTTTAGTAGCCAGGTCCAGGGTCTCCAGAAGCCAGCAGTGCATTTTTTTTCTTTTTGGACTTGCATATTTGTTTTGTGTTCATGAAGTGGAGTCTGGCGATATTCTCTGTACGGAAGGGGAACTGACTATATGTCAGAAAAGAGGATGAAGTACAATTGTTTTTTGTTACTGTAAAACTGCTTACAGAATTAAAATCTGCTAAGAACTTGCATAAACATATTAATCTTGGGAAGGATCAGAGGACAGACTGGGATATGGGGTGTATGGGAACAGCTGAATCACAGCCTGAACCTCTGATTGATCACCTGAGGTGAGCATTGAGTCAGCCCTGGGAGCACAGGTGAAGACAATTCACCTGTGCTGCCGGAAGGGGTGGAGCCTGGCTCCACATCTCCTAGACCGCATTTGAGGGCTGACTACCAGTGGGAAAGGATCTCTTCTGGAGTTTTGTAGTGAGCCCAGAATGTGGCTAAGCTATCTTTTTTTGTTATTATAATCTACTTTGCTGAACTCTCTTGTTTATTTTATAGAATCACAGAATCATAGAATCACCAAGGTTGGAAAAGACCTAAAAGATCACCCAGTCCAACCGTTCACCTATTCCCAATAGCTCCCACTAAACCATGTCCCTCAACACAACATCCAGCCTTTCCTTGAACACCCCCAGGCTCGGTGACTCCACCACCTCCCTGGGCAGTCCATTCCAGTGCCTGACCACCCTTTCTGAAAAGTAATACTTCCTGATGTCCAGCCTGAATCTCCCCTGCTGTAGCTTGAAACCATTCCCTCTGGTCCTATCACTAACAACACAAGAGAAGAGGCCGACCCCCAGCTCACTACAGCCTCCCTTCAGGAAGTTATAGAGAGCAATGAGGTCTCCCCTCCCTCAACATCTTTATATTCATTGATTATATATGGGGGGTGCTCAAGATAGAAGATGAAGATGTACAGATAGTAAAACTGTTTACTGGTTATTATTTTGTTGTTGTTGTTTTTAATGAAGATACAATCACAGGAATGTAGGCACTGTTGTCCACTTCTGGAAATAAAAATCAGCTATATGATTTTTCTTAAGATTTCAGCACAATCTCAAGATCAGTCTGTTAGGGAATAAATGAGCATGCTGAAAATACAGGAGCCAATTAAAATTTCTTCAAATCTACCATAGGATAACTGAGGCTAGGATTACAGAATGATAAGCAGTGTGATCTGGGTAGATATTTGGAATCATGTGAGATTAGGATAATTACTGTTTCATTCCCTCCATCCAACTTCAAATCCACCAGTTTAGGGTTTAAATATTCTGTAATTACATACATACATGAAAATGCAGGGTTGAAAGACAATTTCATATTCAAAACAAGAACACCTTCCTATGTAAATCAGCCATAAACATACAGGTAGCCCTTAAAGTACCCATAAAGTACTATTTATTTCAATGGAAATGACAACAGATACAAAGAGCACAATAACAAATTCTCAGCTACAAAACACTGTTTTTCAACATAGTCACGACCATTAGCTATGCGTTTTCATGTGCAATGAACAAGAGCCTGCATGTTGCTCTTGTAAAAATCTGCACCACTGGGGCGCTGCTATGACAATATTGCTGCCAGAAAAATTTTGCAGTCCAATTTTCATGAGCCTGAACATGTGGTTGTCAGATGATGCCAAATCCAGATTATACAGTTACGGGAAAACATTCAGTGAAGAGTGGCCACACACTTCAAACTGGTATGGGCCCTTGAACTCTTGAAGTTTTAGCCTTCAGCTTAGTTAGCATTAGACTACAAATTTAGAGCTGATGGTTTGCCCAGGTCCCAGGAAATGCAGAAGGATCATCTCTTTCTCATCCCAAAAGACAGTGCCCATCACTGTGCCCACTAAGGGCTACTTCCTGAAGTTTTTTTTATGAGGAATTCAGATGTTGCCATTCAATAGACTGCTGTTTTAATTCTGTGTGATACTGGTGACACCATGTCTTGTCACTGGTAATGATATGATCCAGGAAACTGTCACCTTCAGCCTTGCATTGATTCAATAAGTCCTGAGAAACTTGCATACAGTGTTCTTTCTGCTCCTGCATAAGCATTCTTGGGACCCACCCAGAGCAAACTTCGTAACACTCCAGTGTTTCTGCCTATCACTTCCAATGCAATGAAGTAAATATTCAGCTCTGTAGACGGTATCTCAACTGTAATTTGCTGAGACTTTATTGTTTCACATGGAGAATAACAGTTTCAATTACCTTTCAATAAATCCAAGGTTTCTTCTAAAGAAACCCATGGAAACTATTACTACTTGAAAGGAAAGGCCAGCCTCAAAATTTGCCTCTAGGGTAGCCCCAGTGGCAGGCCCATTCTGAAGTTGGATATCTGACAGTTTCTGATTTGCAGTCTATGAGTCAATCCCAGACTCGCAGGACTTGCCAACCCTCCCAAATAGACTAAAGTAGACTACAGTAGCTCAGCAGATGGATATGTCTACCAAGTGATTACAGGTCATCTCAAGTAGCTCGTGAGTTTCATGCTCACAGGCATTCATCCTGATGGGGGATTTCCACAACTTATCTGCTAGCAAGAAAACATAGTGAACTATAAGTGATCCAGGAGACTTCTGATGTCCATCAACTGTAACTGGGAAGTAGCTATTACATAGGTAGTGATCACTATATTTACATAGTCTGCCTTCATTGAGCCCAAAGAAAAAAAAATTTTCCAGAAATTCTGAGCTTACCTGAAAGGTCATTTGTTAGAGAATACAGCATAAAAAGTCAAATGCGGAGAAAGGAGATATTCTCCTCTTTCTAAATTTGTTCTGTGCCACAACAAACTTCCTGTATTTGATCTGCAATTTGTAAAGCTCCTTGTAAAGCTCCAACATCTTGGTTGTGAATACTTGTTGTGAGTTTCACAGCTGCACTCAAGACAGAAATTAACACCCTCAATGTCAGGCAACTATGGCAACAACTCAGACATTTCTATCATTACTTACCTGCAGAGCAGCTCTCTGAAAAAAAATTTCTTTATTCTGCAGACAGCATCAATAAGCAAATTATTTTAATTTATTTTTCAGTCCAGCATATTTAATGATACTTGCTTTGTTAGATTGCAGCCTAGAACTGTCTTGATCAGAAAAGGATTTCAGCCACTTTGGCCAGGTCCCCAAGCTGAATGGCTGCAGAATTTACTAGCTTCTTAGTAATTAATTCAGTCACGTCATTCATACATAAGTTGTATTTAAGTACCACAACTTAAAAGTAAGACCAAAACCAATGTGTTCAAATAGAATGAATGTACAGTTGACTTAAACTAAAGACACACAGAATTCACAAAGGATTTGTTAGGTTAGTGGGTAAGCTGCAGAGATTGCACCTAGGAAAATTCCTTTCAGTGCTGCCGTCTAATTCTCTTTCTCACCTAAAAAATGTTATCAG
The DNA here is from genome assembly GCF_023343835.1 of Lagopus muta. Classification (NCBI taxonomy): domain Eukaryota; kingdom Metazoa; phylum Chordata; class Aves; order Galliformes; family Phasianidae; genus Lagopus; species Lagopus muta. Next base: position 49,189,928 of record NC_064472.1, on the reverse strand, counting down.
TCATTTCTGTCCCTTGGGCAGAGGGATGGAAAACTCACTTCCAACAGCACTGTTTACTCTGAGGACCTCAAATAGGGTCTGTAGAATAGCCATTAATACAGGGGCTTCTTTCTTGCTTGCTATATTCTAATCTGGATGTTGAAGCAGCAAATCAGCCATTCTTTGGGAAAATCCTGAATGGCTGTCAGTGCATTCCTGCAACATCTGTTTAGCATAGTGTATTTCAGCTGAGCAGGTAGGTAATTCGAGTCTGGTGCTCATCCAATATTAAATGAAGTATATGTGCATCAAACTGCTATGTCATTGGACTCCAGGGTGTACCTGGAGCACCTTGAAGCCTCAGGTTATCTTATATTAATCAGTAGAGAAGAAATAGTTGAAGGAATAATAGTAGAAAATTGATAGAAAAAATGATCATACTTCAAAGAACCCAATTATAGCATTATGCATGTAGTATCTGGTCCATCTGGTAGGGATTATATTGTTAAATTAATGTGTCTTGGTATGCTCAGCACAGATGTAATGAATAGGTCAATCAAGAATGTGTTGTTGCAGACTGTGTAAAATATAAACCTCAAATGTCCTTCTTCTCTGTTCTAGAGACATAACTATCTGACGGAAATTTACCTTTCCTCTTTTTATTGGTGTCAGTGGGATGGATTAAAAACAAACAAAACTGGAAAATTTATTTCATAAGTCTAGGTATCCCATTTTTCACCTCTTGTAGATCCTGAGTGGTATAAAGCACTTGGCTGCTTTTCTTTGCCTTTGTATTTACTATGTAATGATCATTCTTGAAAAGTGTATAAAAGAAGCCAGATAGCAGAATGCCTTTGTTACTCTTGATATTAATGCATTATGTACAAGCAGTGTTTAACTGCCATTTCTTAAAAAGTAGTCATTTTTTGACCTTGTGGGAATTTCGTTTTACAAACTGAGTTCTGTGCTTTGTGGAAGACTTTTCTACGCATTTTACTTCACAGTCAAAACTGCCTAGTTGAGAAAACTGAATTAAGATCACTAGTCTGCCATTAGAAGAATTATATTTACTTAGCCCAATACATGTGTGTGTTGCTTTGCTACCTGTTCCAAATACACCCTAATGCAGCATTGCTAAGTACCGTATTTATACTTGGGTTTTCCATGTTATTCTGTCAACTTTAGAACATCACATATTTAAACAACTGTTTCAACAAGTACTGAATTGGAAAGACATTGTAATTCTGATGGGATTCAGCAGTGTCTGCATGGCTTTTGTTTGTCAGAACTGCTGCTGTTGCCAGGATACTTGGCAGGAAGATGTCAAAAGGCAGCACACTGCAAGGACTATTTGGACTATCCTGAAAACTGCCCTTTGCATACTAACAAATTTAAGGGCTGCTCCTTTTCCCCCTGAATTCAACAAGAACATAATTGGGCTGCTGGTTTTGCTTATGGACATGCCATGAGATGTTGAATTTCTGACGCCCCAGATGCCTTTAAGATTATGACTCTGATTCCAAAAGCTTTTATATTTTCTCTGGATATAGCTAAATCATCCCTGCTACAGGATTTAGAAGTTGTTCACCTTTGGAATAAATTCTACTGTATGGTATTTTCCTCAGGCAAAATCTCTAGAAAGGTATCTTCAAAATCTCTGTAATTGTGCAGATACTGACCAGGTTTGGTCATTAATCCAGGATAAAATTTAGGCCTTGATGTCCTCACTTCAGAGAGGAGGTTTGTAACTTTCTCAAAGACCCAGTGACTTCAAATTGAAATTTGCTTAATTCAGATTTGAAAGATAATGTTAATTTAACTGACTGCAACCAAATTTAACTGCCGCTACAGTTTCTGCAAGAATATGTGTGGGAGTCATCTTTTCCTGAAGGAGAGCAACTGGGGTGCAGCTCAGAGGTAGCCAACAACTTCAGTGGTTAAAACTGGTGAATTGCAGTGTAATCTGGTAGCCAGGTAGCACACCACAGGGACGAAGAGAGGACTAATGTAGCTGTTCTCTCACGTCCAGTGATCTATGGTCACACTGTAGACTTCTTATTTTCCCTCTACCTACCACAGATGTCCACAATGCTGTTAAACCTATCTGCTCTCCCATATTGCTCCCTCCCACACTTACACAAATGCCCTCTCACAAGAATCCTTCCGTCCAAGTCTACCACTAAGCTCCCATCCAGACCTGTCCCACCTCTGTACACAGCCCCCTACCTCAATCTGCACAGGGTCTGCAGCTACTGAATACCTTTTCTCTTTTGGCACAGTCACATTTCATGCTTGCTAAATGAGTATTGCTCCTTTGCCTTCCCAGTAAATGGGCCCTGCATTGCATGCACTCTCCTTGCTTTCTAATGAAGACAACACTTAGCAAGCCTGTGAAACTATGTGTGCAACAGGCCATTTCTTGATAGGTTGGCTGCCTGTGCAGTCACCTGTGGATACAGACCAGGTTCACCCTATCACTCCATGTGCCTACATTATAAGGCTGTCAGTAGAATAACCTTGATGCATGTGCAACTTCTGAAATGGACTGCAGGATGAGAAAGCTTACAGTGTGTACACTGTATAAATCCCAGGCACTCAAGTGCTCTTTTGCAGCTTCTTGTTAAGCAGTGAGAGAGGCAGACACCATGCAGTGTTGTCACTGTCATCAAAATAGATTTCAGAAACAGAATACAGATGTTACTAGAATGCCCTTGAGATGCACTGCTTGCTTGGTGGGGAGGCACCTTTCCTTGTTTTGATCATAAGAAAGTATTTTTGTTTCAGACACAACCCACAGGTTTTTTCATCTTCTGTTGAGAAAACATAGCCTGAGGTGCAAAAGCTTATCACAGACTGAGTGAAAGTGTTTAAGGACACAAGCCAAAATACTGAAACCAGAATTATACCATGACTACTATGTTTTTATTCTGTCTTTTTATGTCTGGAATAATAAAACAAGCCTATCTATTTGAATTATCTTGAGACAGTCAAAACCAGTCATTAAAATTAACAACAATTGCCCTTTCTGCATTTAAATATAGCACGAACATTCAAGAAGGTAATTTGTTAGTACATATCTGATTCCTCATAAAGCACAAACAATGAGAGAACCAAAAATAATCTTGTCATAAGGATTCATCCAAACCCCACTGAAAACACTAGAAAAATTTATTTTGCTCAGTGAACTTTGTGTCAGACTCTTCATTACACATAAAAAAGATTTCTTTTAACATCCTACTATGCGCTAATCCAGCCTTATTTTAGTTTATGCAATATGAATAATAAGAAAAAAAATATGAGAAGATAAGGAAACATTCATGCCAGGAATGTTCATTAAAATTTTAAATAGCTCATTTCCTATATGAGCAGTTTAATATTTGGATTGCTCATAATTTTGTTTTGAGATATTCAGAATAGGTACCAAAGATAATAAAATTCATTTTAAAGGCTCCCTTTTTCTCATTCTTTATTAAAAATACAGTCCAGAGAAGAACAGAATTGTATATGTAAAATATATTGCAGGTGCTTTAGCATTGGAAGTTGGGAAGGCCCAAGAGAATCGATTGACATTCAAGCACCACTTCTTCCAAGCTCAAGACTAGTTTTGGAAAATGAGAGAGATGCCTGAAGACTGGAGGAAAGACAACATCATTCCAGTCTTCAGAAAGGGCAAGAAGGAGGATCCAGGTAATTACAGGCCAGCCAGCCTCAACTCCCTTCCTGAGAAGGTGACAGAACAACTTATTCTGAATGTCATCTCCAAGCAAGTGGAAGAGAAGATCATCTGGAGTTGTCAACATGGATTGACCAAAGAAATCATACTTGACCAACCTTGCAGCCCTCTATGACTCCATAGGGAGATGAGGAAAAGCAGAGGATGTTGAGTACCTTAACTTCAGTAAGTCTTTTGACAGTGTCTCCCATAATATAATTACTAAGCTAATGAAACTTAGCAAATGTGGGTTATAGATGAGTGCATGAGTAGAACAGTGAAGTGATTGAAAGCTGGAGGAGTGGCACATCTCAAAGGATTGTGATCAGATGTTCAGAGTCTAGTTTGAGGCTTGTAACATGTAGTATTTCCCAAGGGTCAGTGCTAGGTCCAGTTTTGTTCAACGTCTTTGTCAATGACCTCAACAGAAGGATAGACTGCACCCTCATTGAATTTCCTGATAATACAAGCTGGGACGAATGGCTAACACACTGGAAGTCTCTGCTTGAGACCTGAACAGGCTGAAGAGTTGGGCAGAGAGGAGCCCCACAAGATTCAACAAGAGCAACTGTACAGTCCTACACGTGGGAAGAAATAACCACATGCATCTGTACAGATTAAGGGATAACCTGTTGGAGAGGAGCTCTGTGGAGAAGGATGTAGGTGTCCTGCTGGACAACAGGTTGGCCATGAGCCAGCAGTATGCCCCTGTGACTAAGGCCAATGGTATTTGGGGGGTGGGGTGCACTAAAAAGAGCATGGCCAGCAGGTTGAGAGAGGTGGTCCTTCCCCTCTACTTTTATCCTGGTTTTATCAGTATTCTTTATCATAACGTCATGCAAGAAGCTGTGGGGTGCAGAGACATGGTGTACCATGGAGATATGTTTCCTATTTGTCTCTAGCAGTCTCACAGAGTTCTGACTCTCCAAGGAGATGATATACTGAGATGTTCTGCATTTCCCAGAAGCCACCACATGATTTCCGATTCCAAGTGATGGAGGAAGCGCTCTTTGGTCTTTTCCAGGAGGCAAGTGATGGAGGGACTGCCTGTAAAAATTTGGGTGGACTCTCTCTCTCCTCCAGTTTTATTTTCCCTCCTCCTTCTGACCCCCTCCTTTTTCCCAAGGGGAGGGAGCGGTGTCACATGATTAACACTTCAAACTCTCGGGCAATTCTGCCCTAGTGAGACCACATCTGGAATACTATGTCCAGTTTTGAGATCTCCAGTTCAAGAAAGACTGGGAACTTCTAGAGGGAGTCCAATGGAGAGTGACAAAGATGACCAGATGACCTGGAACATCTGAATTTTGAGGACAGGCTTAGAGGCTTGGGGCTGTTCAGCCTGGAGAATAGAAAGCTGAGGAGGGAGTCTTGTCAGTGCTTAAAAATATCTAAATAGTGAGAGTCATGAAGATGCAGACAGACTCTTTTCAACAGTGCCCAGTGGCACAACAAGGGGCATTGGGGACAGACTGAAATGTGGGAAGCTCCACAAACACGAGGACAAATTTATTTACTGGGAGGGTTACGGAGTAATGGAACAGGCTGCTCAGAGAGGCTGTGGAATCTTCCTCCCTGGAGATAGCCAAAACCCTCCTGGACACTTTTCTGAGCAACCTACATTAGGGAACATGCTTTATCAAGCAGATGGATTCAATGATCTCCAGAGGTCCCTTCAAAATCCCTATAATTCTGTGATTGTGTATTAGTGGTGTTTCTGCAACTAAATTGTAATTTCAAAACAATATCCTCAGAAGGATCTCTGGGATACCATTACATTAAACAAGCATGTTATCCATAGTCATAAATCAGTTTTGTAATATGTATTCTGAACTCTTTATGTTCTTGTGTAATTGCCACACAAAACGAGAGAGTTTGCTTTGACTGTGATATCAGTGAGCTCAATCTGACACAGAAATGAAAGATTACAGACTGGTTTATGAGCTGTAATTCTTTTTGGTGTAGTATTTAAACATAATTGTATGACATGATCAAAATTACACAGGATGATTTAGAGAGCTGTTGCACTGTCTGAAAACAAAATGTGTACAAAATGTGACTTAAATAATGTCAGTGTAAATTCCTATAAATGATGGAACAGAATTACACCTAATGTATCTGGTACTTATGTGTCTTTCCTTTATAAATGCAGCTATTATTACAATTACTAGATACTTTATAGCCCTTTTGTAAATGTGAGCATTTTCAGAAACCGAGATTGCAGGTGGTAAAATCTATTTTTATTGGTTGATAAATTACAAAGACAACAACAGAAATGTTTGAAATTAAGCATCTCGGATTACACCAAGGTTGCAAAAATAATTAAATCATAGTCCAGACACAACACTGGAGGACTTTTTGAACCTTGTTTCTTGCTACCCCAGCTATATTTAGACATGAAAATTGGAAAGAAAATGTTTTGTTTGTATATACCTAAGGGTATGTTTGTATCATGGAAAGGAGCATGCTGCAGTAACCCTGGGCAAATGTAGTGTAAGCTATCTTCCAAAACAACTGGTGTAGTCCCTTCAGTTCAGCATTGTGCCAAAACTCATGAGCACTGTGCTGTGTGATGTGGACAGTCTGTCATGCACTGAACCAGCACCTGGGGCCCTGTGGTTTGTACTAATGTCCTTCACAAACACAACCAAAAGGCACATACAATTGAAGATACAAAATCTGATTTTTATACGAACGTCATTCTGAGAAATGAAGCATCATGCCTGCCAATGCTTTCAAAGCCAAATAGCGTCATTACCATGCTCAACTTTTAGTATGTTTACTGTTTAGTCACTTGATTACTTGATTCATGTTAAACAGTAAATTAAACATGACTGCAAAAATGAAGAACCAGAGAAAATGGGCTCAATTAACAGAAAACAGATTTTGTGTTGCTTCACGTCTTAATTATTTTATTCCACCATAACAATTGATATTGTTGTGGTGTCAGTATGTCAACCTGATTTCAGCTTTCGGAACAGACAACTCCAATTTCTTACATGTTCAGGAATGTTGAAGCCTATCCATCACAGGTAGGAGGAAAAGAAAGTCAAACAGTTCAGAAAAAAAAAAATTATATATATATATATGATTCTTTATTTGAAATACAAACCTTTCTTGAAAATTTTGGAAGTTTCTGCTTAGACTGTGTTCTGAAAAAAGAAAAAATCGTTCTACAAATAAAATTGAACAGAATTCACTGGCTGAGTGTACAAGTTCGATATTTTGGTATAATAATCATCTTTCCCTGAATCCACAACAATACGAGTTAGTCTTCTGAGTTCTCCATTACAAACACCCTGCAAAACTTTAAAGTGCCAGACTTCTGAAAAGAGAAGCTTCAGTTCTGTTCTACTGTTACTTTGCTATGGATTTTTGCATCCTCAAAATCCAGATCTGGAAGAAATTTTATACTGCATGAGTGTATACTATCGACCATCATGCTCCAAGGTAAACCTAAGAAAGATTTAAAAACACTTGCAGAGTATATAGTGTCAATCTGGAGGTAGAGAGATTGTTTCAGCACATGGAATAAGGCATTCATGTTGCCTAGATGAGGGTAGGGGAGGATTGTCAAGTTTCCGCAGATGCTGTAGAAATTTCTTACCGTAGAATGTGGGGTTACTCACTGGAAGACAAAGCAGATGACTGCAACTAATGAAAGCAAGAATTTCCTTTATAAATCAAAACACGTTTTTCCTTCTGCTTCTCAATTACTGGTATATTACAAATACTATCTGAATCTACTATCCAGTCTCAATACATGAGAAGGCATGCATGACAATAACTGAGGATTTCATGTTGTCTCTACATGTGCAAGCAAAGAAAATCATTCAGATGGAAAATATGAAAGTGGCAAATGATCTGGAAAGTCTGCAGAATGCCTATAATAAGGAAGAATCAGCTTCTATACAATAATCACTATATTTTTCCAAAGTAAAACAGTCATTGGTTCTGTCCATTTCAGAAGTAAAATTTTGACAACCAGCTCAAATTTTTGGAGAAGATGCTTGTTCCTATGTAGCTACAGCTGTATATCATTTTTAGACATATGACTCACTTTTTCCAGTGAGTGTCCAGAAAAATGTAATTACTCGCTAAAACTTTTGCTTCAAACACAGCTCTGATGATTCAGGTTTTTTTTGTTTTTTTGTTTTTTTTTTAATTAAGTTAGCAGAGACATAAATCTTCATGAGCAGCTTGTGTTCTTTATCCTTGCAACTTTTGAGCTCTAATCAAGAATCAGTTTCTCTTATAAATATACTTGGGGCTCATGTTCAAGATGGGCATGCAGCCCTCTGCTACAGGTCCTGTCCACCACTGAGTCTCCTGTAACTGGAGCTCAGGCTGAAGGTCTGTCACTATTAGAATCACAGAATGATAGAACAGTTTTGTTGGAAAGGACTTTCTAAGATCATCTAGTTCCAACCACCTTGCCATAGGCAGGGACACCTTCCTCTATAGCAGGTTGCTCAAAGCTCCATCCAGTTTGGCTTCCAGGGAGAGGGCATCCACAACCTTACCGGGCAATCTGTTCCAGTGTCTCACTACCCTCACTGTTAAGAATTTCTTCCTAATATCTAGTCTAATTCTACCTTCTTCCAGGTTAAAACCATTTCCCCTTATCCTGTTGCTACCTGCCCTTATAAAAAGTCTCTCCCTAGCTTTCCTGTAGGCCCCCTTCAGGTACTGGCAGGCTTCTATAAGGTCTCCTAAGAGCCTTCCCTTCTCCAGGCTGAAGTGTTCCAGCTCTCTCAGCCTGTCCTCGTCGAGGAGGTGCTCCAGCCTTCTGATCATCCTTATATCCCTTCTCTGGCCCTGCTCCAACAACTCCATGTCTTTCTTGTGTTGGGGTCTCCAGCACTGGATGCAATACTCCAGGTGGGGTCTCATGAGAACAGAGTAGAGGGGCAGAATCATATCTTTGTTGATCTTTTTTTAACCAGTTTATTAGGACTTCCTTGTAAAGACTGCCAAGGCAGTTAGAATTAAAACTCAATTAAAAATCACATATACATTAAAAGTTTTGGCCCCATATAGTGCCTGTTAATAGAAAGAAACTTAGTAATTCCTTTTCAAAGAGGAAGAAATCTGAATCTTAGTAACTATCTTGTTTGAGAATATTAATTATGACAATACCGTCTGTCTAACTTGCAGCAGTCTGCTTATTCATTTCTATTACATTCTGTGGAAGCAGAGTCCTCCTATCTCAGAGGGGCACATAATTTGGCATTTCATTACAAATGTAATATGCATTTTGAAATATTTTATAAAGACTTTACAATTATATCCACATTTTGACATTCAGAACATTTTCAATTTTTGCATCTCAAAATACTCGTAAAGATACGTGAGTTAAAACTCGTGAAATTCAGTAAGAATTAGTATTTTGTTTTGTGTTAAAGAACAGTGAGATAAAGAGTTTAGTAACTTAAGATTTCACAAAAATCTAGATCGTCAATTTTCAGTCCCATTTTTTAACTCTTCTGACTATTTTCCCCTTGTAATCACTATGTTTTCTAAATTATTATTAGAAATATTGTATTGCTAGAATAAGAAAAGATACACTTGAGTATTTTCTTTAGTATTGCTCAGTTCCTAGGAAGTCATTTCCTTAAAAAATAGTATTTCAGAAATCAAAGGACACAGATAAAGAGAAAGATATTAGATGGCCTCTTGATAAAACTGAAGTGTCATTGTTCTACTTCTCATCATCCTCATCATTTTGGAGAGAGAATCCACTTCTTGTTTGTCATATTCCTCTGCTAGAAACAGTCTCTTTACAGAACATGTATTCATGTACTCCGAAGCATTCTATTCCACAGTCAAAGTATAATTCAAAGGTTCAGGTTTTTACACCAAAAAAAAAAAAAAAAAACTTTTAAGTACCTTATTTGATTTATGTAAAAATACATAATTTTACTGTCAGGGGTACAAATATGTAGCTTATTCTGGAGAAAACTGCTTTTTCACATTGAGAAAATCCCTTTCAGATCACTATGGAAAGCTGATAATTTTCAATTTTTAAGAGATACAGTACTGATAAATCATGAATTGAGTTGTGATAACAGGTTTACGGAACACTAGATGGTTAGATTTGTTCTGTTTATCATCTTTCTTTTCTTCCTAAATTAGAAAAAAAAGCCTTATAGGTAGTGATCATACTTCATTTATTCAGCAGTGCGATAGACCGCAATGCAGAAAAGGCTTCTCATGCAAAATAAGTCAGTTTCTGGTCAATACTACCTCTGAGAAGAAGAGACTCAAATGAGCTTTCCAAGTATAGAGTGCTGCCCACAAGATGCAAACGTCCCTCATGGTAATTTGTTTAAACCCTGAAGCAAGAAGCTTGATTACTTCTGCATAATTAAGTTATCTATGACTATGAATGTAATTAATGGCCTAAAACTTATCCAGTCTTTAAAAAAAAAACAGCAACATCATGAGTCAAGGATCTCCCCAAGCTTATTACAGTTTATATGGCATAAAGAATTTTGTTTAATGCCTACTGCTATCTGATATCACCAAGTGCATCTTTCTTCCTGAATTAGGGGCTTAAGTCCACTTTTATCAATTTAGGTATGCAATGTCTAACTTATTTTTAATCAAAGATAGATTGCACTCTGCTCTTGACTGCACTCACTAAAGTTAATGAATTATGAACAGAAGGTTTCTATGAGTGCTGCTTTTTGTGTAAATCTTATTTCAGATCAAATTTCAAGTGGTCACTAGAGAATCTGGATATTTGACAATAACTAGATAGTGTGAGTGCTTGGATTATACCTAGGCAGATCTGAAGAAATTGTCTGTCATCTAGTATGCATAAGTCTAATATGTAGACACCTCTGGACTCCACACAGGAGCTACCCAAACTTGTAGACACCTAAAGTTTTTGGAAAGCCGTTTTCTGTGAATGGGCATCAAGTGGTGGAGCTCAATTCTAGACACAGCTTCAAAACAAAGCTTCTGAAATGGTGCAAGGAAGTGGAAAAGGAAGAGCGCAAAAGCTTCTTGTCTGCTGACACTGCATCAAACCTACAACAGTGTTTAGGGCTCTATGTCTGGGAAGGTCGTGGAGCAGATCCTCCTGGAAGCTATGTTAAGACACAAGCAAGATGAGAAAATGAACAAAGACAGCCAGCATGGCTTTACCAAGGGCTGATCATGCATGACTGACCAATCCGACATCCTTCTGTCATGGAGTGACAGCATCAGGAGACAAAGGAAGAGCAACTAATGTCATCTTGCCTGAAGCTGAGAGAAGCCTTTCACTTGGGTTAACTATGGACATGGATCTAAAGAGTAAACTATTTATTTGACACAAAACTGCGTGGATGGTCACAGCCAGAAGGTTGTGGTCAACAGTCCTATATTCAAGTGGAGAGCGGTGACAAATATTGTTCCCTAGTGATCCATCTTGGGACCAGTATTCTTTAATGTCTGTATGAACTACCTAGATGACAGATTGAGTGCACCCTTAGCAAGTTTGCTGATGAGAACAAGCTGAGTGGTGCAGCTGATAAATTAAAAGGAAGGAAGGAAAGGGACCTGGACAGGCTCAAAAAGTGAGAACTTGAGAAGTTAATGAAGTTCGTTGGGATCAAGTACATGTACAGACTGGGAGAAGAACTCATTGAGAACAGCTCTACAGAGAGTGATTTTGGAGTGCTGATGGACAAAAAGCAGAACACAAGCCAGCAGCACGAGCTTGCAGTCCAGAAAGCAAACTGGCCCAGAAAGCCCAATTCTGGGTTGCGTCATCAGAATGGTAGCCAGCAGGATGAGAGGTGGTTGCTCCACTCTGCTCTACCCTCATGAAGTCCCATATAGACTACTGTTTCCAGGTATGGGCCCTCAGCTCAGGAAAGGTGTGAAGTCATTGTAGCAGGTCCAGAGAAGCGCCAAGAAGGTGATTAGAGGGCTGGAGCACCTCTCTGGTGATGAAAGCTTGAGAAACTGAACTTGTTCAGCCTGGAGAAAAGAAGGCTCTGCAGAGACTTCATTGTGGTCTTCCAGTATTTGTGGTGAGCTTATAGACAGGAGCAAGACTGACTCCTTATGTAGTAATAGTAATAGTCCTGGTAGTAATTGGACAAGGAGGAATGGTTTTAAACTGAAAGAGGAGAGATTTAGTTTAGATGTTAAGCGGTGAGGCACTGGATCAAGCTACCTGGAGAATTGTGGATAACTCATCACTGGAGGTGTTCAAGGCTGTGCTGAAGGAGGCCCTGGGATACAGCAGGTGCCAGGGGATTGGAACTAGATAATCTTTACATTCCCTTCCAACACCAGCCATCCTATGATTCTATGGCTCTATGATTCTGTGGTACTATGATTCTATGATACTATGATTCTGAGCTCATATATATTACACTGGTTAAATAGACTTTGACAAAACTGCTTCAAATTTGCAATGATTGTAATCAGTTGAAGGAGTCTTTCATGGATTGCAGAAAATATGTGGTGCTGTCCCAGGTCATGATAGAGAGATAAGCTAGTGTACAGCCAATGCACTCTTGAGGGTGGCCTTGGTCATTTGGCATCAGGACAGTAGTTTTCCACTGACCAAGTGTTTGAAACTGATCTGTCCCTTCATGCTTTAAGGGTTTTGGCTGAAGTACATTTATTAATGTTAATCTGGTTTAATGCAATATTTTTATAGAAGGACATAAAATAAAGCAGCCAAACTTCCCAAGTCTTTGTAAAAATAACAATCCAGTTAGGATTGTTTTATGATCACATGAGAAAAGGCTGTTTTGAAGCTGTTTTCTCAGGGAGATTGGAGCTATATTCTGTCTGTACATGCAACTACTTTGTTTTCATTTTCTAACTTGATTTTAGTTTTCAAAGAAAATTAAAAAAAAAAAAAAAAAAAGATTAGGAAAGTTGCCTGCTTTATTTTAGCAAGGCTTCTGCTTTTCACCAAAATTTGGACTAATTCATCTGTCTTTATATTGAATGGAAACCTAATTAATATTATAAAACACTTTGCTTTTCTATAAAAACCTATAGAGGAAAAGACTATCTGCTCCTTTGAAAAGAAAGTATTTGCTAATCTTTGAGTGTCAGCTGTGTCAGCTGCTGTAAATCTGTAAATCTGTCCTCTGTCAGGCACCTATAAATTCACATTCTTTCTGGAACACTATAAAGCAGTTACTCTCCTGCAATGCAAAAGGAAGGTCATTTTGCCCTGATACTAATGACATTTTATATCAATGAGCCACTGTGTAGCGTGGAATTTAATACTGAATTGTTTTTGTTTTTTTTTTTTACATAAATAATTCAAGTAAGTACCCTTAGATCCAGGATAAATAATGTTGAATGTCTGTCTGTAGCTTTCCAACATTTATTAGTTTTTGCTTCACTACACTGAAGTAATTTCCGAAAAATTCAGAGCTTAACAGATAAGGTTAACTGCTTATCCTGGGAAAATTAAATTAAGCTTTTGGCATGTGATGAAAAGTTTGTTTCACCTAATTGAACATCTAATGAGTATGGATGAATTTAAGCCACTGATAGAAATGTTGTTTTTTGAAGCTTTTCTGATTGACATCCATTCAAATGTAGAAAGAACTACACAGAATTTATATATACATAAGCTTTTCAAAGATAGTGTAAAATAAGATTCTGATCTTTCTGCAAGTTTCACCTCAGTATGCCATGTCCTATTATTGATAACTGTAATTACTATCGAAATACATTGGCCCATTTTTCCTTTTAATTCACACAATTGCTTCTTCTTACTTCACTGAATTTTTCTGTACAATATTGTCTACATTCACTAAGAAGCTGTGCTCTGAGCTTTACTATTATTCTGATAAAACCACCATATTAGTTTTTCCCTCTACAATATGTACCTGGAAACTAGGGATAGCTTTTTTTACCATCAAAATGTCAAGCAACCAGGGAAGGGAGTGGATGAAAATTTTGGACTCTTTTAAGATTGCTGAAAGCTTTATACCTTTGACCTGCCTTCTTTTGATGGCATTCCTCTATGAACTCTTCATATTAATAGTATTGCAAAAGCCTGACATGAGCACTTTATTCTTTTTTACTCATTATTACACATCAGTAAAGCTCTGGACTGTATCTTGTCTTTTTGGTTAGAATAAAGGAACAAATTCTTGTAAAGTAAAAAGACGAAAATTTTTATCCTAGAAATCTCATTTTGAGGAAACCCACAGGCTTCTAGACAAAAGATTTTAAATTAAGAGATTGTGTCCGAAGAAAGTTCACAGTCTGTTTTTCACATCACACAGCTTGGTCACAGTCCTGTTACTAAGATCTCATGTGGTTATCTACGCTTGTTTCTTTCAATTCCACTTTTAGAGAAAAAAAAATCTCTCACAGTTAAAGCCTTGTTTGACCATGTCTTTTTCAAGTTTGCACTAGATTTTCCCCTTCAGTACATTTTGTTCTGCCTTTCCCTTCCTTTTAAATCACTACACATTTTGATCCTGTCTACACCTAGACCCCAATTCCTTATTACAATTACCCTATAACTTTTGTTTGTACAGACTTTTCTTACTATTTCCTTTGTCTCAAAGTAGGTGTTTTCATCTAATTCCTTTATACTTCCACCAACTTATCCTACGTCTACACTGAAATTGAAGGTGTGATTACATGGGGGCATGCCCATCCTAGCTTTCATCTACACCGTTGTGTTATGTTATTATTGCTGTCAATGCAAACACACCAGAAATTTCAGTGATCTTCTCAAGATGTTACACTTCTTCACCCTGGAATCTATGACCTTTTCACTACATTGTTCCCAAAATTGCCTGGTTTAAACCTAGCATGGACGTACATACCAAAGTGTGCCAATCACCATGATTCTGAGTAGATTCATGTCTAGTGCATTTATGACCAAGAACACTGTGTGCCTTATTTCATTGGGTCAGTTGTGTTCGTAATCCTGAAAAGAATTAGTCTCTGTCACTTACACATGATGATAGACAATAGTTTCATTGGCTAGGTATCATCCAATTCCTATGGGCACATCTGAAAGACCTTGATGATATATGCTGAAGGTTTTTGTATATGGTTTTTGTATTTACAGATGTTACACATTACACACTCTCTCTACATTTCTCATTTTCAAAGCATTTGTGAAATTAAGAAAGAGAAGATGAAGATAGGATCTTAACCATTGCTTGGGTGAGAAACTGGCTTGTTAGGCAAGAAAAGACAAGAAAAGTTAAAAAGTGCAAGAAATGGCAGAAAAGAAGCCTTTGGTAACTATGGGCCTGTCAATCTCACTTTGGTGCCTGCAAAATTTCAGAGATTATTCTGAGAGTTATTGGAAAACTGAAAGACAATGCAGTTGAAGACAATACATTTTCTTCAACAAACAATTTATTTTATGATATATGATTTTATTTTACCCATCTCGTTGACCAAGGGAAGACAGCTGATGCAATCTATTTTGTTTTCAACAAAGTTTTCAGTACTATCTCTCATAGTAACCTTTTGTCAAGCACGAAGTTAAAAAAAGATAAAACACAATGGGTGAGCAATTGGCTGATGAATCAGGTTCCAGGAAGTATAGTAAATGGGGTTACATCAGATCGGTTGCCAGCCTGTGGGGTTCTACAGGGCTTCATTTTAGGCACTGCTCTTCAATAATTTGGATACAAAGTTTAGCATAAACTAAGTTTGTGGCCAACTGTGTTCTGGGCTGCATTAAAAAAGGGGTGGCCAGCAGGGAGAGGGAGGTGATTGTCCCCCTCTACTTGGCTCTTGTGAGGCCCCATCTGCAGCACTGCGTCCAGGCCTGGGGCCCCCAGTACAGGAAGGACATGGAGCTCTTGGAACAGGTCCAGAGGAGGCCACTAAGATGACCAGAGGGCTGGAGCACCTTTCTGTGAGGAAAGGCTGAGGGAACTGGGCTTGTTTAGCTTGGAGAAGCTGAACAAACATATAATAATTTAAAGAAATTTAATGTAATTTAACATAAGATAATGTAACATAACATATAACATAACATAACATAACATAACATAACATAACATAACATAACATAACATAACATAACATAACATAACATAACATAACATAACGTAATCTAATGGAGTCCCACACTGGCCCAGTCCAAGGTGTTGGTGGACAGCCCAGGTTTGGAGGGGTAGGGCTGGGGCCAGTGCTGCTGCCCCTGGAGCACTGCTGCTGCACTGTGTGTGCTGCGCAGGCTGGCGAGGAGCCCGGGGCTACAGGTAGCCTTGTTTGTTGGCCACGGCCATGTCTCCTGCTGCACCCGGCAGGCTGGTTTCTGCAGACTCTCCCATTTGTGCTGAGCCCACCCAGCTTCGCCTAGCGCCGGCGTTTTGGTTGTGAATCATCCTGGCCCTGAGTCAGCTTCCTCTTGGTGGGTTGGATGCTGCCAGTGTGCTGCTGGTGCCCGCTGGTGGTGCAGGCGGGCGCTGGGCGCTCAGCCGAGTGATCATCCATAAGCAGATCATCCATGTGCGGGACTTCTGTTTTGGGTGCCAATTCTGGAAGAGGAAGAAAATCCCCACAGGGTAATGCCAGCTTTCCCACACCCACTCGGTGCAAACACCCCCCTGCCAGCTCTGCTGCCCCCAAACTCACCATTGTTCATCCAACTCAGGAGGTCACTGATGTCACTGATGTCCTCTGGGATGTCTGAGCTCATTGCTGCTGCTGGAAAAGCAAGAACATCCCCCGTGAGGCAATGCCATCTTTCCCACGGCCACCCGGTGCAGACAGCCTGCCACCCTCACTGCAGCCCCCAAACTCACCACCTGATTCCAGCGCTGCGGTGCTGCAATTGAGCAGAGCCGTGGTGGGATGAGGGCGCACATTGGTGGCTGCTGGGTGCCCCTGGTTCTCCACGAGCACCATGGCATCTCCAAGGGGCTGCAGCACCTGCTCCCTGCTGGTGAGCAGGGCCCAGGGCATGGAGAGCACGTGCTGCTGCACTGGCTGTCCTTGGAGGACTGTTGAGGGGCCAGCGCAGACGGGGGCCTGCAGCGGGCAGCTGCCTGTGGGCTGCGGGGTCTTCTCATGCAACACAGCCCCAGGCCTCAGCACCATCTGCTGCTGGGGCTGCAGCATCCCTGTTATCCCCTGGTAGCAGTGAGCAGGGGCGTTGGGGGGAGGCATACCTGGCTTCATCCCACCAGGTAGGAGCGTGAGCAGGGGTAACTGCCGCCCTCCAGGTGGGAGCTGACCCACAGCAGTGGGCAGACCCTCAGGTATGAGCTGCACCACATTTGGGGGCACCCCCCCAGGTGGCAGCTGGACCACAACTGGGGACATCCCCCCAGGTGGGAGCTGAGGCACCATTAGGGGAAACCCCCCAGGTGGGAGCTGCACTCCCTGTCCCTGGATACCCGGTACCCCAGGGCAGACCTGAGGCACCATGTAGGTGACATTAGGGACAGGGAGGGGTTGGATCCCTGTCACAGGCACTGCTCCAGCGATGGTGGGCTGGAGCCCCTCTCCTGTAAGGAAAGATTATGCAAATTGGGCTTGTTCAGCTTGGAGAAGAGAAGGCTCTGGGGAGACCTCATTGTGGCCTTCCAGTACCTGAAGGGAGCGTATAAACAGGAGGGGGAGCAGCTGTTTACAAGGGTTGATAGTGACAGGACAAGGGAGAATGTTTTAAACTGAGACAGGGGAGGTTTAGGTTGGATATTAGGAGGAAGTTTTTCACACAGAGGGTGGTGACACACTGGAACAGGTTGCCCAAGGAGGCTGTGGATGCCCCATCCCTGGAGGCATTCAAGGCCAGGCTGGATGTGGCTCTGGGCAGCCTGGTCTGCTGGTTGGTGACCTGCACATAGCAGGGGGTTGGAATGAGATGATCATTGCGGTCCTTTGCAACCCAGGCCATTCTGTGATTCTGTGACTGCTGTGATTAACCTTATTGACAGGAACTTGTGATGCACTTTCTCCCACTTTCTGGTATGATCATGGTCATAGGAATATTTTCACAAATAAGTGAAAATAATATCCTAGACAATATATACTTTTCAAATCATCTAAATAAGATTCTTCTATCTTTGCTACTGAGAGTTGACTCTTAAAAAACTCTGGCGTTTTTGGTTATAGCGCTGAACAGACATTTCAGCAATGTTCATCTAGGGCTACAATAAAATACTCTTAGACCTTTTCAGGATTTCTAATCTCTAAAGACCTTTATTCATTCTTTTACTTAAACCCTTCCATTATATATTATGAGTCTCTTTTCTGATATTAAGCCAGCTTTCACTTACATATCTAAATGTATCTTCCTTCAGCTGGCAAAACGGTTCGGAAACATACTTTTTAAGCTGCCCATGCTCAAGACCATTATGCTCTGCTCGTGGTCTCTGCAAAGCAGTACCTTAATCTGCAGTAATTCATACTTTTGGTTTAGGTTTACTTTTATTAAATAAGTTAATCTGCATTGTGTTCGAACTTTTCCACATTATTTCACATTTAAATGCCAAAAGGACTCCAACTGCCCACAAGTGTTGATGTTTTCAATTGGGACACTTAAAAGAATGGCATGGACTATGAACAATTTTGAGAAATTGAATTCCAAATGAGACAGCTTTTATTCTTATAGCTTTTAAATATTCATGTCAACCTGTAGTAAGAGAAAAGAATTCTTTCCTTTTTCTCTCAGGAGGAAAAGTGGGGAAGGATAAAGAGTAACAGTCTGCAGTTTCCCTGCTGGCAATAGCAAATTGAGATTTTTGTTCCATTTCAGATAATTCTTGCCTCCTTTGAAGTCTTTAAGCTTTTTGCATTCAGATAGCTCCTCTCCATTTACAGCATTACATGTCTGTCCTCTTGCCTCACATAGAGACCAGTGGTCTTCAATTTTGAGCAGCTGTTTTCACACTGCCAGTAAGAGGATTATGCTAATATGCCTTTTGGAGTCACCTGTACACAAATGAAATTGTTCTTCCTGGAGTTGTTCATGACCACTCTGCTTCCTCATTTAACTCCTTCAGCTTCTTTTATCTTCTATAAAGGTTTTTGTTTAATGTCCACAGGACATCAGCCCGGGTAGCATCTGGAGGTTACTGTGCAGATCAGGTAGATGAGGCTCACTTCTTATAATGAATACTGTTCTTAGGGATCTTCCCAGGAGGAAAAGCATTCCTGATGGGAATAGCTGTACTGTTTTTACTCTTAGTCTTTTTGTTTTTTGGAGTGATTTCTGTCTTGGGTACACTTTTTTATAAAACTCCCTACATAATACCTATACATTCCACCTTTTTGTTGTTTTGTTGTTCTTGTTTTGTTTTTTGTTTTATGTTTTTTGAAGTATCTCTTCTGGCAACGCACCGTTTTGTATATCAGTGTCCTACTAAATGTCATTTAATAACTTATTTCCTTTCAGATTTTACCAGGAATTTGTTGTATTATCGCCACCTTTGAATTTTGTACACATCTTACAAGCTTTTACAAACTCTCTTAAAATTATATAATTCTGTTTCTTGCTATCACAGAGTTATCTCTAGATCTATCTATGTCCGTGACAGGGGGACAGCAGACTCACAGGTTTACTGGCCCAGAAAGGGGAGGAAGTGTCAATGATTCATGGGCTGGTTTGGCCTGTTTTTGTGACTAATGGGTCAGGGAACTCACAGACCCATGCTCCAGGAAAAGGGTAAAGGGGGAAAAGGGGAAGGGTAGAGAGATGGGAGATGGGCCTAAAAGGAGAACAGTGGCAATGATCTGAGGAGGAAAGTTTACTTATTAAATGTGATACCAGAATGCAAGATAACACAATCTAATACAATATATAATTAGGATTGAGGCTAATAAATAAAATAAAAGGAGAGAGAGAACGTCCAAAATCAAAAGTCTTATTCTGAATTGAAGGCAAAACGGCTGGGGAGCACATACACTGGCAGACAGCAAGAAAAGAGAGTCCTGAGACTTGCCAGGAGCTTTATCTTTTGTCCTGAACAGAAAGTTCTCTGGGGCATATAGTTCTTCTCTTCCGAGAGCCTGGTACTCAGAAAGTTAGTGATCCACAGAAGTGGGACATTAACTCCTTAACTCCCAGTGCTTTACATGATATTATGATGTGGAATACTGAAAACAAAAATAATAATATAACCATGACACTTTCAAAATTCATGGGAATGCTGATCAATGTCCTGGCTTCCATGTCCTCTCAAGCTGTTCCTAGTGCTCTCTGATCCTGAGCTTTGTCATTTAAAATTAGGTGTATTTTCATGTGATATTTCAGATCTCTTTCTATTTATTTAACCTTTCTTGTTGCTTTGGAGTGGTGCCCAGATTTTATGAATGACATTCTAGTGTGGATTATTTCTGATGCTCAATAAATTGCTATGTCAAAACTCGTACTGAGGTTTTCAGTTTTTCTTTCTCTTCCTTGCTCCTCCAAAATTTGTTTTGTTGTTTTGGACCTAATCAAGATCTAGTCCCCTTCCAGGGTACTGTTAATCTCTTTGTTATTAAATTATGTCACTGATTTTTGTAGCTTCACATTATTTCTTTCTGATTAAATATTCTTTCATTATATTTTACATTTATGAAGTTTGGATATTTTTCTGTCTTTTGATCCTTTCAGATACAGAGTGTGTCTCAAATAAAAATCCTCCACTTGTCTTCACTATGCATATACATTTCTTTGTCAACAACCTTTCAACTTTTTACTCAACTTTTTTAGGCCATTTTCTTATCTCCTTTTAAATTCATTGCCCTGTTGAATTCAGTAGCTGCTTAATGCTTCTAGTAGTTTATCCTCTGTAGGCTAAGCTTTATGTCTGAAGCCAGGCTGAAAGAAATGCTGCACTTAGACTTCCCCCAGTTCTGAAAACAGCCAGTCTCACTATAGTAGGAAACCTTTAATGCTGAAATGGGCAGAGAAGGGTAATGTATTTACTTCAAGCTGTGATTCTCACCAGTGTCACACCTATCACAGCTGTGCCCTAAAATTTTCAGAAGTTGTTCAGGTTTTTACTTAGCTAGGTGCAGTATGGAAGTATTTGAGTTGGGATACCAGCAGATAACATAAACCCATTCACAAAGAGAAAACCAGAGGATTTTGGAAGCACTCAGGATATGCTTTTAATGTCTACTAACCCCACAGCTACTTCACTGTGTCTGCTTTGAAAAATGTTCTACTTTTTGTACAAAACTGTTGTTGTATTTTAAGAGATGGCATTCTGATTTTAAAACTGCATGGTAGTTTGCCTGAATTGAAGCAGAACTTGAGGTTCTTACATTGTTGAAATCTTAGAAGAAAATATTTAACACATGGAACATAAGAAAAAAAAAAAAAGTTTGTTACACAAATTAGTGATATAATAATCAGAGCATCTGGTTTCATATTTTACTAATCTCTACAAGAAATGCAGTTTGGCTAATCCCTAATCAAAATCAATTATTTTGATAACAAGTTATAACTTACATAGCCTGAAATGCTTCATACATATTCCTCCTACAAAACTTGCAGTTTAAATACTGCCTGTTCCTTGTACTCTAGTTTAAAGATCTCCTCTATGCACAGAAGACTCCCTGAGCTTTTAATACACTCTTCTCTGTACAAATTACACAAATAGCAGTAAAATCTGAGAAGCTCCTCAGCATTGCTTATAAGCAAATCTCTATGTATTTGTACAGATGTACATATAAAAAAAATATTCTGGGGGTTTAGTTTCTAGTAGGGAGGCATTCATTATTCCATGAATTTCAGATTTGGACACGTACTTTTTTTATTAGATGAATGGCAAAAAAGGGAGTTCCACTCAACAGAGATATAAAGACTAATCAGTTTCTTTTTTTGTATGACTTCCATTTCAAGGTCTTCCCTCCTTCAATTAGTCTCCATGAGTTGATTGTTTAACGCATAACTAATCTTGAACTCTTTTGTCTCTTGCTAATGGAAAATTTAAAGTTAATTTTGTTGAAGTCATTGTGCTTATGTTGCACATTTGTCAAATGGTGGCATTTTCAAAATCTGTATGGCAGCTGTTCTGCTTCTCCTCAGAAGCACATTGAAGTCAATTTCATTTATTAATATGCATACCTCCACCCTTTTTGCTGAAAATAAAAAAAAGCTCTCCATCAACAAGTAATTTTTCCCTCATGGTGCTAGGAGTTTTGTTCCATCGTGGTGTGTTTAATAGGTTAAAATATTAGGTTGGAAGATCATAGGTTGAATAGTCTAAGCTGCTGCCAAAAAGGGATAGAAAGCCAGCAACAAAGGATTACTTATCTTATAAAAAGAGTCTTTGTAGAGATCTGTAATATATTTATTTGCTACAGTGATGATATTTTAACCAAGTAAAATCATACACATGTCATAAATTATTCAAAGTAAACCTAAGCCTCATCTCCAAGCCTTTTGGAGGTACGCGATCAAATTCAACATTAAACATTAAATTCCTTTTTTTACAAGTTTTACATTTTTACAAGGGATTTTTTTTTTTTTTTTAAATAATGCCCTGGTGAGACTATCTCATTCAGAATAGAATTGTAAATTTTGCATTCACCTTTCACTGATCTTCAACAACACTTTTGTAAATAGCTTGTCCAAAACAAAACTCAGATTAAATCACCTGGAGTTGTAAAGAGAAATAAACAAGTAGAGGTGAAACTAACACTGTGTAGACTTTCAGGTCCTCTTCACAAAATCATCTACGGACAAAGAATCCTGCCCTAGAACACACAGGTAGAGCGCTGACCCCCATGCAGAGCTATAATGTAGCTGCTAAGATAGCAACAAAGAAATAAAAGAAATGCAGGTTTACATTAATTTTACAAGGAAAATGTGTGGAGTTTTGGTTGTTTTTTTCTTTGTTCTATTTTTTTCTTCTCTTTTTTTTTTTTTTTTTTTTTAAATTCTCAGCTGTGCACTATCCAAGTCCCTTCAAGCCTGCTAGAATCACTTGAGTCCTTTGCACAGTTGTTTTTTGTATGCACAGATGCCTTGGGCTTGTTTTGCTGGATGAAGTGGGGATGGAATCTGCCCTGTGCCTGCCTTGTTTTGTGCCTCAAGACACAACAGAGCGTCATGTGCCAGCAGGAATATGGAAGAGATTCAATCCTATTTACTCAAGTTTACCCACAGATTTATTTAAATGGTCTGAGCATTGAGCTTTTGAATTCCCAATCCATAATCTCGAATATATTATAGCAAGCAGATCATTTCATCAACTATAATGAACTATATTAAGTGAGTTTCCTCTCAGTTGAATAATGACAGCATTAAATTTTTACAGCTCTCACTTTAATATTACTTGCTATGCTATTTTTTTAACAATTACTAATGAATCATGTTAAGGTTAGCTCAAGTATTACAGGACTTAGCATAGAACAAAAAAGCTTTTATCCTCATTTGGAGAAAGAAAAATAAATATAGGTATCTATGCACATATAATTGATGAAATGAAACAGCTTGAATGTATACTGCACTAATAAGAATTGGGAATTAATATTTGAACTTTAAAAGTGGACAAGGAATTTCCTGAAAGGGAGATAACACAGACCTGTGATGAAAGAGGAACTACTGGGCTGGAGAAAGGCAATTAGGAACTTCATTAAGTATAGGTTTTAGAACTGATGTTATTTAAATGTTCTCATCAATGACCTTGGGAAACCAAGTATGAGTATACTAATGCAATATAACAGTGCCGTATATTCCTGTTTTATCAGGTCATGGCTCAGTTCCAGCTACAACATGAAAAAGGCCATATGGAATTATTTTCATTCCATGATAAGATGCTGCTGCCAAAGCTATTTGGCTTTCAGCCCACTCTCTGCCACTGTTCTTCCCAAGTCACCTCACTTGTGGAAAGGAAACAGGACACAGACTTCACAGTTTCTTTTTGAGAGGCTGAAGAATATTTGGGGGAAGTTGCAATCTCTTTCCTATCATCCTTTTTTCCCAAGGGGCTCTCAGTACTCAGTATACTCACTGTGACATTACCAGACATGCATTGCATGAACAAAGTTCAGGTACTGTGAGAATCCTTCTTTGGTTTTTTTTTTGGCTCAAAGCTTGCTTCCTGAGGTTTTTCTTGTGATAAGACTCTGAGTGACTTGTCAAGGAGGCAGCTGATGGGTGCTAACTGTGTGACAATCAATATCGCTTTGGGAACATTTGCAAGCCCCTTCCCCCAGAGCTGCTTGCTCTGTAGAAGAGCGGAAGAGAGTGCTCAGCAGTGTTCACTGGCGGAAGATCTGGCCTGTGGCCAAACCGCTCCAGCTTGGTATGGGAGGCTGGGGGATGATACCATTGTATCCTGCTAAGGCAAGATGCAAGTTGGTGCCTCCCTGCTTCCTCTTATCTGCTTGCAAGGCCAGAAAGATAAGAACTAAGGAGGTTCCTGCTGAGATCCCAGAGCCAGAAGCTGCCACCGCAAGGAGAACTGACTCGACCACTTTGGATTTGAGCTGTCACTCCAAAGACAGCTGACTCAACCACTTTGAAGCATTGAAAAAGGGCCATCATCGCCATGGTCGTCGTCGTCCTTCGTCGTCAATAGAACAACAATGCCCGACGACCCACCACTACTGAGGATCAAAGACAGAACTACGAACCACGCTGGATCCATGGTGGTGACTATGTCCCTCTTGCTTCCTATAAAGACTCCTTGCTTCTTCTTTTCTATCTTTTCTATCGCCCTCCTTCCCTTCCCCCATTACCCTAATTCATAATAGTGTCCGTCCTCCCCTTCCCCATTTCCCTGATTAAGATTTGTAATAAACTGGTTGGACCAACATTTGAACCGTTGCTTCTTAATCTCACGCTGGGTATACAGATAATAAAAGAACCTCCTCTCCCTCCTATAAATTGGAGCGAGACAGGTACTCAGACATACCTGGTCACATATCAGACAGACGCTGAGTCAAGGAATGGAAGGATACAAATATGTTATGTCAAAGTGAAAAGAAACATGACTGTCCAGACTTGTGACAGGTTAGGAGAATACATTAATTCCAAGACAAAGAATGGTGAAGAATGCTACAGACTGAAACAACTCAGTTACCAAAAGTTACTCGATATCAAATAAAGTTTTGGGGAAACAAACTATGAATTATCCAGATATTCTACTCTATTTTATTAGTGTATGAGTAATCTTAAATCAATACAACTTCTATACAATTCAATACAACTGTCTTTAATTCAATACAACTGTCTTTCTGTTAACACTTATTTTAGCACAACGTAATATATACAACTGAAATTTCACCTGAGACAACTTTTCTTTTTAGTCAGCCAGCATTCTATGTGCATAGTCTAAGAAAGTTTTCCTCTTCTTATGAAAGCATGAATTAAAAAAAAAAAAAAAAAAAAGGAACAAGTGCAACATTTGGTCCATCTTCAATTATGTTTTAAGACGATGTATCTTGTGTGTGCTTCTGTCATATTTTGGCCTCACAGCAAATGTAATGGTGCCATCCAAAGGGACCTAGGCAAGCTTGAGAAATAGGCTAATGAGAAAATAATGAGGTTCAACAATGCCAAGGGCAATGTGCTTGGGTCTGGGCAGTCCCATATATGAGAACAGACTGTGAGAAGAACTTATTGAGAGCAGCCCTGCAGAGAAGGACTTGCAGGTTTTAGTGGACAGAAAGCTAGATGTGAGCCAGCAGTGTGCTCTTGCAGCGTGGAAGGCCAAGAATATACTGGGCTGTGTCAGAAAAGGTGTGGTCAGCAAGGAGAGCAAGGTGATTGTTCCCTTTTACTCTGTTCTTGCAAGGAGTACCGGGTACAGCACATCAGGGATGTGAAGCTGTTGAACTGGTTCCAGAAGATGGCCATGAGGAAGATCAAGAGGCTGGAGCACCTCTAGAATGAAGAAAGGTTGAGGCAGCTGGGCTTGTTTAGCTTGGTGAAGAGAAGGCTCTGCGGAGACCTCATCGTAGTCTTCAAGAAAACAGGGTTTATAAAAAAGATGGAAGACAACTTTTTACATAATCTGATAGTTGTAGGACAAGAGGGAATTTTTTAAAGTAAAAGAGTGAGATTTAGGTTAGATGTTAAGTGGAAGTTTTTTACTCAGAGAGTAGGGAGGCACTGGAACATGCCTGGAGAAGTCATGGGTGCCCCATCCCTGGAGGTATTCAAGGCTAGGTTTAGTCGTCCTGGGCAGCCTGATTTGGTGAATGGCAACCCTGCCCTTGGCAGGGCATTGGAACTTTATGGATTGTCTTTAAGATCCTTTCAGACCCAAGCCATTCTGTGGTTTCTAAGACTGATTTTGCACTAGTCGTTCTACTTTGTTTTTATTCTAAATTTTTTACCCAATGATTACATGCAATGCTACACACTTCTTACATAAAAAGGTGGTAAGTAACTTCCTATTCTACTCTGCCCACAGCATTTGGAGATTCGTAATTTCACTAATGTCTTTCAGTTCTGCCATTTGATTATTTTCTATTCTATTTTGAGGATTACTCCTTTTCCTCACATGGAATTTAGTCTCAGCATTCATGTTAGCCATCCTATATTTTTTCTAGTTCCACTACAGCCTTTTAAAAACTAAGCTGAAACTGCAGCCAATATTTAAGATAGTGGCATATAATTGATTTGTTCAGATCACAGCAGTATTTTCTGCTTTTTTTTCTTTGGGTTTCCATCTCCAAGCAATAAAGACCAGTGTTTTGTTCTCCCTCTTTCCTACTCCTGTGTGCTGGAACTGGCAATTTCAGGAAAATGTACAGTGCCTCCTGGATCTCTTACCTCAGTAACTGCAAATTAAAACTTGTGATTGATTGTATATGTATCAATATGCAACTTCTCACATGCATTTTGCCACACCAAAATTTGTCTCCCAGTCCCATTGTCTGATTTTTAGTGTTTATATACAATACTTGATCCTGAATAGCTTTTGTAGTGCCAAAAGAATATAGAAACATACAAATTAGAGAAAAAACTTCAACAAATGTATGCAAGTCCAGAATGAAAACATGTGTTTGACTAAAGATATCTACATGTCAATAGAGAAGATATGTTTAAGGGAAGATGCTTAAATATCAACTCTATCGATGTCATTGCAGGTTCATTTAATGTATTCCTGACAATGTATTACAGCAAATGTCAGAGTTAGTTCACAAGAAAATTCTCTAGTTTCAAAGAAACCCAAAAACAATATAAATATTGAGAAGAATTTAATCTTCATTCAGCTGAAGCTGCTGAAAGCAGAGAACGTTCAAGCCAGAGAGATTTTGATAACAGAGGAATATCATCAAATGACAGAAAGATGTTTCCCACTGTCCTTCATACTGTATGTTTTTTCTCATAATTTCCCTATTCCAAGAAATGCTGCATATACAAAGAAAAAACTCTGAGTAGACATTGTTTGTTCTGTGTTAGACAGTGCATGTCACATTCATCTCACTGTCAAATGAGGAAGGCACCTGAAGGGCCTGAAATAAAAAGTATAATTAACAAAATAAAATCCTTTCTTTAAGGATAGAAACTTAAAAGAATTTAGAGATTTCTTTACATCATAATAACTGATTGAAATGAAAATTAAAAAAACACTCAAACAGTTTAAAATGAGAAGAGATCAATTAAAATTAGTTGTTTATTTAGCATACACAAAAGTAAGCAACTTAGCAACCAATAGATTTGTACTCTTTCTATTGGTCATGAGATACAAATGTTGTTTCATTCAGATCTTTTCCTAAGACTCATTAATATCAGAGGACCTACAAAAATATATGTATAGCAGATATACTTTGCTAGGTTGTAGATCAATCATAGGTAAGTACTGTTGCGTATTTATGAATTTTGAAAGACAAAATTAGAAGTAGCCAGCCACAATTCTAACAAAATTAGAACTGTCCTCTAATAATTTATGCATATGGTTAGTCTGGTACTGGGGTGTTTTATTCTTTGAATGTATGGATTTAGTCTATTGGCAAGCAGGACACGGACACAGAGATTGCAAAAAGAAAAAAAAAAAAAGAGAAAAATCAAAATATCTTTTCCACAGCTCATTATCAAAAAGCAGTTAAGAAAAAATCCTATGAAAGTACAAATTTGATAATAATAATAATTAAGAAAAAAAAACCCAAAACATAAAGGCTACTGCATTTTTTTCTGGTTTTGTTTTCTTTTTCCCTTTTTTCCCCCCTTTTTTTTCCTTCTTTCTTTCTTTTTCTTCCTCTTTTTCTTTCATTTTTTCTTTTTAATAAGGAGAAGTGGTGATGAGCTGTAGATTTTGTAATAAATGAGGAATTGGACGTATGCTTATTAATCTCCATTTATGCTTATGGCACTCAGGCTTATATTCAATACTGCAATGCTTATATTTCAGTCTATCTGTATTTATGCTTTGTTCTCACTGTTGAAATGAACAATGTACAGCGTTTATATCCATTTATATACATTCACAACATGGGTACAAGTGTGCTGATATAGCTAAGCAAGGATTTATATGCCCTTACTCATACCTGAGCAGTCCGAGTCTTCTGCTCTTCAATCTATATGGAAATGAAAGGGCCAGGGTAGCTGTCGCTTCCTTTCAACCCAAGCCTCTGAAGTTAGAACTGTGAGGGAGAAAGACAAATTGGTAGATTATGGGAGCATACATTGGTACTTTTCATAGAGAAACAACAGTTATCCTTAATTGTCCTCCCATTTTTTTTATTTTTATTTCTTTTTTATTTGGAATAATTACCTCTGGATGTAGTCACATCGGGGAATATTCACCAAACCTGTTGGGTAGTCCAGCCTTTATCTGCTGTTCTCAAAAACGGTTTGCTGGGAGTTTTGTATTGTGCTCAGGCTCCAGAAAAAATGTTGCATGTGGTGAAAAATAGGCATACGTTCATTCTGCTTATTGTGTCTTCAGAAGCAGGCCTTGTTGATGGGCTTAAGTGTGAAAGATGCTGGATCAAATTACAAAGCTGTGGGTAATGATAAAGAAAAATAATGACATTTAAGAAAACCTGAAGCAGACATAGAAAGTGTGGTATCAGTTTTAATACCAAGGACAGAGAGTTTCAGCCAAGCACCTGAGAAGTGATGGGTGTCTCAGTGCAAGAGAGCGCCTCACAGTCTGTCTAACAAAGCAGTCCAACAACTGAGGCAGCTTATACCAAGCTGATACATATCAGTCCACTTTCTGGTGATGAACACTCCCAGAGAAGTCTGGTTCATATGTATTCACTAGTAACATCAGAGAGCATGAGCTGAAGGACGTCATCTACTCTCAAACGAATTAATGAGTGATTTCTTTCACCACAATTCAAGCAGGCTATCAAATCAGACACAAACAAACAAACAAAAAAGTGATGGGCCCAAGGCATTTCAGGGATGAAATCCCTTTGACACCAGAGAAGAGCCACGTTAAACCACTTTTACCAATGAAGGAAACTGGAATCACAGAACTTATAGAGAGTGATCTCCAGGTAACTGAGAATTATCCATCATGACCTTTACATCCCATTATCAGTCTACACCATTAGATAGCTAATCTACATCCTTTTGGAACTGCCTAAATTCCCTAATTGCATTGTTTGTAAGCACATGGAAATCACAGCATACCATAACACACAAGCTAAACAGATGGAAAATATAAGCAATAGTAGGGAGATGCTTGAGCTGCTAAACAATCTCATGGTAAGTGGCATATAAGTAGAATACTTGGAGAGATTTTTACTTTAGTCCACATTAATTTTCTAAAGTATATACTACTTAACTGTGCTCCTCCACAGCCATCTTTCTAGCCAGCACAAGTTATCATACATCACAATTTTTAAGGCCTTAGTCCTGAAAAAAGCCACCTTTTCTGACTGTCGTGCAGGAGGCCACTGTTTCTAGCTGGCATCACTTCTCATATTTCATCACTTTCAATAGCTACAAGGAAAAAGTGAAGTGAGGGTATCCAGGTGTGTATAAATACTTTAAAAATTCTATTTATTTTAAATCTTTTGTCCCTGGGAAATATTCATGAGACAAGTATCTCCTTTGAATATTCATTCAGATGAAAGAAAATTTGCAAATTTAGATCTTCAACTTAGCCATTTGAGCCAAGATGCTTCCCATAATTATGCTGTATATGCACATTTATTCATAATATTATCCTCCTTCCCTGCTACCCTGTGTATTCCCAGTTAAGAACTGATGTCGTCTACAACAGGCAATATTCTGACTCTCGCCTATAAAAAATGAAAGCTTCAGTATCCAACAGCTTAATATTAATGAATGTTATTTATGAAGCTAATAAAAAAAGGTAAGAATTCAAGAAATACAAAAAGAGTAATTAGTGTCAGTTCTTTTTGTGGAGGATCATAAGCTGTTCTGCTTTTAAGTAGTGTAGCTTTCAGTAAAATAGGAAAGTCAATTGAGTCTCCAAAAGCATCAGCACTTTTCAAGGCCTTATTGTTACAGAGGAGGTTGGCGGAGCTGGAAGAGCTTTGTGTACTGGCAGAGGGGCAATCTATTTTTGATGTGTGCAAGGGAAGAATCTTTCTTAAAATTCACAGCCTAATGTCCTTACTCCTAGCAATAGCAGCTGAATGGAAACAAACTTCCTGAGAATCTCATTACTTCAAAGTGTGGCATATTTGTGTATCTTACCACCAATTAACATCCAAATTAAAATGTTTGTTCTGTAAATGTAATTGATTGTATCTAAGATGGCTTCATTGTGAATTCTAAAACATATCCTAATCCAATATAAAACAATTTGACTTGTCAGGAATATTCTCTTCTATGCAAGAGAGTACTTCTTGGAATAGTTTTTCTAGCACATTTTCCTTCAATATTCGTAGACAAATTTAGCAGAATTAAACTCACTGAAAAAGGCACATTAGAATAGTAGAACAAGTAAAGAGAATGAATGCTGTGAGAGGACTTAACTGAATTGCATTGAATTAAGAACTTTCTTACCCCTATGGCCCTTAAACTTAACCCTTCAACTTAACAGTGGCATGTCCAAGCCTGAATCCCTAAAAACTTCAGTAAACATCTGGAGAAGAAATTCAAGACTACTGATACGCTTCAAACCAATTCAGATAGTCCTGTCAGTCTGCAGCTGTAGAATTCTATCGCCATGAAAGGCTAGTTGAAATAGCTGAAAATTTATGACTTGTACTCATTACTACCTGATATGAGCAGAAAACTGAGCTTGCTACCGAGTGAGTTGGGGTTTCTCAGGAAAAACACATAGTAGACTCTCTCTCAGATAAGAAAATGCAAACAAAACAGGTTCTCTCTAGACCACTTGCAGCACAACCTAAAACATAGTGCAATCTTCAGCACAGCTGCTGAAGTCAGGATAGCGGTTTTAAACTGCAGCAATAGAGGGCTCTGTTATCTTGAGAGAATGAACAAATGTGGGCTAAGCTTAGCAGGATCCAAAAGCCTTCTCATGCTAAAGAACAATACCATCAGCATCTTTGACAGGCAGAATATGCGCATTCCACAGAGGTTATAGCAACTTATGTCAGACATAATTTTGGAAGGAAAATGCAATGAAGAATGTCATTTTTCCAACACAGCAAGCACCAGGCATGTTTGCAGCACACTGGATGTGCAAATCCTCCAGTTTTCTTTGATCTACAACTGATTTTTAATGATGTGAGTG
Source organism: Lagopus muta (assembly GCF_023343835.1). Lineage (NCBI taxonomy): Eukaryota > Metazoa > Chordata > Aves > Galliformes > Phasianidae > Lagopus > Lagopus muta. The sequence goes on along the minus strand of NC_064472.1, from coordinate 49,158,698 downwards.
GCTGTGATCACATATGCATAGGGTCTTTCTGTCTCTGCTATTGCAAACTACAGCTTTTAGCTATATCTGTGAAGCTAGGAAGTCAGATATATCAATATTAAAGTGGCTTGGCAGCCAGATTCATCTACAAATGCAATTTATATTGGATGTGAACAGAAGGTTAATGCTGTTGCCTATATAGAATATAACATGTCTGCACCTCTGTGAATCCAAAAACTAACCTTCACTTCAGTTAGCTGCAGGCACTGATTATTATTCTTAGTTTTTCAGATGCTTTCTAGGACCTCTTATATAAGTTAGGTGGGGATTTTTTGACATAGGTGGTTTACTTTCTACAGTATTCTCAGGAAAATGTTTGCAAGTGGAAAAACAAATGTGCAACTACTAGTAAAATAACTGATAAAGAGCAAGATGCACATGTGGTCTGCACTAGGTGAACTATTGCCACGTTCTGCTGGAAGAACTGTAACAATGCTACACGTACAGAATGGTGCCATTGAGAAAATCCAGAGATTTTTGTCAGTGAATCGTACGCTACATTCTATGAGATAAAGAGCATGGGAAAAAACTCAGAAGTCATTGAAGCAAAAATGGTAAAACATTCTTTCCTAAATTCAGAATTGCATTTGCTTTGTAGTAATAAGAGGGGAAGTGGTCAGAGCCATGGTTTTTCAGATGAAGGTGAAGATAGCACTTCTCCAGCTGACTGCTGGTCTTAACAGGAAATGTTTGAATACCAAACCATGCAGAAAGTGTGCAAATGTCCCTATTGTCTGAGGTGTCAAAGCTTCAGTAGACCTTCAGAAATGTAAATGAGATTTTAATTTGTGCAGCTGGGTTCAGACACAGACCTCATCACATCCTAAATTACAGTGAAAATTATACCAAAATTATCATGTCCTTCTGTGAACTGCATTGACCTTTTTAATGAATACAGACATGCATAGACAGGCAAGCTTGGCCAACTGCAGACCTACATTGTAAGGATTTTGCATTTCCTCAATTGTATTTGAAGGCATACTTATGATCAAACGTTTTCTTATCTTGTTTGTTATTAGTCTTCTATTAACATTATCTTTCTTCATGTGAGGTGTGGAGAAGGAAGAGCAAGCTGAGTATCAGGCTTCAGAAAAGAAAGAGAGCTCTTCCAAGTAAGAGACCAAAGCTATTGTCATGGCAACAAGAATTCAGTGCATACGCTTCTCTTGCCTAAACTCTAGCAGAATGGTAAAAATAATCTATTTATAAATTGGAAATACAGTATTTCTAGTTAAAGATTGAATCTCTAAGTGACACTCTAATTTACATAAGTTCCAAAGGAAAGACCAAGAGATACAGATTTGTGTATTAATTAAAGATTTTGTGATGATCAAGAAGGTAGAACAACGTACAGGTACTACATAAAATCAAAAATTTAAAATATTTTCATTTTTTTAAAAAGATCTTAACAACATTTTATGTTGAGGAAAGAAAAAAAAAACAAAAAAAAAAAAACCAAAAAAAAAAAGTGATTTCCTCGTAGTACCTCCTAATGAAATAAATTTCCTAAAATTAAATGACAAACAAGAAAAGTAGCTGAACACTATAGAATAAAAAATATATACACTGGAAAAAATCACTGCAATTGCTCTGCTAAACAATGTAATAAGCACATAACTTTGAACTGCGGACTTCCATGATTTTGTTTGGTTGGTGGCTTGGGTGGGTGAGTGGGTTTATGTTCTCCTTTTTGCTTTAAAAAGGAATTACACGCATTTGAAAAGGTTTCTGGAAGAGCACGGATTCGCTGATCCTATGCTATAATGCACCAATTTTTGCAGAATAAGTTAAACATTCAAAGCATTATGTAGTAAATAATTAACACATTAAATACTCAGGAAGTATGAGAAAGTACAGAACTGTTCATTTAAAAACTGTGATTTTGAGTCACGTGTTTCTTTGCTGATGGAAGCTACGAACAGTCCTGTTTGGGTTTAAAGCAAATTATTTTTTTTCCCCCATTTTAACTTGACTTAGTCTTGCTAAACTTCGATTCTGACTGTGCAAAGTGTAATTATTGCCTAGTAGCAAATAATATCAGCAAGTTGTTGGGGGAGACCAGCAATCTGCTTTCCAGAGTTGAGTGGCACCTGCCTGCCTGGCACAGCTGCTCGTAGTCACTATTGCCTAAGTATGGGGACCCAGTTCCCTCCTCACGTGCTCTGTAGCTCAACACTGTTGGCTGTACTTACCTCCACACCTGGGAAAACATCATGTATATGAGCAAATGTGTTGGACTTCTCTCCTGGAGGTAAATTAACTCACAAATAGCAGTGTGAATCTGCATCCTTACTAGCTTTTCAGCAACTGATTCTCCCAAGAGCATTTCTCTTATGCTGCCAGAGAACATGCTCTTCCAACAGGAAGCCTGGTGTCTCAGTGCAAATCAAAGCTTTAGCATTATGCAGGTGGTAGTCAGAGTTTACTATTTTGGGTGATGATCAGCAAAATGCTCCCAGGTTTTCATTAAATCAAGTACTAAATGAAAAACCGTGATTCTGTTCAGCTGCAAGAGTGAGGCTGCTCACTGACAAAAAAGAAGTGATTTGAGCAGCTTTCAACAACAGCCCAGGCTTGAGTGATAGGAAAAATAGAGGGATAGCCTATTTTGTAGCATTGATCTTACAGTCTTTACTCCAATAAATCATTATATCAATCTCCAAAATCAATTGATATCGCCTTTTGGCTTTGTATCCTTTTATCTCTCTCTCATTTGTATTTTTTCCCTTTGAATACATATTCTTTTGGCCACGTGACCTCTCCGTCCAGGCTATTAGATCACTGATGTAAGGTGATATTCCAGTAAATACAGTTAATCCCCAGAAGACTAATCTATGAGCATTGGTAGTTGTGTATACACGTGTAAGAGTGCCAAGCAGTGAATGCTTCAGTGCACCTAGAGTAGATATTTCTCTGACTCATTCTGTAGAAGACTTATTTGTTTTCCCTGCAGACTGAGTGCAGAGAATGAGGAGAGAAATCAGCATCTGGTGATGAAAATCTTTCTTTCCACAGTAGTCTGTATGATTGCTATCATGGTGTTTCCTCCTATATGAATTTACTAATGCTTTCCCCATTTTACTGCATGCCAAACTGCACACAAATACATCTAATCCCAACCCAACTTCTGCTTTTTGCACTGGTTTCCTTTAAGATAGAGAGAACGTCCAAGGTCTCATATCTAATTTTCAACATTCCTAATGACTTGGAACAAATATCTAAATAAGTAGAATGGTAGTAACAAACATAGAATTTTAATCATGATGACGCATTTAAATGCTGGATGGAGGCTAAATCAAGAATGAACAATAAATTTGTGTAAAAATTTCATCTGCAAGATGTATGCGACATTGCCTTTTTAATATATTTGTATTTCTCAATCCTGTATTTAAAATAAAGTCCTACACCCATCAAAAAATCTTCACTGAAATAAGTCTTTTCATCACTGTGGAAGTAATGAAAGATGGTTACTTCTATTCACAACTGATGTTTAGAATAATTTCATTCCTCCTTCTGTCCATTATGGCAAGCCATCTTTCAAGGTCAACCTGAGGAATATCATGTTATTCCAAGAACAACTTATTCTGTCTTTTTTTTTTTAATTTGTAGGCGCAATGGCTTTAGAAAATTTCCTCAGCTGGAACCTCAGATTAAATATTGTGGTTGTTTTTCCTGTCTACTTTAAAAATCCAGTGAAGAAATCCATAAATTCCTGAGACATACGCTCTACGTGTTATTTTGTTCGCGTGGGTCAGAACAGTTGTAGGATCTACCTTTTTCAAACAAGATTTCTTTTCGGAGTGGATAAACAAATTTAGTTTTATTTTCTTCAAAGGGTTTCTCCATTGTCTTGTCAGAAATTACCATCGCATTTTCCCTGCTCAAACTGAAATGAACATCAGTTTGAGTTGGCAGGATTTCTCCATTGTCCAAAAGATGGAAATCCACTTGTGCTTTCCAAGACCTCAAACAAGAGTTTTATAGCGTTGCCTGCTGATGCTCAGCTATGGGAAATGCTGCAAGTCAGGTTGTTTCTGACTCTTGTGCAACCAGGTGCTATACTCATATTTCTAGTTTTAGCCAACAAGTCACCATGCCAGTCATTTCTGTCACCTACTAATCTTACTGAAGACTGGATGTTTCCTAAGATAACATGCCTTTATTCATTATTATCTTTGTTTCTAATTGCTAAACTTCAAATTTCTTACACTATTCATTGTCACAAGGCCGAATCTCAGACACATTAATAAAAAATGTTGTGAGATGATCTTGGAACATGGCTACCCAGTCCTATTTTCTGTAATAGTTTTCCACTGTCAGATTTCCTTTATCCTCCTGATAAATTTTTGTTTGGTTTTACTAAAGTTCTGAAAACAGCAGAAAGTTCAACAGTTTGAAGTAATGATACAATCCTAAAATCTTTCTCGAAGTCAACAGTAGAGCCACGCATCAACTAATTTTTCTCTCTCCCATGGAATCTAAGCATTCTCTCTCTAACCTGGAATCAGTTAATTTGTGTTAATGTGATAATTCATGGACTCAAACAACTGCACTTCTAAGATGGATATTTGCCTATTGATTTGCCAGTACATAAATTTACATAATTATTTATCTGCCTTAAAATGTTTTATGTCTTGAGTGCTGGCCTACTATCCTATATACATTTCTGATTAGTGAAATAATCATATTTCTTTTAATTACTAGAACATATGCAAAATATTCCTCTTTCAGAGAAATCCAGATTTTTTCTGCATCAAATTTATTGCTGCTTCCTGAAGAGTGATGGTTTAAAAAGGGCTGACATCAAAATTGTTACAAAATTTCAAATTTGCTAGTCCCAAAGATTAGACCAAAGATGTCTGCAGAAACTGGAGAATTCCATTAATGTAGCACTAGTGGTCAAACAATAAAGAAAATATCCAAATACTCAGTTCATTCAATGAGATTTGAGCTTTTCTATAGTATGGACTTTGGCTTTGCAATATATCCTGTATGAAAGATCATAGAATCAAAGAATCATAAAATTAGCAAGATTGGAAAAGATCTACAAGTCCAACCATCCACCTATCACCAATAGTTCTCTAAACCATGTTCTTCAACAGAATGTCTAAACATTGCTTGAGATGGTGTCTCCACACCTGGGCAGCCCATTGCAGCACCTGACCACTCTTTTGGAAAAGCAGTATTTCCAAATGTCCAGCCTGAATCTTCCCTGGCACAGCTTGAGGCCATTCCCTCTAGTTCTACCACCAGCTACACAAAAGAAGAGGCTGACCCCCAGCTCACTACAACCTCCCTTCAAGTAGGTAGAGAGAGCAATAAGGTCTCCCCTGAGCCTCCTCCAGTCTGAACAAACCCAACTTCCTCAGCCGCTTGTCATAAGGCCTGTGCTCCAGACCCCTCACCAGTTTTGTTGTTCTTTATTTTTTAAATAAATTCCAGGGCTGATGTTAGAAAATCAAAATCATTCAAGCGTAGGCTGCCTGATACTTTGGTCAGGAATCCTTGTGGTTTAGTCTATATGTAGAATCTAAATAAGAGACACCACAGTAATGTTTTGAACAGTTTTAACCCCAAAAGGGAGAGAGTCAGAGAGACAAAGGCTGACCAAGTAGCCAGACAAAATGCTACCAAGCACTGTACTCCAGGTGCAGCCTCACAAGTGCTGAGTACAGAGGTACAATTACTTACCTGCTCCTGCTAGCAATGCCATTTCTGATACAAGCTAGAATGAAGAATGTTGTTATTGGTAAATGATCATGTCAGCAGGCACCATAACATTCTCACTCTGGCTACTAGAGTGCAACTTAGTGTTTTATATCTAAATGCTCTAGAAGTTCTGAATATCTGACACACCCACACGCAGATGATGCGTAAGAGCCAAGTCCAAAAAAATCCTTCCACTGATGGCTGTCTAGGAAGTTACTCAGATTCAAGCAATCTGAGTTTTCTTTTTGCCCAAAGAAATTTTCCTTTTTTGATTGTCTAGCTTCAGTAATCAATCCTTTTTGAAATGATTTGCATTTCCTCGGCTTCAATTTTGTATCACCAATCTTGAATTTCCACAGGCACTTGCTACAACATGGGCTCTGTTCAAAGGCCCAAGATACCAAGACCAAGACACCATCTTTCAGGAAGTAAGGAAGAGCCTTGAAACATAGTATGAAGCATTATGAAAGACAAGATAAATCACTTTTTATTGTCAGAGATCTGGAATTGCCATGAAAACATTTTTCCTTTGTCCTTTGTATTTGTTTCCATTTGCCAGTACCTACTTTTAAAGCCAAGAGTAGAATGCAAACTTGATCTGTACAAAATCACCATTTATCAGTGCTACTGGAGAAAAATCCTCTGAATCTCAGTGTCCGCTCTGGGTCAAGTCAAGTGACATCGAATTGGTGATTGCCCTCTTTTTTAGAGGAATTATAAACTCTAGCTTCACTATCCATACTTCCACATCTGCCATCACACCCCTGCCATCACCTTTCCAACCCAGTCACTCTGTGACCTGCTTATCAAAAATGCTACCTGTCACCATGGTCACAAGGCTTTGGGAACCTAATGATTTAAGCAGTACCGATGTGAAACTGGGCATGTCCAAAAAGCCTTGTACATCCGGTAAAATTTGACCATAGTTTGCAGTAAATATGTGAACTGGACTTTCATTGACCTTACATCGTGGAATGCTAGAAATCTTGACAGAGATGGCAGGATATTCCCAGATAAAGTGGATAACTGGACAAAATAGACATGTGGGTGATAGAGGTAATGCTTGTTCAATAAGATCTCATTGCTACTTTTTTTTCCCCCCTTTTCCTACTGATATATACTTAGGTTGTAGCTCTTTAGCACTGACACTTATAACAGTCTCAAGTTAGACAAGTGAACAGTAGCTATTATTTTATCTTGGATGTAGAAGATTGCTCTGTATTACTTGGTTGGGAGTACTTATTCTTTTTTCCCATTCCATCATTAAGAAAGAAATCCACAGAAGCTTTTTCCTCTACATTAGCTTTGACATGGTTCACTGCTTCGTACTTCATACATTATAAATAAAAATGCCACAATGTGGTAACTACTTGTCAAACCCCAAAACAAAACAAACAAATGATGGAGATTTATTTCTGATCAGAGATTCATTTCTGATCCGGATCTGCTGCTAAATTCTCCCCAAAACACTTGTTTCTCATTTCAGTCACTCTTCGTTTATTTTGTCAGGGAAATAACTAATGGAGTGAAGCAACACACTTATCCACGCCTCAGGAAAGGGGATTATGATGTTATGATGTGGAACACCCATAACAAAAATCATAAAACCATGACAATATGGCATCTTTCCTTGTTCTAATTACACAATTATTAACTATAATAAAACCCATCTTAACACAATTATTGTCTTGGCTCATACTTCAGTGGCCCAGTTTTTGTTGAATTTTCACATCTTTTTGAAAATTCATTACTCATTTTGTCTGAGACTAATTAAGTGAATAGGTTGTGAATCTCTGTGCAAAAATCATTTAATGAAGCTTGTTTTACAGTTACATTTGAACTTTTGCTGATTCTTTCTTATAGTCAATTGCCAAATCAGCAGTGTTCATTTAGTAAGGTAAAAGTAAAAGCAATGGAACTGGTTTTGGAAATACAAAAGCAGTTTTCATGTGGTGTGAATACCTGACTTCTATTATGCTGATATTATTCTGCCCATTAGTGATCTTGCTCTATTCTGAACTGACACATTTGTAACAGCTGAATACAATTTTTTGACTTTTCCTTTCAGACTCATTTTGAGGGATTAGCAGGTGATCCAAGACAGCCAGCATGGTTTTACCAAGGGAAGGTCATATCTGACCAATTTGGTGGCCTTCTATGGTGGAGTGATGACATCGGTGGACAAAGGGAAGGCAATCAATGTCATCTACCTGGAATTGTGCACAGCCTTTGACATGGTCCCCAACCACATCCTTATCACTAAATTGAAGAGATATGGATCTGAGGGGTGAACTGTTCAGTGGATAAGGAATTGGTTGGAAGGCCATAGATAGGGAGTTGTGGTGAATAGCATTATGTCCAGGTGGAGGCTGGTGATGAGTGGTGTCTCCAAGGGGTCTTGGGACTTGTGCTCTTCAGCGTCTTTGATTGATGATGGAATTCAGTGCACCGCAGCAAGTCTGTCTGCCAGTGACATCAAGTTGAATGGTGTGGTTGACATGCTAGAAGGAAGGGATGCCATTCAGAAGGACCTCAGCAAACTTGAAAGGTGGGCCTTGGTGAATCTAATGAGGTTCAACACAGCAAAGTGCAAGATTTTGCGCTTGGGTCAGAGTAATCCCAGATATGTATACAGATTGGGAGAATTCCTTGAGAATACCCCTGCAGACAGGGACTTGGGGCTCCTGGTGGGTGAATCACTGAACACGAGCAGTACTGTGCTCTTTCTGCCCAGAAGGCCAATGGTATCCTGGGCTCCATCAGAAGAGGGGTGGCCAGCAGGGACAGGGAGGTGATTGTCCCTCTCTACTCTGCCCTCGTGAGCACCCAGATGGAGTACTGTGTCCAGGTCTGGAGTGCCCAAGGAAAGATGTGGAGCTGCTGGAGAAGGTCCAGAGGGCTGGAGCACCTCCACTACAAATACAGGCTGAGGTAGCTAGGCTTCTTCAGCCTGGAGAAGACTGCAAGGAGACCTCATTGCAGCCTTCCAGTATTTAAAAGGGGATAATAAAGAGGAGGGAAATCAACTTTTTACAAGAGCAGACAGTGACAGGACAAGGCGGAATGGTTTTAAGCTCAAGGAGAGAAGGTTTAGATTGGATGTCAGGGGAAGTTATTTACTGAGAGAGTAGTGAGGTGCTGGAACAGGCTGCCCAGAGAGGTTACGGATGCTCTGTCCCTGGAGGTATTCAAGGCCAGGTTGAATGGGGCACTGGCAACCTGGTCTAGTACCAGATCTGGAGGTTGGTGGTCCTGCTGTGGCAGGGGGTTGGAACTTGATGATCCTTGGTATCCCTTCCAACCCAAGCCATTCTACTGTTCTATGAATTCATTTTAGTTTGAAACAGAATTTTGTTCAAAATAATTCAAACAATATAGAACAAAGATGATATTCCACTTCATATTCTTGGATATTAAACAAGAAATTCAGAGAGCAAGGATTATCCTACTGTATTTTATTTCCATTAGGCATTTGAAAACACAAAAACAAAACAAAAAGAAAAAAAAAACCCTTATATTTGTCTTTTAGAGGGGAGTGATAGCTATTTGCTAAGCAGAGAAATGGATACATTGTGAAGTATCTGAGAAACAGCCTTGAACAGATTGAGAGCTTGTGGGTAAAAATCAAGGACTGGACCAATAAAGAACATATGATGTCTATGGTCTACTACAGACCACCTGATGAAGGGGAGGTTGTGGATAAAATCTCTTTACTTCAAATACAACAAGCTGTGGTTGCGTTTTCTTATCCTGATGAAGGATTTCAGCCTCCAGGATGTCTGCTGTGAAAGCAACACAATGGGCTGCAAACAGTCCAGGAGACTTCTGGAGTTCATTCAGGATGACTTTCTGGTTCAAGTATTGGACAGAACAATCAGAGGTGAAGTGTTACCGAACCTGGTGCTCAGAGAGCAGAGGAGAACATTAAAGAGGCTAAGAGTGGAGGCAGTCTGGGCCGGGATGATTATGAACAGATCCTTCTGGAAAAGACGTAAAGGCACATGCAAGATGAGGAGGTGATCTGAGACAGCAAACATGGCTTCACTAAGAGCTGATTATGCCTGACCATTTGGGTGGAGTGACAGCATGGGTGGACAAAAAAAGGGCAACTGGACTTGTGCAAGGTTTTCATGATGGTCAAGCACCACATTCTTGTCTTTAAATTGGAGAGAGAAGGATTTGAGACAGAACTGAGACAGAATTGCATGCATGATCACAGCCAAATGGTTGTGGTCAACAGTTCTATGTCCAGGTGGATTCATAAGTCCACTGAGGGACAGATGATCTTTAACATCTTTATCAATGACATAGAAAGCGGAATCGACTGCATCCTCAGCAAGTTTGCTGATGATACCAAGCTGAGTGGTGCAGTTGACACAACAGAAAGGAATCTAAAGGACAGCCTTGAGAAATCAGCCCATGGGAAACTAGTGAGGTTCGATAAGGCCAAGGGCAAGGAACTGCACCTCAGGGCAATCTCAGACGTTTACGGACTTGAGGAGAAGAACTCCTCAAGAACAGCTCTGCAGAAAAGACTTGAGTCAGCAGCAATGTGTCCTTGCTGCTCAGAAAGCCAGCAGTACCCTCGGCTGCACTGAAAGAGGGGTGGAACAATATTATTACCTTTTAAATTATTTTTTGTCCATTTTCACAGCTATGCCTTTTGGCCACCATGCCAAATCAAGCCAAATAAGTCATGAAGGAATTTTCTCAAAGATAATGGACTTTTATGAGAGAAAATTTCCTTCCTTCTTAAGTCTTCATGAGATTTGTGAATGACTGCTGTAAATTTACAGTATTACTGATGGCATTTAACCAGAACTGGCCTTTAACTGGCATCAGTATTAATGATTGCATTTAACTGGTATTTACCTGGAACTGCTTATTTTCTTTTAATGATATTTTCCTGCTGAAATCATTGAGGTTCTTTTCTGCTAGAAAACTCAAAATAGTTCAAAAGTTTAATATCATCTATCTTCTAGAAAGCTTTCCATTCCAGCACAATCAGACTGATGATCCTCTCTGTTTAATGTGTCAGACTTGATTATTTTATGGTTGTTTCTCAATTTTGCTCTAACAGAATCAGGTCCTGCTTACAGGTCATCTATTTTTCCTAAAAAATTTCCAGTTGTTTTGAAAAGAGCTTACCTATGTTCTGTATTGTAGAAGAAGATGTCAGGTTCCAACAGTTTCAGATATTTTGCCTATAATAATATAACTCCTACTGTAAAAATTCATTCTCAATACATGATTGCTTGCTTTATGCAGTTCTACAAGACGGTTGATGCGTAGAAAAATGTATGGAGCATCTTAATGAGCAATCATTGATTAACAGATAAAGTCTTATCCCAGATGACTGACTACCATTGTCATGAACTTGGAAAAATCCGTGCACAGTTTACATATAGATAAGAGAACGATTATTATTATTATTATAATTTTTTAAATGGGACAAAATCAGGACTAATTTAAGACAAACACAACCTAGTAATTGTCTGGTCACAGAGCTATGAAATGCATTTTATGTATTTTCTTCCCAAAGGAATCAAACACTTTAGCGTTTCAGTTTACATTGTATATCAGACTACTGTTTTTTTTTGTTGTTGTTGTTGTTTTTTGTTTTGTTTTTAATGTCATAAGAAAACAGGGTGTTATCAAAAACAACAGAACATTCAAACGCTTCCTGAGAGACAGCCATATGAAGTGACGTTTTGCCATATTACACATGAATACCCAGATGAAGTGCATAGAGCTGCAGGAGCAGGGCCTGAGCTAGAATGTCTGTAAAGCTGCAGCATTCTTATCTCTAGAGCATGCACAACTTTTTCAGTTTGAGTCTCACTGTGGGCACACAGGACAGAAGTCCAAGTCCTAATCTGTCCTTCCTGAAGGATAGGGAAGGCACAGTGTCCCGGCATTAAGTGACTTGAGCGTTATGCTAACACACCCTACACCCAGAAGGGAAGCTGCAGGATGATCACAGACAACAGTCCCTGCACACAGCATATTTGTTGGTGATGTGCTCTCCCCCAAACAGTAAAGGCTACATGTGAGACCACTCCTGAGCACGATCCTCTTTGCTCTACTAGAGCATAGTATCTAAGTGTCCACATCGCTACAGACATGTAGAGAAATGTGGAATCCGCTGTTTCAAAATGTTGTGTATCCATGTATACGTGAAATACAGAAAAGTGTATTTCAGAAAGATTTTACCTCTAACTGGAATACATTGTCTAGATGGTCATTATAGTGTCAGTCGATTTTAGGGCAGGATGACATAAAAAGGTGATGTGGCACTTCATATTGGATCTAAACCCATCATTGCTACTGCAAACAGACATTTTATACTTTTATTCTGTATCCAGAAATATAAGCTTTAAAATGTTGGGGACTTACGCGATACCCTTGCATGTATACTTTTACATTTATAGCTAAAATATCCAGTCCAGCTGGATGTAACTCATTAGTTACAAGCACTGAGAAATATATACTAGTTGTTTTTGCAACTTGTTATTCTCTGGCTCCAACACTTTGGGAAGCAAATCTGCAAAACACCTATGCCTGCTCAACTTGCAATATGTAATTACAGTATATTAGCATTATAATAATTTGCTTAAAAGAATTCAGTCTAATATAACAGTTGAACTGTTAATTTCACTGTATTTTCTAATGGAGTATTTATTTACAAGAACAGCTTTCATTCCATTACTCTCAAATGCTGTAAGTAGTAATAACATTAATTCAAATTAAACAAAAAATCAGTGATTTTACACTTTATTTTAAATCAGTGCAAGGTTTCTTTTTTGAAGAAAGACATAACCATCACTTTCCTATCTCTTGTAGTAACATGTTTAGATTTCTGAATTTAGTCTCAGCATCTTTCATCAGAGTGCATCTCAGTACATATAATCCTAATTCTCAAACGCTATTGATGTATGGAACTCCTTACAGTAAGCTATGATTACATTGTGTTTTTAAACTAGTTATTGCTAAGTCATTAAGAACACTGCACACATCTCACAATAACATTATCTTTTATTAGAGATCTTATTTTACATATCCCCATAAGATATAAAACCTTCAAAGAGAAAATATCAAAAACCTTCAATTTAAATCAGTTTGTTTCAGACAACATGAGTAAGTAAAAACAAAGACATTTAAGAGGAACGTAAAAAAAAAAAATCAGTACAGGTATTACTAGTATGGAAAGTAATTACAAGATTTAAATCTTTTTATTTTTGTTTATTCAGCATTGTCTTTAAAACCATCCTGGATGAAAGAAAGGATGTTTGGTTTTCTTAACCAGTAGTTTTACAACCAGCAGCTACAAAATAGAAAAAAACACAGGCTGAAAGGTGAATATGCAGGGAAAAAAACTTCACTGGAATCTCATAGCAAAAAAACGTAGTGTGAGGTGATACTACGAACTGTTGGAAAAAAGAAATTAATAGTCACATTCTGAACCAATTAACATAAAATTTATTTTCAGACTTCAGAGTTTTGACTTAGTTACAGATTTCGGGAATGTCTGAATTCCAGACTGAAGGCTGTTCTGTTGCTACATAAAAAGCAATGCAAAATAAGAGAACAATGACTACATCTCCTGGTTAAGAAAGACACAGGCATCATGATTGTACAGCTGATGACGAAAGGTACAAAGCTATTTGATCTTTTGGAAGCAATTCCAATGGTAAAATACTTCAAAACATTATTGCATCAAAATTTTACCCTTCTGCTTCACAAAACTTGAAATATTTTGAAAGCTCTCTTGCACAGAACAAACAAAAGTCTCTGAAGCATTTTAATTCTAACGATGCAATAAAATAAACATTACAAGAACCTTCTGCTGGCGAGTCTACCGAGCTCTGACTTCCAACAACAACAGAAGTATTTTCAATTACTATAGCTCAGAAAAACTTACAGTACACGTTTATTGCATGAAAACATCAATTTCAGGGATCTGTCTGATTCTTTCATTTGTGGTTAGTGGTTCTTACATTTTTGACATAACTTGCACCACATCCTGCTAAGTACATCCACTAACTACAGAATATACAGCAGATTGAATCAAATAGGGCAACTCTATGCAACCCTGATGGAGACCCAACCCATGACAATGCACAACATTTTCTTTTAAGATAGCCTGTAGCTACAAGATATCATCTAATAAATCGTGGATCATAATGATGGTATTAAACACAGTAGGTATTATTAGAGTTAGAAAATAGCACACCTTTTTACCAGTTACAATGACTTTCCATGCAATAGTATTGAAGATAAGCAATGAAGTTTGAAAGGCATAAACGAGATGGAAAAGGTAAGAAGATACACAAAGATTAGTAAATGGGATAACACTCAAGTGTGTGTTTATGCGTGTTAACTGTAAACAGTAGCTCTACTTAGGGAGTATTTCTCACACTTGAATGGCTTCAGCACTAAATATGAATTAGTTAATATGTGGAAATAAAGCTAAAAGTAAGACTCCATTCTTCAGTAAGGTGAACATGTGAACACTGGCAATGTAACTGAGGTTACAAGCTTGAAAAATTATGCTTAAAATATAGGCACATGATTCTGAATGCACAGGTCACAGAGTCTGCGACAGGCAAGCACACGTTTTGATGGGTTTGCAAACTATGTCTTGCTTACTATCAACTTTCTGCGTCGAACTGCAATTTCCTTGAAAGCAGCTGAATTTAGATTTTACAGTGATTTTTGTCTGTTTCATATTATGACATCATATTAATACATTCAAATAGTTGCTCGGAATAAGATAGTACAAACTTGGTGCAGGAGGACATAGATCAGAGTGTGGCCAGCATTGTCAAACAGGAGATACACAGCTTAAGTATTATATAAACTACTTTTCCCCAAAAAGCATTAACATAGACACCAAAATTTTAACAAGACATATCAAAAAATAAGGCACATTTATCTTGATATGGTAATCTTGAAATAGAAAACTCACTTCAGAGAACATTGATATCTAAATGAGTTTTATAAAAAATCTCGTAATCATGATAAACATGGACATTTCTCATCATGTATAATGGAATAATTGCACATATCCCAGTGTGTCAAGTAACAAAAAGGGAATTTTATTAAATGATTCCATTGCAAAATTATTTCGTAGGTTCATGTTTTCCTATTTACATAATTCAGGTGAATGGCAGATGTATTAAAATCTACCACCACTTGTCACAAGTACTGCAGGCTTTCATTTTACCACAATTAAAGATCCCCTTTTCGTTGAGTAAATTGAAATTAATTGTGGAATAATTTGACATTATTGTCATTGATATAAATGATTGCAGATTTTTGGAAATCAGCTAGTAACAAGTACATTTTATTGTATTTTGTTTCAAAGTTGAATCAGGGCTTTCTACACTGAATTATTTATACATAAATTTATCAGCAATCTGCAAAGAAAGCTGCTTAAAACCCAATCCCCTTCTTACGAAAATTAAAACACCAGAAACATAATTAGCATTTGACCTGAGATTTAATCTGTTGAGAGGTTAACATCCTTATAAATTTCTTCACTTGTTGCACTAATGTGTTAACTTATACTGATGTTGGTATTTTATGGAAAAAAAAAAAAAAAAAAAAAAGGTTGCTTGCAACATGGCTTTTCACTGTGTTGGTAAAAAAAATAATAATGATTAGACAATGCATGTTTTTCTCACAGTATCCAGAAGCTGGAATAACAATAATGTGCTTCTTATTGCACGCAAAATTTTGAGGAGATACTTGCAGATTCCTCTTCTCTATCTGAGTATTACATCCAGACTTCATCTTAGTCGAATCCGGAATGTATTTATCTCCATAGAACTCATATTTATTTCACTTATATTTCTGGCATCTGGAGGTGAATGCATCAAAGATAAAGATGCAGGTGTAAGACTTTCCACATGGAATTTGTTAAAGAGTTTATGCACCTTTACCTGCAGAAAAAGAGTAAATAAATTAGAAAATACATTAAGTACCTTAAACTTTACTTCAATTTTATCTCCAAAATGCCAGGCAAATACCTTCACAATTATCAGCGCAACAATTCTTGCACCAAAATTACTGACTATTTCTATAACACCCCAAACTCTATACACTTGATTCAATCTTTTCAGGTAGAGTTTGCTTGCCATATTTCAAAGCAAGTAAGGTAAACCAGAATGTTTAAAACATGATCAGAAATACTTGGATTAAAATTCTCCTTGTATCTAAAAAGAAAAAAAATATATATCAATTTTTCAACAATAACTTAAATCTGTTTCAAGATTTGCTGTAAAAAATTTTAGAGATTCTAGAAATTATTATCCAGCCTACTGCCCATGGTATCATTTACAACAAAGATGCATGATGTACACATGATTGCATTTGCAAAACATTCAGATATCTGTATGCTTTATATGCTTTAATAAGGAAGTTTTCAAAGTACCAGTCACATGACTTGTAGATAAGTTTAAAAAAACTATTCAAAAGAAAACACTTCAGAATTTTTAAAATAACTCTCTTTGGTAAAGTTGCTCATACTGTACCATTCAAAAAGTGTTTGAGAAATACTGCTGTTATATCAAAACTGCACTTGCAGGAAGTTAGTAAGACTAAATTTGATCTAAAAGTTAACTTGCAGATGCTTACATGGTAATTTCCATGCAGCAGCAGCACCACATCCTTATTAAATGGAAAGTATATTTCAAGATAAAGTTAGCTATAATTCTGTATTTCTCGAGAAATATCAATTTACACTTCAACAATAATTTACTTTTTTACTGTTATTGCAGTACTTGCAAGGTAAAACATCCATAGAATATCAGCATACCTTTCCCTGAGTGGTGGAACAGAGCAGACCCACATCTTTGTTTGAAAACCTACAGTCAAATCCCTTCCTGTGAAGAATCAGAGCAGCTTCATCAGACGGCTCAGTATCTGTCTGCAAACAAACCAGAAGTTACTCAGAAAGTTGCAGAGCCAACAAGACATTTTAAGACCTTGTAAGACTGCCATTACCTTAAAATGAGGGAACCACTCACACCTTAAATAACGTTCAGCCTGAACTGAACGCGTTTCTTTTATTGTCTACAAGATTAAACATAAAAATGACTAAATAGCATAGTGATTTTACATACACAGATACTATCAAATGTGAATTTAAGTGGTGAACAAAAAAATTCAGACCTCAATAAATTCACATGCACAAGAAGACTCAGAATTTAAGTGTATCTATCATAGTTTTGATGGGCTTCCCAGGAAAATTATATGGCAAAAACAGAAGAAATCAGAAAGCATATGTAAAAGTAATTACAACAGGTAGCTTTAAATACTGTAACTATGTTGTAGCAAATTTTCCTTTTGCAAATCTGCCCCATAAAATCTCACATGGCTTAGAAGTTGTGTGAAACCACACACTAGCATACAAATATTAAACAATTACAGATAAGACATGTGGTGCTCTTGAGCCTCAATAGGCATCACAAAGTAATCCAAAATCTCAAATTTCTGATTTGGGATAAATTTCTAAAATCATTTAGGACAAACAGTCACATAAATACTTGAAGTCAGAATCTTGTTTTGACACGTATTTTTCAGCAAACAGTCATATCCTAGAGAACGGAAAGCTTCCCAGATTGGGAAACTTTTCGTAAATACAGTAAGGCATAACAAAAATATGAACTGTACAGTAAGGGTAACAAATGAAATTCTACTTCTCATTATTGATGCATATGCAGGCACACTATCTTCACAGCACCCACAAGTGGCCTGCGACGAGTTTTCCTACATGCCACAGGCTGTTTGTTGTATCACTATACTTACCTGTCATTTATTTTCTATCACGTCATTTATTTCATTGTATGTATTTCCTATTTTAGTTCTCCAGCCCTTCATTTTATTAAATATTTAATAAAGTGGTGTAAGTTTTTTTGTTCGTTATTTAAAACCTTGTTTAACTTGAATTGGGCACTGACATTTTTTCCCAGTAATCTCTCTCATAGTCACATTCATTTTTGTTACTTAAATAAGATCTATTGCCTTGGAGAAGCCTAAGTCAACAAGCGTTAGCCATTTTGTGAAGCTTTATCTCTCTGAGGTGCAACAAATAAGCAGTATCAATAGGTTAGGTGCTCAGATCCATATGAAGTTTCTTCTGATAGTGTAGATCTTGGAACAATATCTTTAACAAGTTTCTTTGAAATACAGCATGATATAACTTCACAGTACTACAAATTCAGTTTTAAATGTAATTCAGATAATAAAATGGTAAATTCAGGTTTTTTTTAAGCAAGTTCTCCCTTTAGAACAACAAAAATGTACCCAACAGTACGTGGACCTGAAATATGATAATTTGCAGCAAGATGTTAACGTGTAAAAATGCTGCATAGTTTACAAAACCAAAGCACATCTCAGTTTGAGAAGATTTTCATGAATAACACAGCTTTTAACCACCTAAAATCATACTGTTAATTAATAAAAGATATCCATGGTAAAATGATTTAAACAGGTTTAGTACGCCTACTTAATATCTATGGTGGCTGAAAAAGTTCTTACATTGTTTATTGAAACAGCAGCTCCATTTCCAAGATTAAATTAATAATAATGACGCATCAACATTATTTTCAGTTTCCAACTATGTAATATTTTGTCAGCCACATGGAAAAGTGCTGCACTTAAAAGTAGACATTTTTATGCACACAAAATGTTACTGTCTAAACATCAGATTAGAGATGTATTAAAATTCATACTAAAAAAGCCTGACTTTTGATGGGGTTAACTGATGTTAAGAATGACAAGATAGTAAGAAAGTATCAAAACTTTATCTTCAGTAGAATCATCTTGTAGTCACCTGAATAACAAATACAGTATAACTGACAGTATGAAAATTTTACTTAAGTTTTTAAAATTAAATATTACCTTAATTAAGATTCAAAATGTTTAAAACATAAAGGTAATTAATGGTGCCTTTGGGAAGAAAGCTTTGATAACATAGTACTCATGATTTTACACTTTCTAGGACTTACTATGCACAGAGCATCCATAATCCATTACTAAAAGAGGTGTAAGACTGAGCAAGCTGCCACAGTTTTCACATATACTTTATCTATTCTTATATCAACTAAGGGAATGTATGAGCAAAAATTAACATAACTTATGTCACATATACCCTCTAAATATAGCTATGCTTCCTCTACAAAAACCTGTAACGAATTTCTCAATGTCTGGAAAACATAAACATCCTTAATCTTGCACAACAAAAAGCATTTATATTTGCTATAAGGGGACAAATGCACTCAGTTTTAAAATTCTCAATGTCCTGTCCTGTAGGCAAAATCTTTGCCAAACAAGATATATGGTGTTAGGCTCCTGCATGATGGGATTACACTCAATGGCATTTTTCCCCCCACAGGGGAGGAGAGTTTAAAGCGAAGTAAGAATTTCCCTTTTTCTCATTTACGTTTTGATGTATTTTCATGAATTCTAATTTCTACCTTAAATCTTAAATATATATATTAATCTAGTACCCTTTTATGTGAAGTTGTTATGATATCATTTCTTGAAATTCTGCTCCTTGTTTAACAATCAGCACAACAAAGAAAAGGTGATGTGTATTAGTAAATGACTCTTAGTGGAAAAGATATGGAGGTACTCCACGACACATCCTGACCCACTCCCAAGACAATATCAAGCTGACAGCCACTGCTTCTGTTTCATGTGGGCACGAGCAATACAGGGAAGGAGCAATGAGAGAATTAATCAAGAGCTACAGAAACATGGGAACAATGGTAAGGGACTCAGGAGCATTTGCTGTTTTTTCATCAGTCCTTTCAGTCAAAAGGAAAGAATGACCAGTACTCTTTAATAACCTTGTTAGTGACACAGATTATGGGACTGAATGCACCCAGAGCAAGTTTGCTGATGACACCAACCTAATTGGTGTGGTTGACGCAGCAGAAGGAAAAGATGTCATCCAAAGACATTTTGATATGAAAGATGGGCTCTTTTGCGCCTTAAAGATACGTTCCATACTCAGATGATTCTACGATTCTAGGATCTTTGAGGTTCATTACAGCCAAGGCCATCCTATGATCCTACGACATGATTTTTCTACACCACTTGGACAACCACAGATCTAAGATTCCAGATGGGATCTGTGTAAGGGGGCAAAAAGAGCTGTCACAAGTACCTGCCAAGCCACTTTCAAAAGCGTACCAGCAGTCTCAGTAAGTGGGGAGTTCTCAGAAGATTACAGGTTGCCAAAGTGACGTGCATCTACAGGAATGGTAGGAAGGAGAAATAGGGGATTAACTGGCCTGTCATTGTGATCTTGGAACCAGGGAAGGTCATGGAGCAGACCATCTAAAGTGCTGTCATATGGCATGTGCAGGACAACCAGCTGAACAAAGCCAAACAGCACGAGCTTACGAAAGGCAGGTCCTGCCTGACCAATCTCCTTCCAAGAGAAGATGATCTGCTTAGAGGACGAGGGAAAAGTTGTGGGTGTAGCTTACATGGACCTTAGCAAAGCATTTGATACACAGCTTTCTCCTGGAGAGACTGGATGCAGATGCTCCGTCTGCTGGGTAAAGAACAGGCTGGATGGCCAGGCCCAAAGGGTTGTTGTGAATGGAGTTAAATCTGGCTG
Source organism: Lagopus muta (assembly GCF_023343835.1). Taxonomy (NCBI): domain Eukaryota; kingdom Metazoa; phylum Chordata; class Aves; order Galliformes; family Phasianidae; genus Lagopus; species Lagopus muta. The sequence continues at coordinate 49,138,315 of NC_064472.1, read as the reverse complement.
GCAGCGTGTCACAAGTGCCATTCCTAAGGACTCAGTATTGGCACCAGCTTTGTTTAATACCTTCATCAACCATCCTGCCATTGTTGGGGAGTGGGTGAATCCCCAGCGAGTTTGCCAATGACACCAAGTTGGGTGGCAGTGTTCACCTGTTTGAGGGTGGAAAGGCTCTACAGAAGGATCTGGACAGGCTGAGGTTAACGAACTGCATCCAATTTTACGGCATTCTACAAGGCTAACCATTGTGCGCAGCAACTGGCTGTCAAACTTCTCCTGGGGGATAAGGAACAGGACTCAATGAAATGGCCTAAGCTTGCATCATGGAAGGTTTTGACTGGATATCAGGATGAATTTCTTCCCCCAAAAAGTGCTCAGGTGCTGCAAGAGGCTGCCCAGAGACGTGGTGGAGTTGCCATTCTTGGAGGTGTTCAAGAAACATGTGGATCCGGCCCTGAGGGACGTGCTTTAGCAGTGGACTTGTGATGTTAGCTGGATAATTGGGTTTGATGATGGCATGGGCCTTTTCCAACGTCAATGATTTTATGACACTTTTTGCAAATCTTTTTGTAAAACGTTCAAAAAAAAAAAAAGGAAAGAATCACCTACCCACGATCAAGAAAACTGCTTATACATTATCCTACTGCCACTTCTCATTAGGACTTAGTGCTAGTTAATACAACTCACACTGAGAATCCTAAACAGATGGCATTTCTTTTAAGAAAGCAAGCGTTAGTTGAAGATGCTTTAGAAATATCTCCTTCTGCATGATGTCATATGGCATGGAATACCCCTCTGGCCAGTTTAAGTCAGCTTTCCTGATTCTGTCTCCTCCCAGCCCTTTGTTAATATGAGCTGAGAAACTGGAATGATCTTGGCTCTGTACAACACTGCTTAGCAATAATTATAAACATCAGTGTGCTATCAACATTGTTTTTCTCCTGGAACCAAACCTTACACCAGACACTCCGGTAGAAGTGTCTCTGGTAGAAGAAAACAATTCTGTCCCAGCTGAAATTCAGACACTGCCTGGGTTTTCTTTTTAAAACATACCAGAGAACAGTTTCACAAGAAGCCTGGATGGTAGGTAGATATTAGTATAAGTAAAAAAGGTACTTGTACTGAAGTCTAAGAATAGTGTAAGAATTTATTCCAGTGGGTGTTAAAATGTGGTAGATTTTCCATCAGGTCCACCAAATAGAATCAGGCTTTTTTAAAAGCAAAAACTAGTATACTCAGAGCAAGGTTTACTGAACTGAAATTTAATTCTTAATACAGAAGAGGCTGAAGTATTTGATCTAAGAAACCTTTCTTTGCTCAAACTGTGATCAAATCCATGAAAATACATGCTCTCCAGAGATAGAATAAAGTACTGTGCATTTTAGTACATTGTGAAAAAGTAGTTCTTCTATTTCACAATCCTTCATGACCACTGTGTAATCACAGTTCTTGCAGAATTAACAAAAACAAGGCATTACAATGTAGTAATAATATATAGAATGTATCAAATACATTATATAATGTATGAAATACATGCATAATACATATAATGTATGAAATTCATAAGCTACTTTCCTAAAGTAAAGCACTTGATTGGACTATATTAATAAGACTGCTGATTAAAAAGCTGCTTGATCTTACCTTTGATTGCACTGTCCTCAGATTAACTATATTCATATCGCAAGGCATAGATGACATGAGTGGAGAAAAAGTATTCAGCATCTCTGGGACACCTGAATCTGCATTTGTTGTCATAGGAATTACAGGATGATTTAAGAAAGAAGACGTCATATGGCTAAGAAGTGAGGGAAAACTGACTGATGCCTTCTCTTCATTCTGTAAAACATAAGAGAAAACAGTTATAGAATCAAGTTACTATACCAATGTCTGAACTTCTAAACCCATTTGCCTTACTAACGATTCCACTAATTTAAGAGGAACTCTTACTCTACAGAATGTCCATTCAATGACTTTTGGAAACTTCTGATCGCCTGCAAGTTGTCTTTAGTGGTAGTAGGAGATCCTTCTCATTTACAGATCATTACTATGTCTTTTAAAAGAGTAATCAGATATCTCCTTTTCTACCATTATGCAGCTTCTCATGTTAGCAAATTGCTCTCAGTTATTCAATATTTACCTGAATACTGAAACCAAAATACTCTTTTGCAGACTTCCTTTCCTCTATTTCTTATTTTTTCATACTGTGTTCAGATTCACTTGAATCCTATCTCTCACTTTATTTTTATATCTAGTATCTTAAAACTGTTTTCTGGAGGAACTTGCAATCTTTGTCTTGATCTATAATGCAGCTTACTTTCAGTGGTTTTATTTCAACACTATACCAGCAGGAACTGAAGGGAATCCTTCCCTGGCTTTTACTGAACAGTTCTTTGAGTGCTTTCTACACGGCTGCAGAAACTGTATCACAAACCCTGAAATGAATAACTCCTCATATTCACACCAGCTACTTAAAGCTTTATAAGAATCTGAAAAAGAAACCTAAAAAGTCAATTTCATTCAGTCAAGGAAACACATGAAAACTTATTCTTGCTCTCACTTTTCTTTGTATTCTTCATCACATAAAATCCCTACTTCTTAAAACAGGTGACTTTTAGTGAAGACTTTGCAAAAAGTTTACAGCCTCTTAATCTTTGCCATTTTAAATTTGCATTTTAAGATAGGCTGAAACCATTAAATTAAAAAATAAACAGGAATGCTTAAAGCAAAGGAGATTATCAGTTCATAATCAACAAACATAATAGTAATTCCTATTCTGGAGTGTGCATACATATTAATTTTTTACCTTTGCAGAAGCATTAAATATATCTGACAGTGTAGCAATAGAAAAAATGCCAGAGCTGACTTGATGCAAGTTGATAATTTCTGTTTTGTTGGTGGTTCTTTTCATAGCAATGACTAACAGCAATTTGCTTGTTTGGTAGCTACTAAGCATTGAGGTTAATCTTTTTATGGATGTATTATGGTCCCCAAAATTGCATTCCATAAATTGAAAAAGTTAATAGTTGTAAAGGAGTTCCCCCATGTGCATCATTGCGTTTATCTTCATCTGCTATTTTACTGCATGCTTAATCAGTTTGAAGTCCTTCTGTGATTCTACAGTTACCTTCATTTTGTAAATTATTTTATACAGTTCAGCATCACTGGCAATTTTTTTTTAATGTTATTTTCCACTTTTTCAATGAAAATATGAGCAGACTTGCTCAAAATACAATTAAACCTAACAGAAGCCTTCTGTTCAAGTGACTGAATGAACTCCTAAAGCCACAAAAAAATATAAACATACGTGTTTTTTTCAAGTTAAAGAGCACTGTTTGACCTCAAAACAAATGCTGGCTGTTTACTTTTTTCCCCATGCATGTGCTGAAGTCAGTTACAACACTTTATCATCAGTTTTCTTACTATTCTTCAATCATCTTTTTTTTTTTTTCTGTAGAAGAACCTGCTTAGATGTGTCAGGCAACTTTAAAAGCAGCATCCTTAAATATCATAAAAATGCCACGTGAATTAGTCAAATAATAAATTCGTCCTAATTCCAGCCGCAATACCAGAGGGCAGGAGAAGACAAAAGCACTGTCCAGCAATCACAGTTGTTTGAGATTAGTTTTTCGTATGCATTTTTTTACTTTAGGCTTGCATACTCCAAAGCATTTCACAACACAGACTTTGCTAGAACTCAAGTTCTTCCATTTCTTCCCCTGGTTTTGACCACTGCCAAACATACACTATAAACACATCAAAGTAAGAGCTGTACGCCCGTTTTTTTCCCCATGTTTTATCTATATGCAAATTTTCACTGTAAGACATCCCACATAGTTGGAGAAGAGCCACAATTCATTACCGAAACAGTACCTGATAACTCATTCAATCAACTAGTACTTTATGAATGGAACTACCGTGCTGAGGTCATCTGACATGTACAGAAGTGAGAATTTACAGAATGCTTCTGTTCCATGTATAGAAAAATACATATCAGGCAAGTGTGATATCCGTGAGTTAAAACCTCTCCTACATCTTCTAAATGTGGAAAACAGGGAAATAACAGGAGACAAATTTGTGTATTGGTTGACTTGAGAGTAATAAAGGGCTCACTGTATAAATATCTGGTGAATTCTGAGCCATGTCTAGGAAAGGTTGACCCTCATGAGGGCTGAGAGGTCTAGATATACTGGAGCATTGGACAGTTACTGGTGGCATGAACTTCCACAGAAGTTAAATGCCTGGTGCTGCACCTGGCATAGAGCAATGTGAGATAAAAGCACTCATGGGAGACAAGTGACTTGAGAGCAGCTCAGCAGGAAAGGTCCTGGGGGTGCTGCTAACAGCAGCTCAGCATAAGCAGCAGTGTGCCCTGGCAGTCAGAAAGGAAATACCACATAATGGATTAAACACAGCACAGCCAGCTGGGCAAAAGAAGAGATTCTCCATTGTGCTTAGTGATGCTGCAGCCTCACCTTTAATACTGTGCCGGGCTGCAAAATATGAAAAGTACAAACATGGTTCTTGAAAGTATCCAGAGGAGCAAAGTTGGTACAGGGCTGGCAGGCATCCCCTGTGAGGAAAGGCTGAGGACACTGGGCTGTCTAGCCTGGAGAAGAGGAGGCCAAGTGGTGATTTCACTGTTCTTGGCAGCTTTCTGAGGAGGGGAAGCAGAGGAAGGAGATGGGCTTTGCTCCTGGAAGCTTACAGCAGGACATGCAGGAATGGCACAAAGCAGAGCCACAGAAGGGTCAGACTGAGAACTGAAACAATTTCTTTATCATGAGGGTGATCAACGTCTGGACCACTCTTCCTAGAGAGGCAGCAGATGTCCCATACCTATCAGTGATAAGGAGGCATTTGGACAATGCCCTTGATAACATGGTTTTAACTAACTTAGAGCAAATTCTCAGCTACACTATTTTTCAATATAGCTATGCATTTTTGCCAGAAATGAACACGAGCCTGTTCGGCAAGGATCAATGAATGTCAACAGACGCCATTATTTCCACATGGAGGAATTCAATGACCCACCTTTGCTTCACACACACTTCCATGTCAGACACCACACTGCCAGACTTCCTCTGCTGCCATCTGTCACACAGCAACAATATAACAAAATATTGGTGGTCAGGTTTAACGTTTACTGCCATACCACCAACATCTGCCTCTGACATCGTGGGCAAACATAATAAAACAGGAAGCATTACTTTCAGAGCAGCCCTTGTAAATTTTAAAAAAGAAGGTATTTTTTACTGTAAAGATGCAGTAAAATCAGTCTCAGTTGAGAAACCAGAAGAGATGAAAGTAAAGGCACTGAAAACTTTCAAGAAGAATATAAGCTGGAGAGAACCATTTACTGTCATGGACAAAGTAGTCAGGGAACTCTGATCAGAAACACAAAGAGTGGCTCTTAACCTCCTAGATTATTGAAGTAACTGAAGATTGCAGGAAAATGACCTTGAGGGACTCTGGCAAATGCAGAATCAGAGCTGAATCAATTTCACTCATCTTTGCTCCTGAAGTGTTTAGATGTTTTATCACAGTCAGAAACATTCAACTTGAGCATTATCAACATTCAAACTTTTAAAAGCTGCACTAAGATGGAGATTTTATGACGCATCTTGTGTTCCCATATCTGGGACGTCAATCTGCACCAACAGAACAGCTGCAGTCAACAGAATGGAGAGTGAAGCAAGTGTCAAAACCTGCCAGAAGACTAAATAAAGGAAAGGGGTTTTATGAACATCACCAAGTTTGCTGTTACAAAAATTCCAGAAGGAACACCTCAAAGCCCAATTCCCTCCCCTATAAGCATTACATTCACAAAAGGATTGGAATTGCCTTCCCTTCTTAATCAAATGATATAACATTTAAATAGGACTCTGTAGAAATACAAAGAAGGGAAGGCTTTTTTCCTGTAAACAGAGCAGATTTACAGATTATACAGTTACTCGGTATAAACATTCGCTGTGTGTGTAGTTTCCAGCAGTACTCTGCTGATGCCATGTCAGGTTGGACGTGAAGAAAAATTTCTGCTGAGAAAGAATGCTGAGGTATTGCAACAGCCTGACCAAAGAGTGGCAGTCACTGTCCCTGGAAGTTTTCAAGAAAGCAGCAGATCTTGCACTAAGTGACATGGTCTAGAGCGGCCATAAGCATGGGTTGATGGCTGGACTAGATGATCTTACTGGCCTTTCCAATCTCACTGATTCTAGAAGATACCGTCCCACAGTCTCCATCTGATCAAAGTACTGTTCTCTCAGAACTGACATTGTTTCCTCAACTTCAGTGACAATGTTCAACAGTCAAAGTTTGGAACTGAGCTCCACTGGCAGCTTTGTAAACATTAGATATTGGCAAGATTCTGACAAATGCCACTGATACAGCTGGCTTAATTTCTTCTAATCAAACCAAATACTGCTTTTTAGAACTACCTTGTAGCACGTTCACATACAATTATCTGATTGGAAACAATCACTCTGAAATTTAACCCTGCAATGATTTTACAAAGATGTACACAAATCCTCATATTGGTTCTTTCTTTGTCATCAAAAGTAAGTTGAATAATTCTGAATTCTTAGATTCATGGGAAAAACGAAACAACAACTACTACTACAACAACATAACAATAAAGCAAAACAGACTCCAATATAACACTATGTTACAGTGTGCAACAAATTCTAAAGATGGCCTCATCTCTAGCATGCACCCTTATAGCAGACAAGAGCTATTCTATCAATAAAAGAAGAATGGAACACATTAAGAAAAGTCTCAAACACTTTTCTGTTAAGAGTTTGAATCGAGGAACTGGGGTCTTTAATTAGAGGGGAAAAAAACACTAATTAAACTCTTCAGAAATCACTTAGTAATTGAATGGAAGAATGAATAGAATAGAATACAGTAAAACTGAAACAGCTGATAATTGGACTTCAAACTGAGCTAAAAGAGAAACAATTAACTTTTCAAAAGGCAAGTAATCTTAAATTTCCTATGCAAAAAATTAAGGAAAGCAAGCCAGGGCAGACAGAATATCAAATCACAAATCTTGATTATTCAGTTTTCCTTTAGATACTTCTCTACGAAGAACAGCGCACATGTGGAAAGATATTTCCACACAAATAAAAACTCTAAAACTACACCAGCATCCAAACAATCTGACTGAGCTGCTGAAATGTGGATAGTTATGTGCATCTCAGTGCATTCCAATAAAATCTAGAAAGAAATAGAATTCTGTGCCTGCAAAATGAAGGAATGCAGAAAACACTTGTACTATTCCTGAAAGGAAATACCCCTTCACTTCTTTTCATGTTGTGTGAAGAAACAAATTTTATTAACTTTCATAGACTATGAAAATTCACTGGCAGCAGAAGAATGTTCCTGAGCTGGAAAATACTATCTGTGAAGTAAAAAGACTCTTCAGAGCATTTCTAGTTACAAAACAAAGACAGGCAATGCTATTAAATATTTCTCCATCATAACTTAGCAACGGACAGCAACTGAGATGGTCAGCTAAAGAATCTAAGGCTTCTCAAAGAAAAATAAGGAAAGAAAAATTTGTTTTTCTGTGAAATTCAAAGACTAACAATCTGTTTCTGGTCAGCTGAGATACTGCCTCTATGTAGGAAACTATACAGGTGATATCATAATAACATGTTTATAGGCATAATGACCGACAATATCATTGACTATATCAATATGGCAAAAACCCATGACAGTTAAGTACTCTGCTTTATCTTTAAAATACATACATTACAAAGCAAAAAAAAAAAACCAAAAACCTTGAATCCTTACCTACGTAAAGTGTTCTCCATTTGAAAAGTGTCTGTAAACTGGAAGAGTGAAAAGATTATGCAAACTTCCTACACATTGCCTTGTAGCTCCCAACTTTGTATGAAAATTCAGATTTTCTTTGGAACTGATTTTATTTGATTTCATTACTCAAGCACTAACCTGTTTCAACTTTACAGTAGGCTATACATGCAAGATGGCCTGGATGTAAAAATCTGATGCACTTTCTTTAAACTTATACAAAATTGCACAAAAAAAAAAAAGATCATGTCAAGTTCTGATTTCACTAGAAGTCATCCAGATATGGATGTACAGCTTCCCTTTCCTTTCCATCTCTGTCTAGAACTACAATTTACTGTGTCCATAAAAACTAGTGTTTTTGAGAAGGCAATAAGAATATTACATGGAGTTTCCACTGACAGTGGAACAAACAGCAATTAGACACTAATCCAGACTAGATAAAAGGATCTTGCATGTTTACATACTTACACCGATCTTCCTTCTGAAGTAATTACATTATTCACAGTTTTGAATTATCCATTTGTGAAAAGCACATTCAGATCTTCCTCAGCCTACAATGAATCTCCAAACTTTCATCTACTTCAAAAGCAGGAAGTAACAGAAAAAACTTTTTTTCTTTTGAGATGAATAACCCCTTTTCAGTGACAAAGAGTACTGGCCATATTTGGCGAATGCAACCACACGTTGAAGAAAACACTGTCCATCACTTCTAGCAGTTTTCACCCTTGCCAGTGGTAGTACAGATACACTACAATTGAGTAAAACTCAGACAAGGAGATAAGACCTTCCTTGATTTTGGAACAGTTAAGATCTTGAGATTAAGACTGCTCTTCAGCTGAGCAATATGCAAATACTTATAAAAGAACAGGTCATCACTTACTTGGCTAGCCACACAAATGAAAACAGAGCCTTCAACAGAACCCACAGAGCACTCAAACATAAACAGAATAGACCTGACTTGATCCTACAGCTGATGAGGCCTAGAGTTCACTGGTGAAACATCATCACTGTATTAACTTAATATCCACTGATGCTCAATAGTGTGGACTTCAAGTCTGTCTGATATCCAGGCTTGAATCTTAGGCCTCTTAACCACTCACTATATCAGTCTTTACATCATTTCTGGTATAGGCTCCTTACACACCAGCTTCAAGTTTGCTAGCAGTTCACATGCACACACAGAATAAGGGACTTCCCACTACCTGGCAGCTAGTACTGTTGTTTTTTTTCTCTTAGTCTCATGGTCTTTTTCTCCATCAGTTAACCAGTAGATCCCTTACTTGTTCCTTAGACTGATCTGAAACTGTCCAACTGTTCTCATAGGCTCAGAGTAAATGATGCACTCGCACAGAAATAGGATTGCCTGTAGTAACCAAGCACGCACCCTTTTATTCCCCTTTTCCATCTAATTCCTGTGAAGAACACAGTTCTTCCCCACCCCAAATCCCTCAAGTCTGGCATACTTACAGGCAATCACCTCCTTAGTCTTAATAAAGTGATTTCTGCTGAATCATGCTGTTGAAATTCACACTAGTAAGAAACTAAGTGACCTTCAGCGGTCTCAAGAGTAGCCAATTCAATGTTCCACATTACTCCCTAACTAGGTTCCTGGGGTTGCTGTCATTTTTTGCTGGTCCCTTGATCACTGTAAGGTCCTTGTGTTTAATTAATCTTTAGTCAGATGCCATAATGTCAATCACATTCTATAAACGGATTATTTGCCAAACAGCTACAAAAGAGCAAAAAAAAAATTAACCAGCCACCATGACCAGAAGCATACTATAACACTTAGTGGTTGACAAGTATGAAGTCATCCATAACGTTGCACAAAAAGTATTATAACACACATTTTGAGTAATGGAAGAATTTTATACTTCATTCATAGCCTCTCCCTCCAATTGGATATATTTTATATTACTCTTAACGTTTGTGTTTTCCAGTAATGGTGCAAGAGTAAGAAGAATTGACTTAATATCCAAAGAATTAATGCATGCCAGAGATGTGGAAGGGACACTGTGCAAGATACTGCTTCCAGTTGACTGGGATGAACTTCTGCTGTCCCAGAGGATGACAGAACACAAATCAGAAATTTTCTGGAGTTGTGCTATGATGAGGAAGTAGCTTGCCAAAGCGATCATGATGACAGAAGAATAATATAGATCAGTATGTACTATTTTTATCTCCAGTGAAGCTATCTGCACCAGAAATTTGCTGCTGATGGGAATTTCTTCATGTTGATAGAAACTACCTGTTCCACATGCAAACAGGTCATACCATTAGGATTTATATTACTTGAGAATATAAGGAAAAGAAGCCTGACTTGCAGCATCTCTCTTTCCTTAACGAAGAACTCTGTTATACCATAAGAACTTGCAGAGCAAATGACCTGGCCATGCTAGAACATGACATACAGCAAAGTTTAGATTTCAAATTGCACCAACTCAGAGTAGCCTTCAAAGAGACATACTTTCCTATTTTGGCCAGTTACATTGGCTAGGAATGGAGAAACGAAGCCTTAATACTAAACATACTATTGAAATAAAATACTATCTTTCTGAAAAGAATTGGCAGACTAGTATACACGAAAGAAGATAAATGAAACAACCCAAGAAAATAATATAATTCACTGCAGATGCGTTCATGCTGTCATAGTTTTACAATTTTTGTTACTGGTATTTCACATCATAAAATCAGGGAGTTAAAGAATTAATGCTCCAGTTCTGTGGATTGTCAATATTTCCAGGTAACTGGTTCTTAGAAGAGAACTATGTATCCCAGAAGACTTTTACTGTTTTGTTTCCGTTTTCCATTTAGAAGGAAAGATAAAACTGCATCATGAGACTGTCCCTCCTTTTACTGCTCACCTCTGTAATATGTGCTTCCTAGCTGTCACACCTTCAGTGTCACAGTAAGGCCTTTGGTTTTGAGCACTCTCTCTCATTTTATTTGATTTATCAGCTTCATTTCCAATTATATTGTATGATATCGTGTTATCTCGCATTTCACCGTCATACTTAGTAAATTAGTTTTCTCTATTAGCCACTGTTTTTATTTTTAGGCCCATCTCCTTACCTTTTCCCCTTTTTCCCTTCCTCCTCTCCCGTGGTGTAGGTCTGCGGGTCCCTCCGCTCCATTAGTTATGGAACTGGGACAAAGCGGCCCAAAACCATTCACAATTACACTTGCTAAAGTATGCTAATGAATAGCAGTGTACAGTAAACAGCTACTACATGAAGTATGTACATGCATTACAGATAGGCACTTCATATAAGAGGCAACTACAACTCAATAATCAGACAAATGGTTATATAATCAGGCATATATTTTCAGAGAAAGTGGTACTGACCATAAGAAAAAAAGAACAGCTGTATGTGATGGAGAAAAAAGGAGTTTGATTATATGACTGCCACATATTTGTGATTTTATTAACAGACTGTAAAACTGTTTCTCTAAAAACCTTCCCCAAATCATAGCAGATTTTTGAGCTACTGGCTCTTTGCTTGAAACTATGCTATAAACCCACTTATAAAAGCTGAACAAGTCAAGCTAAGGTACAAAATACCAACATGAAGAATAACATGTCTGCTTGGAATAGCATCTTTTTCTCCAACAATACAATTGATGAAATAAATATATTACTTCTTCATACAAATTACGTGCCATTCCCATTCTTATACTAATATAAAACATTGAGGCTTGGAAATAAAAAGGCACTAAGGTTTATTTTTAATGAATTTTATAATAAGTATAATATAAAGGCTATATTTTCAAAAATAAAGCAGCATTTAGTATTTTGACAGACTAGTACTAATAATTGTGCTCTGTTTCATTTTCAGATAACATAATGATCCCTTTAAAAACAAAATGCAATTGATTCTTCTTGAACGATCTGAGGAAAAGAGGAATGAATATGAGCAGAAATAAGTCAGAAAGATGTGCAGAGCCAATCAATGCTTGCAAGGACAAAATGAACATAAGCAGAAAAAGTTGCATCTAAGAGAAAGTGTATCTAGAATTTGTATCAAAGCATATTAATAACACCAACAGAGGGCTCAGAGACAAAGTTAGTAGTAAATCAGATGAATGTAATTGAAAGTGAAATGGGATTTGTCCAGCTCTTGCTATGTACACAGCTTACTTAATGTACAATACTATCAGTTAATACATTTTTTGTAGTATCCAAATTCAGGGCACAGGGCAAAAATCACTTAAACTAACCTGAAGCCAATTGCATGGAGGTGGTATCAGCATGAATATCTATTACTGGTGAGATGAGCTAAAATTCAACAGACAACATCCAGGAAACACTAGGATTAGGCTACAGCAACTACGTTAACGTGATGCACATTTATTTCAGTTCATCTTAAAGAATCTTCATATCCCACACTTCAATTGCATTCCTTCTCCCAAGTAGAGTTTCACAAAGAGCAGAAAGACTCCTACTCCTAAGAACTTTCTTTTGAGAAGAGACAGAATTAAATTGGAAACCACTTTAGGAAAAGCCTGTACTGACATAGGTGCCAAGTAATCAAAAATCTCTCCTTCCTTCCACTGTTCCTTAAGTAAATAACAAGACAGGTCTTGACAACAAAATTAAGGTCAGTGTATGAGTCACACAGTGCATCCCATCACATACATAAACTACACATAATTTCTCCGCAATCTCTTCTGACAGGGCTATTATTAAATGATTCTAACAACCACCTCCTGAGTAACAATGCAGTAAAAACGTATTTGTATATTTTAGAAAACATTGAGACAGGGGAGTACTCCCCCTTCCTTATTTCAACACATCTGAAAGTTACAAGAATCAGAAAACGTAACAGATGTTTGAAAATTTTCAAGAATCAGAAAGCTAAAATACTAATGAGGAATTCCAGATCTAACATCAGAAAGATGCAGTTCTGAGTTCAAACTGATGGTCAATCACAATTAACAACCCACTAAATATAAAATAACCCATGTTATTTTGCAGAGCAGTCTGTGTGTGCATACACTAGTTTTCTTTTAGAGGAAAAGTATCAAAGAAGCTCCCTTACAAGTATGCAACTGGTGTGTTACAATGATTAGTCCTTTGAATCATTTTTAAGCCTCTTCTGATATAGAAGTAGATCTGTTTTGAGCAAGGTCTGGACAGTAAGACTTCTGGAGATACCTATGAAAGTATTTTATAATTCTGTGGAAAATAGCTGAACTGCACACAGTGCAGATGCAAGCACCATGGCACTAATGGCACGCTACTCCGGTAGTCCCCTAATATACTTGATATATAAAAATTGTTTTCTGTGTCCAGTAATTGTATTTTACTTGCTTCACATTTCAACTTAATTATTTTAATTCAATAATTAATTTACTTAATATTATTACTCTGGGTACTAAAAAGTTTATTGAAGCAGCATAGATCTCTCTGCAGGTCTCTTCTTGCCAAGATGGTAACAACTACTGCTGTCAAAGCTACGTTTCCAGCACTTCAGTGGATCAGCTATTTCCGAACCACATTGGTAACTGTTAGTGTACTACCTACATTACACAGGACGAGGAACTAGAAAATTATAGCGATATGTGCAACCTGAAAAAAATGTCAATCATGTTGGAAATTAGCTCTAGGCTTGATATTATCAACCTCTCACAGTGCTTGGTGGTATCTACCATAAAGCAGAATTTATTTCCATTTATCTGCATATTAATTAGCACTTCAGTACACAACTACTCATCTTAAGCCATGTGACAACTTCAAAATCTACTCAGTGCTGTCATCATGATTCTACTGCCTCAGTACAAAAATGTACTTTTCATTTTATCCTTTTCTAATCGTAGAAAGGAGAAAAATGGAAAGAACAGTTAACGGAAAAGATTAATATATAAAACACTAAAACAAGATGTAGAAGAAAAAAAACGTTTTTTTTGTTTCTATTTTCCCAAAACCACAGTGAGCTGAGGAGACTTACTTCTAGATCTAAATATTTCTTGTTAAATTTTATTTCCCAAGAAATTTAAGTTCAGTTTTGTTCCACCCATTCATTCCAAATTATTTTTCACCACTGTTCCAGTTTCATTAAACTTTGATAAGAAAAAGTCTCACTAACTACCAATCTCCTTACCAAGCTTCTTGGAAAAACAGAAATAAAAGGCAATTCATATTTAAAGAAACATTCACAACAGTACCCCAGTGATGCACTGAAGTATAAAGTGAACTCTTCAAACTGACTTGCTAGTAACACAATAAATATACATACAATCTCCAAAACATATAAAACACTTATCACCTCTTATCCAGGTGACAGATAAGGGAGGAAGGCAAGGGTAAGAAAGGAGGTATTTCTGTGATAAATTGTTGAAGACGTAGAGCTTATGGTGAGAATGTGCAAGCAATCTCAGAAAACTCCCTAGAGAAGCTCACTGAAAGTCTTCTTTACTAAGCTCACCACTTTCACAACAGAAATAAAAATTCATATCTTAACCAGACAGAAAAATCCAGGCAGTAATTCCTACCACATCTGTTCCATGCCTTCTTTCAAGCAGAAGTCGGAAGACATTAGCTGTAATCTTGTTATCTTGGACACCTTGTCCAAGGCCACGGTTGTCATCCTGCATGAGTCGACGATCCATGATTACTTCCAATTGGCCTGAAAATACAATGTAAAAATTGTAGTGGTAACAGAGGTATGATAGTTTTCTATTAAAAGCAGAAAAATATTCTGAAGTATAAATTATAAAAATCACAATTTCTCTCGTTCATGTGGAGGATTAATAGTAGATTCAAATTGTTAGGACTGATAATAAGAATACTCTATGATTTTGGCTGTAATCTTCCAAAATTTTAGTGTATAATCCAGTAGAAGGTTTAGTGAAATTTTTAACATAGTTCTCCGCACTGAAATTTCGCATGAAAAACTGTTAACCAGTTCTTGCAACAAATATCAAGAGAAGAATCAACTCAAGTAGCTGCAGAGAGATCCTTTCTATTGGAACATCAGCTAACGCATTGTAAAATGTTTCATCTAATGCTACACAAAACATTGCACTTTTTTTTTAAATTGTTTTAAAGAAAAAGCAGGTAGGCAATACTAATAGTAAATACCATAATATAAACACTTTTTTCACTTGAGGGAAAAAGGAAAATACCAGATGAAAACTAAGTATAAATATCTGAGTTTATACCCTGAACTATAGCACTGCCATTGAGAATACCTCTTTTCTCATGATGCTAAATCATAAATACCCTTATGGAAGATAAGTTTATTTGTATATTTGTAACTCCAGAGGGAATGCAGCTCAGGGTATGTAATTGAGGTTATTTTACATCTCCTATCTTCCTAAATACTGGTTCTTCCTTTCCCTCACAAAAATAGCCCAACAAAAGATCAAAAGCAACAGATTTTTTGTACCCAGATCAGAATTTAGATGGAAATTTATGAAAAACCATCATACTTAGAACTGTGAAATAAAGCTAGGATTGTAACTCAATTTAGTAAGTTTTCATAGATTGCAGTATGAATATGGGTTGAAAGACAAATGGAGCATGTCTCTGAAAAAAGCTAGAACCACAATAAGAGAACAAATACATGATAAATTTTCATTAAAGTTTTCAAAGAATGCTTAGGATATTAAGATCTGAAATGATACCAACAAGTTTCCAGCATTCTTTAAGAAGCTAGGAGGTGACAGGTGACAAAATGCAGCTCATAATTTATAAGGTGATTGTGTACATAACATACAGAACATGTACAGAACATAAAAACAAAATAATCAGCACTGCTGAAGTCAGGTAAAAACCATCTCAAAATTGGGTTGAAGAAAAATGATGCTAAAACCTCTGGCTTAAAATGGAATTACAACTATTTTGTGAGGCTCCAGGACATAAGTGATTACTGCTACTCCATTAATTACCCATTAGACTGCAGGGAAGGCCATTTTGCAGTGGTAGATGTGATCTAGTTGGAGGTGGTCTTAGTGCATGCAGGACAATCAACTAAATAGTGAATTAGAGCAGAACGGGATGCGACTTATATCGTGAATGATGTTCAACATCTAACATTAAAAGAAAGATTACACATCCAATCCCACAAATGGAAATAGAGCCAGAAAAGTAGCAATAAAGACATAGCAAATGCATTTTATGGGTTTTGATCAAATCTCTTAGAAGCTGATACTGAAGACTGATAACTGTTCAGTAAGAAATCCAACTCCACACTACTGTGACTGTCTAACAGTATGTGAATTAACTGTTTCATAGTAAGAAACTGCCTCTCTAACACAGGAAGAGGAAAAAAATCAGCTGTTCAGAAAAATTCAAATGGTGAGTTATGCCTTGAGACATACTGTCTGCTACTGAAGGCATCCACTTCAATTGTAATGCTTTTGATTTTTCTTCCAGTACCCTTCAAAAAAATTGTGACAAAACACTGAGCATAGCCAAAGAACTTTCAGCTTCATTTTTGTTCTCTATTAAGGAGTCTCAAATATCCTCAGGAGAAATATGGTGAATACAGTAATTTTATAAAACATTATTTAATGATAACAAGTGAGATGAATGCATTCATCTTCTTACAGTGGATGCAAAGTAAATATTTTATGTTGCTAACTAGTTCTTGGACCTTAGGTGACATAACAGTTTGCTGAAAACAGTCAGACAATTAAATGATTAATACCACTAAAAAGCATGGAATACATCTTCTGCTCTTTGATTTATTAACTGGGTTAGGGGAAAAATTTCTTACGTCCTCAACTTGATTAAACCAGTGCTCACAGAAAGACAATTTCTCCCTGATGTTTATCTGTAATACTGCATACAGCACTACCTCAACTCCCTGATTTGAAGACAGAGGACTTTTCTCTGCATCTTGCAGGCTGCATGTAATTTTGTGATGCATAGACTAAGCTAAAGCACAAATACGGGCTCTATTTCAAACAATTGAGCCTCTGAAGATTTTGTATTCATCACCTGCTTACTTAATGGAAATATATAAAAACTCAGTCACAGCTGGAGAACCTTATTTATTTTCTTCAAATATGAGTAGGTATCCTAATGTAGTAATCTCTGAATGAACTGACTATTTCAGATAACAATGGAAAGATCTTTGTAATATCTATCTCTTACTTACCATTTTTCAAGCTTGCAACACCTAGAGATTGAGCTGAATGAAGTGTCAAACGAAAACCAGAATCTTGGATATAAGTCATTGTAGTCATAGGATAGATATTTGCTTGAAGAGGCAATTTGCTCATCGTCAGTCTGGGCTGGATCTACAGTACATACACAGACTTTGATAAAATATATTTTTTATCCATTTGAATTTCAAAGACATTCTCAGACATCAATCCCATATGTGCTTTAGAAGAAATGATTGACAACCAGCACCAAAGTATCCATTCAACTGTATTATTTAGCTTTTTGGAGATTTGTGGCTAGAACTACCTATTTGGAAATGATAACTTCAATGTACTTTCAGATCAAAGAACATTTTTTCAAAACTGAAAGATTCATCAAGGGGATGTTCAAAAAAAAAAAAAAAAAAGAAAAAAAAAAGAAAAATCAACTATAGAATGAGAGAAAATATTTTCTCCTGTAGAGAGAGCCAGCAGTGAGTAGATTCAAGACAGCAGAAAAAACAATTGTTGGTATATAATGGGGACTTACTTAAGCACTGGAGAAATTCCTTTATGGTACATGAAAATGAATAATATTATTAAAATTACTTTCATTTTTAAATATTCACTAGCTCTAGCAAAATGCAGCTCTACACACTAATAGGCAGGCATGCTTTTAGTATATTCACAGTACCAACTTTTAGAAAGGAAAGGTCAGGAAAAGAAAATACACTTTCTTTCGTCTGTGCTTCGAAGTCCAAGAATAACAGTCATACTATTTCATCAGATGTATTACCAATAGTGTGTATCATTACACTCTGAAAATGCACCATCTACTTATTTCTATCACAGCATCAAATATTTGTTCTCTAGGTTATTCTCAGTAACTCTACTGGGAAGTGCGCTTTTACTTAGTGTAAGACCAAAGGCTCAAATCAAATAGGTGAGGGAGAAAAGGCACACAAGATACTAGAAGAATAGCAGAAAGGCTTATTGTGTGTTGCTGTATTAGACTTCTTGTTTTCTAAAGGATACAGAGGTATAGTTAATGAACATTGCAATTTGAAAGAAAACAATTGCTACATCGTCTCATCTAAACCAATTTTATAGTAGGGATACACTCTAAAAGTCTTTTAAGTGATAAAGTTGACTGTAACATGAGCATTTGATTAATATGATTCATTCTTTAAAATTATTTGAAAACTGAGACCTTAGCCTTTTAGAATTAGTAGAGAATAATTACCTGATATCCATTAAGATCAGTATAAAATCTATTTTGACTGTTTATGTCAGATGAAATTCTCATTGCAAGCTCACGATTATATTCTCCTCTGATATCCACAATATTGGAAACCTCAAGAGACTGGCCTTCCAAACCTAAACGAAAAAAGACGATTGTGAAAAAACTTAAAATTTTTAAAAGCTATTGCCAGGTTTAAGAATTCCAGTGATCACAGAATATGATACAGTTTTCCTCTACTATTTTTACTTTCATATCTAAATAGGCATTTTAAGTCAGGTCAGTTATGTACCACGTGATATAGAAATGCTTCTAATTCAGTACTCATTAAATAGTCAGTGTGAAACCTTGAACAGAAACAGAACTTGAACAATTAGAATATTCATGATAAGAATCAGTGGAGGTTCTGATAAATCAATAGAAAATACCACGCAACTTTCAATTGTAATAGCTAATATGTTGGAAAAAGAATCGTTCACAGCATCTTGATTGTTTTCTGTTTTAAGCATAACAAAGAGAATCTTCTGTAAGGAAAGTGAAAGACAGAAGCAAACACTGATATGCTGACAATCAGGATGCAAATCTTTGCTAACGGGTAACAGCTGCCCATCTTATTAAAGGGAAAATTAACTATCTGCACATGCAGACAGATGCTCAATAAGACTTTCCCAGTGTCGTATGCTGAAAGTTGCACACCTCTTCCAAAATCTGACTTTCAAACAGCTTAAGATCACACTTCTGTAGTTTAACAGAACTAGGAGCTAAAAAAGGAATGTGCCAAACAGAACAGAAAAATTTCTCTTGACACTCAAGAGATTATACTGTGCTTGCCTGAAAGGTTGTAAACAGAGAATAGTAGAAAGTGACTGATTACTTCAGTCTTTTAGAATTTGAAGATTTAAAACCCTAGCTACTGAATTCTTCCTTTTTTTCAACTGCTGACTGTATGTTAATTCATTCATGGGCAACATCAACATGGTTTGGGTTCCTAAGCAGTCAAATCTTATGCAAAAGGGCAAAACATGTTCACAACAAAATTCCTAGGTTCTTAAGCACACAGAGGTTAGTACAATCTCTTTCTTCCTACCTATATACTTTCCAGTACAGACGGCAATTTTATTTGAGAGTATGTTCCCCAGATAGGTCACTTTAGCAAATTCTTAAACACCCTGAAATTTTCAAGAATAGAATGCTGAATGTGTCTGCGTCTTTCAGTTTTTATGTTCTGTGTGTAAAATAAAGTCAGGTTTTTGATTTTGCTAGCTGAGATGAGTATTAAAGTCTGTATTTGTTTCCTCATCTTTCTTTCTTAAAACCTGAACTTCACCTTCATTCGTACCAGCAGCTGTTAAAAAGCTAATATTTATCAATGGTGATTATATCACAGTACTAACTGAAAAGTATTTGGTTTTAGGTAAGTGTATTTTCCCAGGCCTAGTGTGTGCAAGATGGATCCATATGTTCCACTCTTTTTGATTTTAATCATGGCTTTTTCAAATATTTTGCAATAGGACCATTAAACCACGGACAATGAACAAAGACACAAGATTTCAGTTTACAATTTTAAAATGAATATAGCATGAATTACAGTCAGTTCTCCCACATTTCATAATTTGAGCTAGTGTGAAAATACAATTATGGAACGTAATAAAATATAAGTAGCCCGATGAAAAAATAACAAAGTTACACTGATAGCAACCACAGATGCTAATGGAAGGAAAATAAACCATTTAAATTTAAACTTAGAACTTCTGTCAAACTGAATTAGCCAACAGCACCCCTTTCCAAGTAGGTAATTATACTAGGATTACCACGTCTATTTAAAAAGACGAGGGCTTACACACAGGTGCATGTGTATATTTCTGTCCACCTGCTTTTTTACTTTATATATTTACAGAGACTTTAAGATACCTTCCTTAAATAAAGTAATACTACATAAATAGTTTTCCTTACCAAGCCAATAAAACTGACCTCACTACAACAATGATGTAAAGTCAAAAGGCCATTTCATATGAAGAAATCCACATTAAAAACACGTAACAAAAGTAAAGTGAAACTGTATTTAAAAAGTTGTAATCTTTCCTTGTAACAGCTGGAAATATAGTACAGGACATCAATACAATGACTGGACAGGTAATGACATAATTACTGGAAACAGTGTTAGGAATTTCAAATTGCCAAAACAAGAACAACAAAAAAAACCCATAACTAATTAGTGCAGTCTAGATGAGAGAAAAACTTAGGCATTAGGAAATGGCTAGCAAGATTTTCATTGACAGCTCATTTCTTGTGAACTGTGAAAGCGTAACAGTTCTAGCAGGTACTAACGTATTAAAGAAAAAGGAATATTATAAAGAAATGCTATTCCAAAACCCCCTCATTCAACACATGAAAGTGATTCATTCAGGTATTTTCTCTCCCCTTTACTACCTTAAACAACCTTTTTATGCAGTTTTCCTTCTTGCTTGACAGTTTAGTTTACTAAAATCCACGTATCAAAATAACCTCCTTCAAGCATTTTCAGCAATTCTGTACATTTAGACTAGAGTGTCTTCATCCCTTGACCCTTTTTACATATTGATCATGTAAAATTATCTTGTGTAAACATTTTTCTTCAGAATTTTCAACACATTACAATGTAACATCTTGGACTGTATTCATAAGAGAAGTGATCTAGAGTTTGATCTAGAATTACTTCGCTATTAATGTCAGATAATTCGCCACTCTTTGTGATTTTAGAGAAGACACTGTACCTATGGCAGTAAGTCTGAACCTATGAAGAAAATTAACATATTTTTTTAATTTTTAATCATCACCAAAATATATTACAGAGTTTTCCATTTTCATAACTTATAACTACCTATAGTACTTAGATTGCCCAACAAAGATTAGGAACCCCAACTTGAGAATCTACCCTGTATAGATTATCTGTATTGATAATATCTATAATACTATCTATATATCTTTATAGATAATATAATATAAATAATACTATCTATACACTGAGAGATCTCCAAGAATTCTTTATGTTTAAGCATGTTAGCTTAATGGTTAGGAAAAGGCTCACAAAAGGATCATATTCATTGCATTGTACCTAGTTAAGAATTCAATCTGAATGTTTTTGTAACAGGCCAGAAGTTTTATTCACACACAAGACCAGAGTGTTGAAAAACACAAAAAAAAATTCAGTGAGAGAGATTAAGTTTACAGCTCTTACCCTGGACATTATAGAGACGCACGGTATGTGTCACATGGTGGAAAAAACATACAACTTCTGAGAAAATTCTTCCATGAGCAACTCTTACAGTAGGTGGATCTGTAAAAATATAAGGCTGGAAAAAAAAAAAGGCAAAATTATTTAATTATTTTAAAAATTTGCATAAAATGGTGTGCATAATTTAATTATCTCATAGGTTTTTGGGTTTTTTTTGTCTTTTCTTTTATGGTTGTTTTAAATAACATATTGTATCCTAAAAATCTGCAAAAAATTAATCATTGGTGGTCATAAATTCACCAAATTTTATTTATTTAAAATTTTAAGTTGTACTTTTCCTTTATTTGAAATTACGACAACCATCATAACAAATCTTAAAGGTATTCTACAATGATTAATGGATACAAGACCTACAAACACAGTACTATACTAATATAAAAGGTACTGTACTACTATAATATCTATGAGCTTAATGATAGCAAAATTATATTTGCTCATCAGCAATCAAATACTACAGTTTCATCATTTATGGGAGATGGAGGGTTTAACTGTCTTCTGCTGGACAACAGTTTACTTTATCAGTGGTGCACATCCTATAGGTTCCTTTGCACTGTCTTACAGACCTGCATGCATATCTTTCTGAAAATAGAAGGGGTAATGCAAGTCAAAAGCACCTGCAGTTGCTCTGATTGGGCAGCTCCCTGGAACTCAGGGTAGAACAGGGAAAAGGTAAGAAAAGTCAAGTTAGAGTGTGTTTCCTCTCTCAAAAACTAGCTGAATGGTTATCAAAAGAGTGCAACTACTTAGTCACATCATGTGCTGAGACTCAGCTAAGCACAAGTAGTTTAAAAACAGTTGATTTCAAACTAGACTGTATATGCTATATGCTTTAAAAAAGCACAGAAATATAGGAATGCTTGGGTTGGACAGGACCTTAAAGATCTTCCAGTTCCAACCCACCTGATGTGGGCACAGAGTTGCCATCCACTGGATCAGGCTGCCCAAGTTCACATTCAATCTGGCCCTCAACACCTCCTCCAGGGATGGGGCATACACAGTTACTCTGTACAATCTGTCCCAGTGCTTCACCACCTTCTGACAGAAGAATTTCTTCCTAATATCCAACCTGAATTTACCTTCATTTAATTTAAAACCATTCTCCCTTGTACTATCACTATGAGACCAGATAAAATCATATCTGTTTTCACCTTATTTATAGGCCCTTTAAATACTGAAAGAGCACAACATCTCTTTGGATCTATCTTCTTCAGGTAAAAAGTTAAAAATAGGCAAAAAGACAAAATGAATAAAACGAGAATTAAGCAAAAAAGAAAAAAAGAAAAACCAATATTTGTGAAAGTACCAGACAGAAACAGCATTAAAAACATTGTATTTAAAAAAAAGAAAAAATATATTTGAAAAGTATTCTGATGAATGTCAATAGAAAGCCATTTTCCTTCTACATGCACACTGTTATCAGAAGACAGACAGGGTAATAACTCAAAAGATCAAAAGTATCTTGAGGAAGAAAAAAAAAATCACAAGTACATACATATCCATATACAACATGACCCAGAAGAATAATTACAGGTAGATACAGTGCAACATGCTCCTTTGTATATTCACAGAGAAGATTTCATGAAGTACTGCATAAAAAAGAATGCAGAAGAGACTCTCAAAGACTTTCCAGTCACACATTTATCGTTAAAGCTTTAGGAAAACAAACAAAAAACAACAACAAAAAAACAAGTGTTTAACAAAAATACTGCCAGAGTTTCAAGAAGCAATTCTGCAGCTATCAACTATAGTAATGCTTCATACAACAATCTTGTAGAGGACTCACAGTTTCTCACACTCTGGTAACGTATATTATTTCATGAAGAAAGTGTTCTTTCCCTATGTTCAACTAAAACCAACATTTTATACAGTTGAGCAATACAGAAACCCTTATGAGGAAACAAAGCTATTCAACAATTGATCTGAGAAAATGCTAGGCAAATTCCAAAGTGTCTTAGTCTGTCAGTACAACAGACCAGATGTCATGAAGAATACATTTGCTAGATCAGTAATAAAGGAGGAGTTAAGTATCAAAGGGGTAAGAAAGCCAGGTGAATTAGTATACTATGATAACAAATGTCTGAAGATCAGGCCTTAGCTCAGAGTATGAGCTAGGTTTTGGATTCTCTTGTCTTGATGAAAAACTGACAAGATCAGTCACTGGAAACTGTCTATCTCCTATTCCCTTTGCAGAAGAGATTGATATCTGTGTTTACCTATCACACAAGCAGAAAAGCCCAACTCATATAAGCTGTGACTACTTCCTCCTAAAACATGTGTTTAGATTAAAACATCATAGAGGAAGAGCATTACTGACAGGAAGGCGGAATAACTAAACGTTCCCAAATCCTCCATGGTGATTAGGGCATGAAGATCCTCAGTTTGGCAAAAAGCCAAGAGAACCACCAGAAAACGAGCTTGAGAAATGTGAGGTCTTCAGGTCAAGCAAATGACCTTACCAATTACTGCAGAGGAGAACACTAATTACGTAAGCAGCAGTCTGCTGTATACATTCTGTTAGCAAAGTAATACTTAACTTATGGCCTTATTTCTCTGTTTGAAAGAACATTTCTCAGTAGGGCCCATCCCTCCAGCCCTGCAATTTATCTAAAAACAAAACAGTTTACTGTTTTGGAGAGATGCTATTTGTAGTAAGTCTGTGAACTTACTAAAAGTAGATTATTATTTTTTTTTAATTAAAAAAAAAAACAACAGGAGGAATGTTATACCAACTAACCTGATAGCATAAAACATGATGGCAACACTGACAACTACTACCAAAATACCTTGTTCCAATACCTGTAGAAAGCTCAAGTGAGGGAACTGTTTAGCCTGAAGCTCAGGGGAGACCTTATCAATCTCTATAACTACCTAACAGGAGGTTGTGGTGAAGAAGGGTTCAGACTTTTTTCCCAAGTAACTCGTGGAACCAAAAGTTCTCAAGGATGCTTGCTGCTTTCTGACTGTTGGGGAAATTGGAAACTTGAACAAGTATGGTACTGAGGGAACAAAGAATACTCCTAATGCATACTTATCACTTAGAAAAGCACTAATCCTAGGAAGAGAATCTTAAGAGCCATCTGGAGGCACACTGCATTCAGAACCTGTAAAGACATAGTGACCAGATTTGCCGTACTGAAAATACTTCAATGAATTAGGCCTTTAAGCAAAGGGAACTTTATGCACTGAATGAACAATTAGTCTAGCAGCACTGTAAATTTCCCTAGTGAGATGCACAAAAGCCTGTGAACATATCGTGACTTTGAAAAACAAAGATATATTTGATCTGAAGATTTGAGATGCAAAAATAGGTCTCTTGCTGTTCAGACACTTTCTAAATGAAGGGAACAAACAGCTATAGAACTATTTTCAAAACTCATGTACAGTTTCAAAACTTCATTTCTTAAACAGTTAAAAAGAATAGTTGCCATAATACCCAATTCCCTCAGCTTCCCTGGTATCAGCTTCATTGTCCAAGGCTCAGCAGCCTTCTGTGACAGGTTTTGTTTAGCCATGTTTTCAAAAATGGGATAACAGAATCATGGGTTGACGGACTCAGAAACCATTTTTGAGTACCAATTCTCAAGAGAAATATAACAGCTTGCTCGTGGAAGATGAAAAAATGGTGAGATAGAAATTTAAAGGGAGACTATTTAGAATAGTACGTCGCCACTCCCAGCAGTATCCTAAACTACCCAGAAAGAACTCTGTGTTGAAGTGCCAATGGGAGAGGAATGACTGGATGCTTGCCTGCATGTAAAAGTTTACTCGCTTTCATAGAAGTTGGCATGGAATGTTATAGCTTGAAGGCATGAGATATGGCTAGTAAGACTTCTCTGCTGAAGTAAATTCAAGTACTACTAACCATCTACTACCAACATAAATGTAGCCTATAAATTTCTGGCACAGGACTGGTATAGCACATGACTTTCGCACCAAAAATGTCCAGAGGAAAGCTTCCCAGCAGAGACTCAATCCCTCTTGATACGCTTGAGACTTAAAGCAAGAAGTCAAAACAAAGTCAAGGAAGTCTTAGTAACTTATTACAATTCACATGGCAGTGCACACAAGTGTTTCAGAAAACAAATAAAATGCTATGGATGCTAAGAACTATTTTAAGAAATACATGGTACAAGAGAGACAATAAAAATTTTAATGCTTCAAAAAAACAAAAAAGCACCATGTAGGGCAGATCTCTAAGTGATATTTGTGATGCTTAAAGGAAATGTTTATCACCAAGGAGAGAAAAGACACTTCAAAGGGAGCTGATACTGGAGTACTGTGAGCATTCTAACTGTCCCTATGCACATTTCATTTCCTGTTATCAGGCATGCAAAAACAGGGAAAGCATCCAGAGACAAGATCCTATGCTTGAGGAATAGGCCTCTACCTGTTTCAGAGGGAAGATCTGAAGAAGGATGCAGAGCAATATTTTAAATGGACAGTCTTTCCATTCATGCAGCAGAACATCCTAATCTGGCTAATACAAATGCAGATACTGTTATCTTTTCCTTGGGCATCAAGACTAAGCAGTTAGATAATGTAGATTCATTTTACCTGACAAGTAAATGCAATAGGTAAGCCTGACAGACATAAAAAGGAATCTGTCATTAAAAAATAGCAATTTTTTAAAAACTAGTAGCAGCAGCTGCTGCTGTAAAAGCTAGAGACTATAATCAGGAAATCAAGTCCAACCAGAGACAAAGCATGGTGAAAAATTCCAGCACTAGAGATCCTGCATGATAAAAATATCTATTATTATAAATTCTGAGAATATATAAGTATGCAAGGTACATATGTATGTGCATAAGCACAGCTGCCTGAGAGAGCATTTCCCAGCTTAGGCATTATCTAAAAAGTCTATTTTATTGAAAAATTATTCTGTAAAGCAAGAAAAACAACAATTCACATCGATCCCACAAACACTTAGCTCTGACTCTAGGAAAAACCGCTTTGTTCTGTTCCTTACTGATGTTGACCACAGCTTATGAGTAGGTAATCATAAATTGATTTGTGTTAAATACATAAAACAAAATACACTGAATAAGTTTAGCCTGTTTATAGAACAGTGATGTTTCACTGCAGATCAAACAGATGTACAGAGTTCATCATCTTTCACAAAATCACATAAGAAAAACATTTTCAATTCATAAACAGGATATGTTACTGTATATTTGTTGTGATGTGTGACAAAAACGTCCTCTCCTCCAAATCTTGTTAATACTGTCAGTCAGCAAAAATGTCAGCAGCACTGACATTTAAAAACTTAAGATACAGCCTGTATTTTCCCCATTATCTTTTGCTTCTGCTTTACTTTGCAGAAAATACATATGTGCAAGATGAGCACTGTGTTATCTCTCTACAGTTGCAAGATAAGAAATTGGTTAGAATGTTGCAGACAGAGGGTTATGGTCAATGGCTACACGGCCTGGTGGAGGCTGGTAATCTTGGGACCAGCACTTTTTAACATCCTTATCAGTGACACAGACGATAGGATTGACAACACTCTCATCAAGTTTGCTGATGACATTTCACTGCACTACTTGGACATCCACAGATCTAAGACTCCAGATGGGATCCATGTAAGGATGCAAAAAGAGCTGTCACTGCCAAGCCAGTTTAAAAAACATACCAGCAGTCTCAGCTAAGTGGGGAGGTCCCAGAAGACTACAGGTTGCCAAAGTGACGTGCATATACAGGAACGGTAGGAAGGAGAAATAGGGAACAACCAGCTGAACAAAGCCAAACAGCACGAGCTTACGAAAGGCAGGTCTTGCCTGACCAATCTCCTTCCAAGAGAAGATGATCTGCTTAGAGGACGAGGGAAAAGTTGTGGGTGTAGCTTACATGGACCTTAGCAAAGCATTTGATACACAGCTTTCTCCTGGAGAGACTGGATGCAGATGCTCCGTCTGCTGGGTAAAGAACAGGCTGGATGGCCAGGCCCAAAGGGTTGTTGTGAATGGAGTTAAATCTGGCTGGCAGCGTGTCACAAGTGCCATTCCTAAGGACTCAGTATTGGCACCAGCTTTGTTTAATACCTTCATCAACCATCCTGCCATTGTTGGGGAGAGGGTGAATCCCCAGTGAGTTTGCCAATGACACCAAGTTGGGTGGCAGTGTTCACCTGTTTGAGGGTGGAAAGGCTCTACAGAAGGATCTGGACAGGCTGAGGTTAATGAACTGCATCCAATTTTACGGCATTCTACAAGGCTAACCATTGTGCGCAGCAACTGGCTGTCAAACTTCTCCTGGGGGATAAGGAACAGGACTCAATGAAATGGCCTAAGCTTGCATCATGGAAGGTTTTGACTGGATATCAGGATGAATTTCTTCCCCCAAAAAGTGCTCAGGTGCTGCAAGAGGCTGCCCAGAGAAGTGGTGGAGTTGCCATTCTTGGAGGTGTTCAAGAAACATGTGGATCCGGCCCTGAGGGACGTGCTTTAGCAGTGGACTTGTGATGTTAGCTGGATAATTGGGTTTGATGATGGCATGGGCCTTTTCCAACGCCAATGATTTTATGACACTTTTTGCAAATCTTTTTGTAAAACGTTCAAAAAAAAAAGGAAAGAATCACCTACCCACGATCAAGAAAACTGCTTATACATTATCCTACTGCCACTTCTCATTAGGACTTAGTGCTAGTTAATACACCTCACACTGAGAATCCTAAACAGATGGCATTTCTTTTAAGAAAGCAAGCGTTAGTTGAAGATGCTTTAGAAACTACAATAAAATCACACTGTTATTCCCAGTAGGATAATTATTGTTATTAAAATTCTAACCAAATGATCCTGCTTGTATATGGACGAAGTGGAATTTTTTAAAGAATCAAGATTTCATTTTTATTCTACAAAAATCTGAACATACCACACTTTACGTTATGTAAAAATGTAGTTCTATGCCACTGATCATGAAAATCCAGTGTGCATGTTTTTTTCTAGCTGTACTTGTATTCATGTAATACATTTCTCTACTCATGACAGCTTTTAAGCAAAAGACAAAGTAGCTCTTAGAATAATACAGTCAAGAGTTTGAAAATATAGCTGATGGAAGATAAAAATTTTTTTAAAAAGTGCTTTTACATATTGTTTGGGTATTTATCAACCAAGATCTATGACATTTGGAATTCAAGATTGAGACCTGTTGAACATAACGGATACAAACAATTATGTAAATCAAAACTTCCAAGTGGCAGATCTTAAACAGAATGTTTCTGTAGATGAGACTGCTAAGGAAAAAGGAAATGAGTCTGACCAGTTCTAGACTGATTCGTACATAATACAACAGAATGGTTACCGCTGCATATTTCCTATAAGGGCCAACTCAAATCTAAATTTATTTCATAAATTTAACTTTAACCTCCCCAGAAGAAAATGTGCAAAGAACACATGTTGTGAACTACCAAGCTTCTTACAGCAGTTCATTATTTTTATTATTTATTTTCTGAAATACCCCCATTCCCATTCCAAAAGTGCTACAATGGATTTCTTTTGGTTATGTAAAGCCAGCTTAAAAGCACTGTAATTTCTGAATTTCCAACTAGAAAACCAGTAGGAATGTAGTTAAAATAGTGATAGGCAACTTGGCACCTTAAACAAAACAGATGCTTGGTTTGCTACTCTCTGTGTATATTCATCAGCTGAGACTTCGCATCTTAACTACTGTATTAAGCTACTGCACAAATCTCATTTAAAAAGTACTACACTCTGAGCTGGAAGCTTCTCAATCCCCACCAAGAAATCAGGAGAACTGGAAAAGTTCAAATACTGATCAATCAGTATCTCCTATACGTTTCAACGTACAAACTGAAAGTGATCTTACAGACTGAACAGTCACATCCCACTCAATTTCTTGTGAAGTCCAGCATCTTAAGCTCTTTAGTGAATCAAATATTTTACAAATTTTTGCACTTTGAAATTAATGCTTTCCTTTTGTTTTTAAATCCAAATTCAAGACTGTAAAGAAGAAAGTCATACCAATAATTTCAATAACTGACATTACTATACACAGTCACACAGATATATCTCAGTGTTAGCAAAACCTATTTACATTTACAGAAGGCTTCAAATTACTACACGACTAGAATCTCAGTGCAAAGAGAAGTTTACCTTGGCGTCTCCATCTGGTAAGAAGAGATAAGCTCCACTCTTATCACGATTACTGGTAGTTCCATACCAAGCAAATTCCACCTTCATTTGATGGTTTTTACCATCCTCTTTTGTATTTAATTTCTAAGGACAGAGAATCATGGTTGAAATAGCTTGGCAGAGTTAAGTTTCCACAAAAAAGAACAAAAATTCTTATAAAGATAGCATACAGTGTTTTGAACTGTAATGCAACATACCTCCAGTAATCCAGATGTTCCAGAAAACCATAGTTTCATGTAAGAATTTTCTAAAATTATATTATCCACAGAATTTTGCATCTCTTTTATCTTGAAAAATCTGTCTGGCTTCTCCTGCACACTATCCCTTCCACTCATATATATATTATAGTCCGCTAAAATTGCTTCTGAATTTGGAACTTCCAAAACCTGGTAAACTCCAAGCCCCAAAGGTGGTAGATGTGCCAAGAAAGAGATCTATTGTGAACAAAGAGAAAGCCATTATAATAAAGATGAAAATATCAACTTCTTACAGTAAAGATATGCTCAAAATGACTCCTGTTGCTACAAGTAAACGAATATGAAATTATAACTGGTATTCCAAATTAAAATCTCAAATACGTGAAGAATTAACAAACAAAAAGTACCCATTACTGACTTGCTTAGTATCAAGATCATTTACACAATGCAATGATTTTGAATATGTGATGTGTAGTTCTGAGTAAATATGCTATTTATCATAGATGTATGTTGCAAATCAACTGAATATGAACCCTACATATAACCAAAAATGCAAGTAAAAATCCAGAAATTTGAATAGGAAATTAAGGCAACTGTCTTATATTTTGTTTCTATTCGTTTAGGAATAGAAAGTCACTGAAACAGAAGAGTCACAATCGAAGCTAACCCACTCAAAACAGTTTGTTTAGAGTTTGAAATCCTGATATCTTTTTTTTTTTTTTTTTTTTTCTTTATTCTGTCTCAGAAAACAATTCAGAAAAAAATAACTTAATTATCTTTGGTATGTTTCTGCAGTGACAATAGCAACATGAAAGACAAATCATGTTTCAGATAGCCATACGATTTTTATAAGCATGGTATGCAGTCTCTTCTTTATTGCTGGCAAAAATGCTGGTAATGCTGGTGACTATGTTGAAAAAGCATGTTTTGTAGCTGAGAATTTGTTGTATTAAATAATGTTACTCTCTGTATCTGTTGTAGATTCCATAGAAATAAATAGGAGGGATTACTGTCAGAGTAAGTAGAAGCTCAATAATTTATCAGCTTAACAAAGATTTTAATTTAATGTTAAAATTTTTTTTTCCTTAGAATGACAGAATTAATGTCACTACCTACAGAAGGGAGAAATACACAATAACAATACTTAAAGTTCACATTACTACATCTATTTACATTAATGTTTCACTTTATTTTACTGTGGATCTACAGTATCTGTAGATAATATAGATAGATAGATAGATTTTTTTTTTTTTTCACTTAAAGCAGCATACCTGATAGGCTTCATGTGATACTGTAGTTGCTCCATCCCAAACAGCACTAATCTGGACAGTAACAGGTTTTCCCAAAGGAGATAATAATTTAACTCTGGGTGAACTCACGATGACCGAAACCACTGAGAACCTCTCTTGTTCAGTAGGATTATATATCAAAAGATACCTGAAAAAATAAATTTGTCAAATTATATTTGGCAAAGAAGCCTCCTCCTTCAGGTTTAATACTACTACACATGAATTTTACATACAGAGGTTCAAAACAATGTTAGAACAACAGGTACATATCACAACAAATAAATATGCCGAACAACCAGGAAACAATGGATATTTAACATCAATTCTTGGAAGGTTCCTTCCTTAAAGCTCTTATTTTCCAGATACAAAAACAGTTTTGAAAACACTGTACAATCAAAATAGATGACTTTCACATCTTAACTACTAGATTCTTTATATAAATAGCTGTAAATATTAACATATAGGTTATTTCAAGTGGATTTTTCAGGCTGAGCTGTTACAATCTTAACTACCCTTAAACATGAATATATCTGATTCAAATTCTTCAAGGAAGCTAGTTTATCTTTGGTATAAAAGAAAGTTCATAATTATTTAAATTATAATTTACCAGAATTGTCTACGAAAACTGAGTGCTTATACACTGAATGAGTGCCAAACCCCAAACCTGCCCATGGTTGGAACTAGATGATCTTTAAGGTCCCTTCCTACCTAAGTCACTGTATAATTCTACAAAATCTTGTTAGGTGAGTACTGAACAAATTATTTGTATGTAATCTTAGGCTTGCTCTTGCATTTTGGCACACTGCTTAGGTTATTAACCAAAATAATTTAACTTGAAGCTGAAAAGAGCAATTGTAAAGTTTTTTTTTTCCTTACTGTTTCAGATATTGTTAGATACTGAAAAATAAAATGGTACCAGAACATTTGTACCTCACACATTTGTAAAACTATCATTGCATTTCTCATCTTCTCATTAGTAACCTCCAAGAGCATGTAATTTACAATTTGTCCCTGATGTTCCTATCTGTTCATTTCTGTTCATTGTCTCTGACAATAAAAAAATGTTCTTGCCAAAATTTATCATTGCTTCTTCAATACATGTGAGAACCAACAACCTTCTTAATGTTTCCACTGTAAAACAAACTTTACTTCTTCATGAAATCTTATCTTTTGTTAGATTCCACAATACTTCCATCATAATTATGAAATCCTTCCTTCAGAATTTCTGAAGTAGACTCTCCCTATTCTCTCTGCCATTTTATACACAAATTTCTCAGAATTTTCTGAATGGTTTTCTTTCTTTTCTCATATCTTCTCTTCCATCATTCTCTCTCATTCTATCATTCTCTCATATCTTAACTTCAAATTCAATTATCATCTTCAAACTTTAACATCCAAGGAACAAGTTACTTACACATAGCTAAACCCTTTAAACCATTTCCTTCCCCACCTAAGTGAGCTGAGGTGGATCTCTACACAAACACCACAGGAAAGAGAGGTCTGCTGGCAGGTTTGATGTAATTTCAGCAAAGCTGGGCAGGCAGTGGACAGAGAAATACTGAGGTTATACATTGGATATATTGAAATAGCAAGATTTCGGACTGAGAGACAGCAGCAAACCATTAATAGTTAATGAGGAAGCACAAATTTTAACTCCTCATTTTGAGAGAAAGTACTTATAAGTACAATCTTCACCAAAATTTAATCCACAATTAAACTACAGATGTTATACAGGTGCACAAGGAACCTCGTCCACTCTCCTTCCACGCTGTGCTTTCATTTTGATTTATTACAATATTACTCTAATCTTAACAAATGCAGTTCTGCTCCACTGATACTGAAAATCCTTAAGAACAGTGACCTGGCTACCTCTTCCCACTTCGCACTGGCTCCCTCCTTTCATTTGCATCAAAATCTGTCTCTTCTTCAACAACAGTCTCTTCTTCTTGTTCAACAATACCACCCTATTACTTCATAACCAGAGGGAAAGCTCAACTTCAACTTCTCAGTTGTTGAATAAACAAAAATCTGAGGCTGTAATAGATTTTTTTGGTACTAAGATGCTTCAAATAACCTTGCATAAATAGCTTCCCATATTAAAAAAAAAAAAAAAAAAAAAGTTAAAAAAATCTGTTTAACTCCTAACTTGAAGCTTCCTGTACTGAATGTACTGAATTACTGAACTATGACTGCTGTCCAAATCAATTGTTTTCCTTGTATCTAGCCATGGTAAGCTGCCAACTAACACAAAAAGCACACTGGGACAATTTCATGTTGAGGACTCCTAGTAAACGAGACAAGAGTTAATATTATTCTAGGTGAGCTTTTGAAGTCCTTAACAACTTCTGCATGACTTTCTGACAGCCTTCTCTAGAACTGGGTAGGTTATTAATACACTCTTGTTTCACTGAAGATTTTAAACTTCAACATAATTTTTTTTATAATGGTTGTGAAATTAAAAGCCATCTAAAACAAAACTATTCTCAAGTTTAAATGTCCTAGAAGTAAGAAGATCAAAAAAGATTTAAAACAAAAAACCAAACAAACCCAAAAAGATTAGTGAAAGATTTCTTTTTTAAGTACTTTTCACATACTGTGATGGAAGAGCATAAAAATTGTCCGGAACAATACAAATCTAAGACATGCAGCACCAAAGCCCAGAGTATACCATCATTCTCATCTATCAGAACATAATAGAAATATTTTTTCTATACATGGGAAATCTTGTAAGTAAAATTCTAACCTAAATTTACAATTCATTTTCATTTACAATACTACATGACTGCATTAAATGCAAATTACCCACTATATAAATAGGAATTTTATGTGAAAACATTCCCAGCAATTTCCCATATCTTAACAACTGGCATATAATCAACATATTTCATCTGACTACATGTACTGTTAGATATTTGGATAAAAAGCCTCTTGGGTCAAGTTCTTGTGTTTTACACCCTCTTGAATCAATGTATTTTAAGTGTATTATGTTCTTGTAAAGTGACGCAGCCATAAAAGGTACTAGTGGTAGGACAGACTTTCAGTAGCAGAAATATAGGAATCTTGTCAAGACAATTTTTTTTTTCCAGTAACACAGAAGTATTTATACTCAATAAGATAATAAACATTGTGCATATGTAAAAGCAGTGACAAATACAATTTGTGATATTTCTGAGGTACTATCCACAGTTTGTTATTAAATAACAATCCGCTGCAACTATTTTAAATTCTATATGAAACAAAAAAGCTACGTTTCAGTTAAGCTGTGCCACTACAGAGAGCATCATCCACAAATGCAGCCTATAACTGTTTAATATGTTAAGAGAAACAATGTGACAGTACCTAAAGGTCTTCCACTCCAGATCTGAAGACCAGAATGAGAAGTTCCAAAGCAGCAAACTATTATTCAGGCTACTGCTCCTTGGAAACAGCACTGAGAAAACTAACAAACCTCATATCTTTTGTCAAAATAAAGGCTGGAGACTGAGAAAGAGATCTTCTGGCTTCACCAGGCACAGATCTTGCCTGACCAATCTGATGGTGTTCTATGATGGAGTGATGGCATCAGTGGACAGGGGAAGGGTGATGGATGTCATCTACCTGGATTTCTGCAAAGCCTTTGACATGGTCCCTCACCACATCCTGCTCTCTAAATTGGAAAGGTACGGATTTGAAAGATGGACTGTTCAATGGATTAAAAATTGGTTGGCTGGTCACAGACAAAGGGTTGGGATCAATGGTTCTGTGTCAGGCCGGTCACAAGCGGTGTCCTTCAGGGGTTGGTCTTGGGACCAGTGCTCTTCAGCATCTTCATCAATGATAGACGATGGCATTGAGTGCACCCTCAGCAAGTTTGCAGATGACACCAAGCTGAGTGGTGCAGTCCGTACACTGGAGAGAACGGAAGCATCCAGAGGAACTTGGACAGGCTGGAGAAGTGGGCCCATGAAAACCTAATGAGGTTCAATAAGGCCAAGTGCAAGGTGCTGCACTTGGTCAGGGCAATCCCAGGTGTTTACACAGACTGGGAGAAGATCTCCTTGAGAGCAGCCCTGCAGAGAAGGACTTGGGGTCCTGGTGGATGAGAAGCTGGACATGAGCCAGCAGTGTGTGCCTGCAGCCCAGAAGGCCAACTGTGTTCTGGGCTGCATTAAAAAAGGGGTGGCCAGCAGGGAGAGGGAGGTGATTGTCCCCCTCTACTCGGCTCTTGTGAGGCCCCATCTGCAGCACTGCGTCCAGGCCTGGGGCCCCCAGCACAGGAAGGACGTGGAGCTCTTGGAACAGGTCCAGAGGAGGCCACTAAGATGATCAGAGGGCTGGAGCACCTCTCCTGTGAGGAAAGGTTGAGGGAACTGGGATTGTTCAGCTTGGAGAAGGCTCTGGGGAGACCTCATTGTGGCCTTCCAGTACTTGAAGGGAGCTTATAAACAGGAAGGGGAGCAGCTGTTTACGAGGGTGGACAGTGACAGGACAAGGGGGAATGGGAATGAGACAGGGGAAATTTAGATTAGATATTAGAAGCAAGATTTTCACTTGTGGGGAAAGAGGTTGGGGTGACACACTGGAACAGGTTGCCCAAGGAGGCTGTGGCTGCCCCATCCCTGGAGGCATTCAAGGCCAGGCTGGATGTGGCTCTGGGCAGCCTGGCCTGGTGGTTGGCGACCCTGCACATAGCAGAGGGGTTGAAACCAGGTGATCATTGTGGCCCTTTTCAACCCAGGACATTGTACAATTCTACAGTACTTTTAATGCCTACTAAAAAATTCAGAAAAAAAAATTTACTTCAAGAAACACAAGCTAAAGTGATAATCAGCTTTTCATTCATTTATTCCAGAAATAAATGAATTCTGAAGTTATTTTAGGATAAACTGTACTGAAGTAAAATTAAATCATGCAATTTTTAACAAATATAACCATTTCCAATTGTTTCACAGAGAGACCATATACTCCATCTGCACATCACGAACAGCAGTGGAGTAAACTGCTCTCAGTTTACTCATTCTCAAAAATGAAAAACAGATGGAAACCTGAGCTCTGAATCCTTAATGGAATAAATCTCTGATGTAGAAATATTTGTAATTTCCAAAAAGCAAATTCTGCCACCTGCCTATAAGACATTTTTTGAAAGAAACACCATGAATTTTTTTGATCTTATATTTACCTGGGTCTCTGAAATCCAGAGCGAATATCTTTTATTCTTATATGCATGATTATTTTTCCTAGTTAACATACCATATGGCAATAATAAACTCTTCTCCTAAACATGTACATTCAAGTTTCAAAGAAAATTTTGAGCAGTTTATTCTGTACAAAATATTTAAAATTTCACATTTGCTGTGAAATACTTTCACAATCATAGCCAACTCCAATTCTTTTTTCACATACTTAAATAAATTATCAAGAATATACGTGAAGGAGTTTAGCTATATCTACAGGTAAAATGCGGAAAATGTAGATTTAGATTTCTTAACAACTTCAATCAGTCTTCAAAAAGTCCAGAACAGCATTTATTTTTTTTTTAACCAAAAAGTTACTGTATTTAAAAACCATTAAGAAGGCAAATAGACTATATAACTAGTCTTGCACTGAAAAATGAATAAGAACAAACAGAAACATGTCAGCTATGCTAAGCTTGAAAGTCAAAGCTGGAGGGTGTGGGGTGAAAATTATGAAGCCACATTAAAATGTCTGAAGTCCTAAAAATGGACTGAATCATTTCTATATATGTTTAAGTCCAAAAAAAATCATTAGAAGAAGTGTTGGTTAGAGACCAGAATTCAACTAGAAAAGTATCTCAAGATGTTGGCCACTGAATGGCCCTTGATGTGCAGAGATTTCATAATTTGAAATGAAGCTGGAATTCACTCAAGAAAGTCAGCTCAGTGGAATGGTAAAACAATGAAAACTGTCCAGACAGTGAACAGTAGGCCAGATGAGAAACAAAACTGGTCTATATTGAAAAATATGTAAGAAAGGATTAGTTTAAGGTAAGTGAGCTAATCAAGTAACACTTTCTAGAGTGAACACTGTTAGGGCCATAAGGGAGAAATGAACTGGGAATCAGTATTGAAATTCTGCAAGGCACCATCTGCCATGGTAGCTGCCAAAAACACCATGAAATAATTCTGAACTGTGTGACTTTGTTGGAAGCTAAAAACTTTAAAAAAATATATATGCATGTACAAAAAAAAAAAAAAAAAAAAAGCATCACAGAGAAAAAACATCACACAGTCCACTTCTCTGGTGACAGTGCTCATCTACTTAAAAGTCTGTGCACTGCAAAAGTGTATGACTTCTCCTTAAAAAAAGGTTTCCACGATTCTTGCACAGAAGCCCAAGAAAACATGTAATCCTGTGATTTTTAACATAGGATGAAACTAAAAAGCCTGAAACAAAAAAAGATTCTTATATTACGCAAAAAAAAAAAAAAAAAAAAAAAAAAAAAAAAAAAAAAAAGCTTTCTCTTTGTTTTAAAAAAGACATGGAAAAAAGCTTTGAAAAAAAATAAACATACTCCTGTTTAAGAACTATGGATCACTGAGTATCTACACAAAACACTGGACATAAATGAAAAAAAACAAACTCATATTGAGAATTGTGAACACTTGGTTGTGCTCACAATTCTTACTGTCTTTTACATGAGAGTCAAGATCTCCCTAGTCAAAAGTATAACTGAAGTGACTTTTTGGGTTACGGGTTACTTCATCACTGTTTTTCCAGAGCCACTCAAGTTTGCATGCATTTCTGCTATAAAGTAATGAAGGAAGAAAAATAATTATTTCAAAAAGATCAGTGTTTTTTTCCTACAACTCCGTCAATCTCTAAACTGAGCTTTAAAAGTACTAAATATTTTACAGTATTTCAAGATATCTTTTAGTTCCAATCGAAACTTATTTAATAAGAAGGTGAGCTAACAGTTTCAGAGGAAATAATTCAAAATCTCATATATGAAAAATCGTGAGTCCAGTCCAGTTTCAGAAGTCATTTACATCTGACTCATGTTTTGTTTCAAAAAAAATTTCACTCTGTATTATTGAAAATCTTTTCCCCATCTGCAACATGAATCTGAAATGCAGATTCTTGAAAAACACACCTTTTTGAATTTACATAACAAAAGCAATGAACTATAAGCCTCTCTCTACATATATATCTTAAACTACCATAAATACCATTTGGGTCATAATCTGCTTTTAAATGGCAAACCGAATAAAAACATAAAGAAATCAATTTATCAGATGATTTTGACTTTTGAACTTCTTAAGTCTGCAACAAAACACTGAAGGTATTTTTGCAGAGATATTCTTGGATATCTGTCCAAATTTTGTTACCTATCAAAAAATAATTTTCTTCCTAAATTATATCCAGGAAAGAAAGAAAAAACAGTAACACTCAAATACAGAATAACACAATATCAAAAAGTTCTTTCCATGTTGATTTTACTTTTTTTTCTTTTTTCTTCACAGAAGGGAAAAAAAATATTTCTGTGCCAAACTGTTTCAGCTTAACTACAGAATCACAGAATCACAGAATCATAAGGTTGGAAACGACCTGCAAGATCATCCAGTCCAACCACCCTCCCATTCCTATCAGTACCACAAGCTACTAAACTGTATCTCGTAGCTCCTCATCCAGGTGCCTCTTGAACACTGCCAGGGACAGCAACTCCACCACCTCCCTGGGCAGCCATTCCAGTGCCTGACCACCCTTTGAGAGAAAAAGTTTCTCCTAATATCCAACCTAAACCTCCTCTGGTACAACTTCTGGCCGTTTCCTCGGGTCCTACTATTAGCCTGGGAGAAGAGGCCAGACCCTTTTACATCACAGCCTCCCTTCAGGAAGTTGTAGAGCGCAATGAGGTCTCCCCTGAGCCTCCTCTTCTCTGGACTGAACAATCCCAGCTCCCTCAGCCGCTCCTCATAAGATTTGTGCTCCAGACCCCTCACCAGTTTCGTTGCCCTTCTCTGGACACGCTCCAGGGCCTCAATGTCTTTCTTGCAGTGAGGAGCCCAAAACTGAACATAGTACTCAAGGTATGGCCTCACCAGTGCTGAGTACAGGGGATGATCACCTCCCTGCTCCTGCTGGCCACACTATTTCTAATGTAGGCCAGGATGCCGTTGGCTCTCTTGGCCACCTGGGCACACTGTTGGCTCATGTTCAGCCAAGCATCAACCAACACCCCCAGGTCCCTTTCCTCTTCACACTCATCCAGCCACTCTGCCCCAAGCCTGCAGCGCTGCATGGGGTTATTATGGCTAAAGTGCAGAACCCGACACTTGGCCTTGTTGAACCTCATCCCATTCACCTCAGCCCAGCATTCCAGCTTACCTAGATCCCTCTGAAGGGCCTCCCTGCCCTCAGGCAGATCGACACCACCTCCCAGCTTGGTGTCATCTGCAAACTTACTCAGGGTACACTCGATCCCTTCACCTAAGTCATCAATGAAGATATTAAACAGGATGGGCCCCAGCACCGATCCCTGGGGGACACCACTTGAAACAGGTCTCCAGCTAGACTTCACTCCATTGACCACCACCCATTGAGCACGGCCCTCCAGCCAGTTCCTTATCCAACAGAGGGTAAAACTGTCCAAGCCATGGGCAGCCAGTTTCCACAGAAGGATACTGTGAGAGACCATGTCTCATGTTAAGAAATTTAGGATATTTCCTTTATAAATGCAACTGGATATGGACACATAGGCATGGTATATATGCATCACATATAAGAGGGGAGCACTAAAGTGACAACCCGGAATTTTCTAGTGCGTTAGGAAATATGCACTGGCATTTCTAAGCAACTAATACTGTCGGTAATGTTAGTAGTTATTACTCAGCTGATCAGAAATTTACCTGTCCCCTACAATTACTCAGGCAGCTCTTTCATGAGAAGTAAAGAAACACTCTTCCTTCATAGTAAATATATCTGTCAAGTGTGAAAATGAAGTCTGCCAGAAGGAAAAGTATTTATTCTAAGCAGGCAACTCACTAAGTATTAATGTAGATTTATTTTGCATTATTTTGCGGAAACATCAAGGACAGCACTTGTAAGTAGAGCCTTTCTCATTAGAACAACTAGTTCTCAACAAAACCTCTATTTCTCTAGTTATTCTGATTGATCTAATTAAAGATGGTTTGTATAAAACAGATTAATAACATTATAGTGTACTGGTTACTGCAAAATATGCTGTTTTCTAACTCTGAAGAGTAACCTCAAGAGAAAAAAGACAAATGTATTAATAAAACCTGAATCATTAAATGGCTTGGGTTGGAAGGGATACCAAGGATCATCAAGTTCCAACCCCCTGCCACAGCAGGGCCACCAACCTCCAGATCTGATACTAGACCAGGTTGCCCAGTGCCCCATCCAACCTGGTCTTGAACACCTCCAGAGCACCCATTACCTCTCTGGGCAGCCTGTTCCAGCACCTCACCACTCTCTCAGCAAATAACTTCCCCTGACAGCCAATCTAAACCTTCCCTCTTTGAGCTTAAGACAATTCCTTTCGTATCATCAGTATCTACCTGAGTAAAAAGCTGATTCCACTTTTTTTTTTATAATCCCCTTTTCAGTATTAGAAAGGCTGCAATGAGATCTCCTCTCAACTTTCCCTTTTCCAGGCTGAACAAACCCAGCTCCTTCAGCCTGTCTTTGTAGTGGAAATGCTCCAGCCCCCCAGTTATCTTCATGGCCCTTCTCTGGACTTTCTCCAGCAGCTCCACATCTTTCCCATATTGGGTGTCCCAGACCTGGATGCAGTACTTCAGATGGGTCCCCACAAGGGCAGAGTAAAGAGGGACAATCACCTCCCTGTCCTTGCTGGCTACCCCTCTTCTGATGGAGCCCAGGATACCATTGGTCTGGAGTTTGCTTCAGTCTGACCTCTTAAAGAGGAATTCAGCAAAACCACATGTGAGAAATGCTGCAGCTAGTAAATGTCCAAAATTGTCTATACTGATCTGCAGGTCTATCACCCATTTTGGTGACAGATTTAAAGATTCAATTACTTCAAATTAATCACTTCTACCAAACACCTCTTCCTTTCTTCCGCTGCAATCATAATATTATTGAATGTCTTTCTAACAAACTTTGTTTGTTAAAAGTAAAGTCTCATGTTTCCAATTGTTAGTCTGTTGGAGCTTAACAGATGATAGTCATAAAACACTCTGTATGGCTTCTTCAGATTATTGTTCGTTTTCCTGCTAAGCATTCCCACACATTCACTTCTTCACATTTTTAAAATCTAGATACTCCATTCTTGCTGAAGCCTTCATCATCCACAGTGTAACACAGTATTTCTACTTTATTTTACACAAAACATTTCCAGATAAATTACCCAAAAGCAAAATGGCCTTTGACACCATACAAATACTGCTCTCTGAATCTGTGATATTCTTTAATGCGTAGTCTCCTCCTGCTTCCATAATGGCTAGTTGATTAATCTACATTGTTTTTCCATGTGACGTGTACTTCCATTTATCTGTTCTATTCAATTGTTTCATTACTAAACTGTTTCCAGTTTAAGAAAGTTTTAAATTCTAATTTCGTATAGATTGTTCCCAGTATGACTTCAAATTTTATATTCTATTGAAATTCTATTTTATTAGCATATGATAGATATAAATAGATAAAAAGCATCTTGTGATTTTATGATCTAATCAAAATAATTCATTTATTGCTTCCCCCCCCCCCCTCCCCCCCCCC
This sequence comes from Lagopus muta, assembly GCF_023343835.1. Lineage (NCBI taxonomy): Eukaryota > Metazoa > Chordata > Aves > Galliformes > Phasianidae > Lagopus > Lagopus muta. Next base: position 49,096,577 of record NC_064472.1, on the reverse strand, counting down.
AAAAAAAAAACCAAAAAAAAACACAGCAACCAAACACGTCCACCCTCTTCTGCTGGATAACAAAGGATATAACTCAAATACACACAAGTATGAGTGGTCTGATAAGTTAAGCAAACAGTCTTACCATACACTGCCAGAGAAAAGTTCCTCTCTCATTCTGATAGCTTCTCAAAGCTTCTACATTGACTGTAGTTGGTGAAGGATCTAGTAAACAAGCTTACGAGTACAGCTGAGGGAACGTGGATTATTTACCCAAAGAAGGGGAGGCTATACAACTACGTGAAAGGAGATTGTAGCAAGGTCTATCTCTTCTCCCAAACAACGAACAATAGGAATCAAGAAGGAATGACTTCAAGATGTACCAGGAAAGGTTTAGTTTGGAGAAAAGAAAAAATGTTCACTGAAATGGTTGTGAAGCCTTGGGACAGGCTGCCCAGGGTAATAACTGAGAAGAATAGTTGAGAATCTCAAAAGGCATTTCAAAGACGTATAGATGTGGTGCTTAGGGAACATGGTTTAGTGGCAGACTTGGCACAGTTAGATTAATTTAACAGTTGGACTTGATGACTTTAGAGGACTTACTCAACCTAAATGAATCTATGGCCATATAAAGTCGAAAAATATTTATCAGCTTACTTAACAAGATATGCCTCGTAATGGTGATATGTTCTGTTATCACATCTATCTGTGCTTCTTGTAAATTTAAGGTTCTGAATTTTAGACTATCAATACTGTTACAAGTACAACAAAAATGAATTCAGATCTCAGCTATAATTCTCATTATCCAATGAAACTCTTTGAGAATGTCTTAGATATCTACAATAAAGAAAATAATACGAACAGATTTTTCTCTTCATAAAATGAAACCTGTTTTATGTTTATGATACGATCTTGCAGAAGAACTGGTAGAAACTTGAAATTTCAGACATACAATAGAATTTGAGTTGTTCTCAAAAGGTATAACAAGTGAAATTAGAAACCATAGTTCGTAAGTCAACTTTTCAATGCAGAATGAAACTGGTGACACGAAGAGATGCTATCCATACATTAAGTAATATCACAATAATTCAGTGGTGAATGAGCTAATGCAAAATTGTTAAAATTACATTTTCTCAGAAGAAGCCTTAAAGACTGACAGTTCTGATTAACATACAAATAATTAAAAACAGTGATTCTGTGCTTAATAAAAGATTCCAAGATTCTTATCCTGATTTGTGAATACTCCATTAACACCTTCGTATTGACAAACAAAAAGTTGTTTCTACAGTCATTAACAAGGTAAGAGAACTCACACACCTGTCAGTTTGTCCTGCAACTATACAGATATATTTATTATACTCACAGCTCATGCAAAAGGCAAAAAATTAAGTAGGCTACAAGTATTTAATCCTCCTACTCTTTCAGAGAATGCAACCTTTGAGTGTCTTTCTAAAGAAGAAACTATTGGACACCCTCAAGTAAACAGCACTTACAATAAACACAGACCACAGCACAGTAAGAACTATAAACTTCGAGAACACACATACACACACAGAAAACCAACATGAACCTAAAACATGACTTGTAAGATTCTGTGTACCTACTACATACGCCAGATACACGTATTTCCTGTGACTTGGATGGATTCTAGTGGCACACGTTACCTAATTTGGAGCACAACACTACTCTCCAATTAAGGATAAAAGGATCAAGTCCAAAGGCACTATTTTAAATTTTTCTTTTACCACAAAGTTGTGAGGTCTGAAGTCCAAGATGGGCTTGAAGCCCCCTGACTTTTTCAGGATCAGGAAGTGCCTTCACTAAAATCCTTTCCTTGTTCTTCTTGTAGTGTAGGCTTTATAAATCTGCATTTAAAAGGGAAAAAAAGTCTGATTCAGAAGAACAGAAAGACTTAATTATGGCATATCACTTCAGACTGTGCCTTGACAGACTTGGACTAACTATAGTACTGCCTCAAAGTAACTCCAATAAAAACGCTGAAGGGGCCAGAGCCTGGGGGAAGAAGAAAAAGAAATAGCACACAAGTATTAGAACAATCTGGAAAAGAGTGGCTTCTGCTTCCAAAACCCCTCTAACAATCCAAGTTTTTCACTAGTATTCAGTTCTTTACTGCATATTCCTTTATAGTGATCGCTGGTTATTTGCTTTTGTTGTTTTTTGTTTGTTTGTTTGTTTTGTTGTTGTTGCAGTTTCATTTTTTAAGCTATTCTTTTTGTTTTTAGCCTATTGTTATGTCTCTCATACTGTACATTCTTTACAGTGTTTTCTATGGAATTCAGAAAATTATTGAACATCTAATTGCAGAATTTTTCTTTTTAATATTTAATGTTAATTATTAAAGGAACTTAAGCATCAAATACAATTATCTGATAAAGATAACTTCACACTACCACTACATCCCAGACAAAAATTGTTGAAATGCTATACATCACGCTGAAAATACTAGAACAGTTTTGAGAAGCTACAAAGACAAAATACTGGAAAGTGTATCATCTGGTTTTCTGGTCTAACTTTGCAAATGCAATTTCAAGAGACAGTAAACAAGATTACTTGTTGGTGCATCAAAAGTAAGAAACTGAAATGCAATGAAAAAATAATGTTTAAATGTTTGAAATATAATTTCTTGAGCATGAACTCAGAGACATGACAGTCAAAACTGAGTTTTGAAAAATAAAGATCAATTCCACAAAGAGCTTCTGAGTGTAAATAACTGCAAATAAAAGCTGCCTTTTTCTTCTCAATAAATAATAAATTTTTTCAACAATTCAGAAATGAACCATAGTTCTCAGTTTTTAAGATACATGCCTTACATCAAAGCAGACCCTCATCCCTTAGTTTATTTGTTTTGCTTCAGAGTTCCCAAATAAAACTTCTAACAAAATGACAGTGCTCCTTCAGGTGCCAGTTCCAAGAAGCCTATGTATAATCCACAGAAACAGTAGAATACTCAATACAATAAAAATTGAAATCTCTAAAAAACTCTTGTAACATTAAAGGAGTGAGAATTACGGTGATGTTAACTCTTCCACACCTTTCATCCCCTCTCCTGTCTGACTGTCAATGAAGAACTTGCCTTTTTTGGTCACAAAGGCTGCTGCACATCTATATTCCACCTACAAAGCCCAGTGATTTTACCTGCTTTTTATTTTATCTATTTCAAAATTTCTAGGTATTTTTACCTGGACATTTATCTCATGTTGATGTCAACTGATGTTTCACAACTCTGAGTGATGTCTGAGTCACCCTGTGCCAGCTAAGTTCCTCTCTGCTTTTGCACCAGGCTGGTGTTCATAAAAATCTAAACATTTGTTGAGTCAAAATGACCTTGAGTTTATAACATATAGAGTCTGCTAATGGTAACTTCAGGTCACCTGAAATCTAGCAAACTGATCAGATAGCTGAACTCTGAGATTAGGTCTTAAATATATTAAAAAAAAATAATTAGGCTATATTAAGCTTAAGCAGTCTTACCTTAGAAACTAAAAATATAACACCTCGTATATGATCTCAAATGACTTCCTAGTTTCTGGCCTGCTTGTACTACTATGCTAAGAATACAAAAGCTTAATTAAGAGTTATTAACAGAATAAAACTCTCTTAAGGCTTCATTAAATGACCATTCATCCTTCCTACTCTCTCACAGATAACAACACAGAAGTTATAATGAGAACATAAGTTTGATTGTACTGCTATCACTACTTCATCCAATTAAAAATGAAAAGGGTACTGTTTCTCATGGGGAAGAAGAACACTTATTAACAGCATATAAACTCCTACAAATATTTTTGGCTTCATTTTAAATGCTACTGTATTCTTCCTTGTTGTCTTTAAAGATTTCCCACTCCACCACTGATAATTTTAAATATCCTTGTTTCAGCTGTCTTTCCTCCTTCCACCAAATGTTTTAATATTTAACTAGGGATACATAGGAATACATACATGTATATGTACCTTACCTCAGAACTCGTGAACATATATAGTGTAATTAAAATGTATTTGATTAAAATGTCAAATGCTGTCAGAACATGCTGTCCCTGAAAATACATTTTATAACTATTTAGACTGTAGAAACATGGGAAAAAGAGGTTAAAAAAAACAATCCTCCAAAGTTAAAGTTGCCAGACAAAAGTATTAAAATACTATTCCAATCCATGGTGACCTTCTTAGCTCAGAAAGAAGCTAAGTTCTGTCGTTGCTGAAGCTTCAATCAATTGCATGACATTATGAGACTAGCTTTTCTTATTGTCAACTCATGCCAACAAGATTTCCATTTCAGTTAAATTTGTTCCCTTCTAACAAAATGCAACAACTTACATGATGCCAAGTGAGGCTTTCTACAAGCTTTCACTTTAGTACATGTATTTTTTATCATGTATTGTACGTATTAACTCAGCTTTAATTATACAGAATGACAAAATGTTGAGAAAGCAGTGGATAGTCAGCTGAATTCATGAAGAAGCAACTGAACTGCAAAATCTTAAGCTAGAATTAAAAAAAATAGTGTACGTGATAGGATGGACATAACTTATGTTAAAACCTTGTCAATTAATATCTGATAACACAGCCTGTTACCAGATACTGAAAGAAGGATAATGGCATAGATTATTTTATCTCCTCAATTTGGAAAAAAAAAAAATAATAATAATAAGAAATGAACCTTTCTCTCATAAACTGGACATCACTAGAATACTTGGTTCTTTAAAAGACCTTCAAAGAAATCACTGATCAGAGTATAAATATAGTATATCCTGTTCACAAATAATACCCTGCAATTCTCTCCTAGGTTAACCATTTTGTGCCAAACAATTATACTGAAAAATTCAAGCTGACACGGAGAACCAATTCAGGTATTGCATACATGTACTGCATTAGCATGCAATCCTGTCTCCAGGAAATAAAGTAAACAAATGACTGGGAAATCCTGCCACCCATATTAATATACCTTTCAGCAACAATGTCAACCAAACTGGTGGCAAGACGTTAATCCTCCCATGACAATCTCTTGACATTTAGAAAACACAACCTCTGGCAGACTTGCCCCAAGAAGCAAGGATTATATTTAAGAACAGTACTCTTCACAGAAGTATAAGGCAAAATCTGAACAGCACATACACAGCAACTGCCCCTAAGGCTTCTTATAGAAACTGTTAATTTCACAACAGAATAAAAGTAGTTCCAAATCTGGTTGGACATTATCTTGAGAAAGCTTTGTTTTCCAGATGGAAGCTACAGTTTTTCAAAAACCATGAAGCTTCTTTTTGTTTATACATTAAACAATCACATCAAGTCTTGCATGTAGAGCATAGCATGAATACCATCAGCTTCAGCTTTATTTGCTTATTTAAAGTAAACTGAAGGATTCTGCCACAGATTAAATAGCATCTCCTTTTGAAAACAGTCTCTGTTCTAGGAGGAAAAATAACAACAATGGTTTAAACTTTACTGATTTCCTTTGAATTCCTGAGAGTCTTAATTATCCTGGATTCTCTCATTCAGTCATAAAAACAAGTCGGGAAAGGATCAAAATAAACAGGAAGCCATTTCATGAATTTCCCACAAGGAAGAGAGCAGGTGACAAATCATAGAGAGAGAGCAGCTTTTTGCTAGCCTCACACATTAAAAAAATTAAAGTGAGAGTACACACAGTTCTTTATTTTAAACTATCAGAGAAGTAACAGAAGTTTAAGCTAGCCATGGGAAGTCCATACATTTTAAACAAAACTGAAAAACAAGAAAACGGTGTGCCTGCTAAGGAGAAACTAACAAAACAAAATACATCACATGATAGACCCTAATGAAACCCCAGATCCAGCATGAGAATGTCATACAGGGTGACACTGATCCTAAAACTTCTCAGAACACATCACAGAACCTGCAAGTTTTCATACTTCTGATTTTGAAAAGCCTTCCAATCAAAGCAAACTTACTTTTTGCTTCTCCTTAAACCTCCATTTTAATTCTATCGCTCCGTCTTCTTTCACTCAATGACAATATGTTTACTAAATAGACATCTTCGCTGACCATATGCATTAAAGCAGCAAAAAAGCTGTCAAAAAAATCTGTCAGTCCACTAAATCTAGAAGTATTACATTGAGTTCTAGTGTTTCTAAAAGCAACGTCAGAATTAAAAAAATGAACTGTGACACAGCTCTTTCAGTTACGTGCTGTTTCTTTTTTCTTCTATTTGCTTTTCTTCTTTCTTCTGTTCTATTATTCCCATTGTTTACGTGGAACAGTACTGAATTAACAGCATCAGCAAAGGTGATTACAGATCTTTTCAACTAAATTCTCATCCAAGTAACCTTGTTCATAAAACACCATTCAAATAGCCATAACTACACAAAGAATTACATAGGTAAGGGGAACAGGAGTGCTGTCAAAATTTTACTTTATTAATATCTAGCATTTAATGAATGTTTCAGAGTTTGGTGGGTTCTTTCCCCTCGGTTCATTAAGTATTTAAATGGGGTTTAGCTAATTCACTATGCTATAATTTCAGCACTCAAATGTCTGATCATAGGACCACTTCAGTGCTCCAAAATAGCAGAGTCACAGTAAAATTTTAAATGCTCCATTCAAAAATAAATAAATAAATAAATAAAAGCTTTTTTTTTTTTTTTGTTAGACACAGATTCAGAAAAGAGGTGGCAAAAGCAGTCTACAGACAAATGAAATGTATAGGTGAGGTGTAAAATAACACCAAGTGTTATACTAGAACACTAGAAGTGTTACCTTCTTGGAAGGTAATAGAAGTGATACCTTCTTGGAACTAAGTCAAAAGACACTTCTTATTTACACAACTTGAAGGAACTTTGTACCAGAACAATAACGACTGAAAATCAGAACTATTTCTGTTCTGTTTTTCCATGCAATCAAGTTGTAAAAGCTCTTGCATGCAGTTTGTCCAACCAGGTTTCTGCCTTTACTACTGAATTTAGCTATCACAAAAAGTGAGAAGAACTAAGAAATAAAATAAAGACTGGACAAAAAAGAGGCAAAGTATACAACCAGTTACTTTTCTGTTGAACATCAGATTTGAAATTGACAATATTGAGACTAATTAATGAGATTCGAAAGAAAAAATCTCAGGAACATTCTATCAAGAATCTATTTCTGTAAATCTATTATATGAATCAAAATACTGTAAGAATGATCAATTGAGTATATTTTTGAGATATTTTTAAAGACCTTGACATGGAAATGCAAAACTACAGACAGCTAAATACTCAACCAATTGAAGAGAAATAATATTTCATCAGTTACACTGACCGACCAAACCTCTGTCCTCAGTAATGGCATATTATAACACTGGAAGGGCAAGAAATTTAGAGATTTTATGCTACAGACAGGGACAATAATGATAACAAAACTTCTAATTGAAAATTCAATTATCTTAGAAATTTCAGTATCTGAGTTTTAACACAGAAATCCTCAATAATAATTTATCAATTTACATTTCAGATTGCATTGGAATGTAACAGCTCCCTTGATAAATCACACAGATAATCATAACATTCATATATATACACAATCAAAATTTACTGTCTTATCTAACACATCACCTTTCACAACGGTAATAGTATTAATGGAGTTTCAGAATACAATCAGAGACTAGACTAAGCTCATGTTTAAAAGCATACATATATTCCAATGAAAACCTTAACAGCAGAGGAAACATACAGTACCGTCGTATACTTAAGCATTATTATAAAGTGCTTCAAAACAGGAAATCATTACAAAAAGGAAGCAGGTTTTCAGGCAGTAATAACAATATTACCTTGTCATTTTTCTCCTGCCATTTACAATTTTTATTTTTTTTTAATCTCTGTATTTGATCACTCATTGCTCTGATTACAGGCTGTCTGGAAGGTGAAGGTGAATTATATGACTTCATGGCATCTTCAGAGTATTAGGAAAGTTAAAAATTAGCAAAACTATTCCAACGTCATCTTTTTCTTAGAAAGCTAAGACAAGTTCAGAGCACAACAGTAAAAGATTCCCAGGATAATATCAATTTCATAATAAAGTTTAGCATGTTTATCTTAATGTATAACTACAGATAAAAAAGGAATTACTTGAAATGCTCTGATATCCAAAAGGAAAAAAAAAATATTACTTAAGCATGCTATGTAGAGAGACACGTGGCACACTGGATGCAAACAAAAAACCTGCCAGGGAACAGGAGCAAGGTAGGTGAAATTTCAACATCTAAATCAAGCAGGGAAAGCAGAAGTGTTCAAATTATACTCAAATGGCAAGAACAACTTGCTTCCAGTTAAGCAAATGTTTATTACAGTATCTATAACACCCTACTAGTGAAGATTTTTAGAGAGATGTTTTGAAGAATTTGAAAAAAATTAGTTAAACAAACAGGCATCTACTTTCTTTTCTTTAGCCATTTTGGACAACAATATAAATAAGCTATTTAACATCTATTCAGTTCACAGAGACCAAAATTCTTACTAAAAAAAAAAAAAGTTGCAAGTTCACACGACTGTTCTAGAGACAAATTCATATCAAAACTGTGCATCCATTACATGCATTTAACTTCAGAGGACTGAAGCATCCTCCTAAGGCTCATAAGGACCAAACTTAGCTCATTTTTTTCTAAGTTGGAATCTCTGAATAGCAGTAATTATAATAGTCTGTCACCTTCATGAGTTAGGCAAGCAAGTTTTATTAGCTTGCTGCCTGCCAGAAACAGGGAAATTAGATACTAGATCAGAAAAACAATATTCACCACTTTTAAATTAAACTTAAATCTCTTGTTCTGTAAGGATAAAATAGCCTTGTATTATTTTATGGATAAACACAGCAGCTCCCACATCCATACATCTTACTCCGTTTATTTAGATGTATCAGTCTTAATGAATGTCTAACTTATTTGAGTTTGTATACCAAATATTTGCAGGGAAAGCAGCAAGAATCTTTACTACAGTGGAAACTTGGAAGTAAGAGAAAACATAGCTTCAAAACTGACTCTTTAAAGATATATATTTATACACCGTGATTTTTAGGTCTTACAAAAATTCACAATGCAATCCAGCCAGCTGTAATCATGTTCAGTTAATATTTTGCTGCTCTCAGTTATAATTTATTAAGAATTACAATGCTGTTAAAGCATATAGTAATCAGACTACTTCACTTGCTGCAGATGAATTAGTGCAATGGGAGAAACTTCCATATACTTGAAAGAATGTTGTCCTCTTTCAAACAGATGAAATAACATCAGCATAACATGCTAAACTCCATTGTACCTTTATTTAAAAGGAAAATCAGAAAACAATGAAAGAGCAAAAAAACTACCAAGTAGTGGAGAAAACATTTATTACCAGAAGAATCTCAGACCCTAAATAACACATGAATTATTTACCTTGGTTGCGATGTCAGCTTTATAACTGTCTTATGTGGCAAAGAATCTTGGGAAGACTGAACATCATCCTACAAGACAACATTTATAAATTAGCTTTTGAATACACTAATAAATATTAGTTATATACAATATGTATTATATACAGTATACAGAGAGAAGATCTTCAGCAGAATCTATTGGGATAAAATAAGAGAAAATATTTTCAAGCTTAAGCAGGGTAGATCTAGTTTAGACATAAGGAAAAAGACTTTTACAGTGAGGGAGATGAGGCTGGATTAGGTCCTGAGCTACCTGATGTAGCACTGGATGTTCCCGTTCATTGCAGAAGAGCTAGACCAGATGACTAAATGACTTTCAACTTTAAAGATTCTATGATTCTGTGATACAAGATTACACAAACTTTATGAAGTACAAAGATATGCTAGCCATACCATAATTAGAACCCTGACTTAGCATATTACACAGAAAGACATCTTCTCAAAAGGTGATTCATAATTATTATGGTTTAGACACAGAATCAGTGAAGATTTTGGACTCTTTAAGACTGACAGAAGAAGCCTTTACTTTAAAGAATTCAGTGAGAAATCTCTGTTCTGTTATTGTCTATTATTATAATTAACCACTATCATATTGTAAGCCCATTTTTTCATTCTTGTATGCCAGATGTTATTATCACCAACCTCCTTCAAACTCTGCAAACAGCTATATAATACTAAGTTTCTATTTACTCACAGAAGTCCTATAATCCTCTATTTTTGTCACACAGACTTCAGTCTTCTGACAGATCTTGTCATAAATAAATCTTCAAAAATAGTTTAGGGGTGTGGTTTTGATTTTTATACAACAAATTTCAAGAATCGCTTCACAGTATACATAAATTCCTGTTTTTCAATAGTTTCTCTTTTCTCTAATAACAGCTTCAGAGAAATTAGTAGTGATGAGATATTGCTGTAACTATTGCCTTAGTTTTTAAGCAAGAAAACAGCTATCAGTACTGTTTCATTTGCATTGGTTCATACAATTTTGACAGCTACAAAAATTGCAACTGAAGTAAAAAGCTCCCAGTTCCAGAGAATACTTCAGAAAACACCCTTAATTTTTTTTTTTTTTTTAATCAAACTATTGCCACATATATGAAAGCTTTTTTTCTGCACCCAATTAAACATATATACAGGACTGGTCCAATTAATTGTAAGGTCTGTTTCAAAACCACTGCCTCCTACTATATTATGATGGCCCATAATGTCAGAGGTCAAAGTGAATGTTGGTGACACAGGAGTAGGAGAATGAACCTTCCCAAAAATATTCTATTATGTTTTGTTGCTGTGTGACAAATTGTGGCAGAGGGGCAGTTTGACAAAATGCTGCGGGCAGGGAAACAGGTGTGTCACTGAATTTCTCCATCTGGAAAAAAAAAAGGCACCCAATGACATTCAGCAATGCTCACTGGACATTTATCGAAATTAAATAGTGGATGTGAGCACCGTGAGGTGGTGGGTGATTCATTTCAGTAGTGATGATAGCAAAAGCAGGTCACTTCCACTGGTCATTTTTATGACCACAACAACCACAACACGCAGGCTCTTGATCATGGCTGACCAAAAAGCTAATGGTGGTGTCTGTACTTAAAGGGCAAAAAGCTAGACTTGAGTCAGCAGTGTGCTCTTGCAGACCACACGCCAAGTGTATGCTGTACTACAGCAGAAGACAGGTGACCAGCAAGACAAAGAAGGATATTTTTCTTCAACTTTATCCTTGTAAGGACCCAGCTGGAGCACTGCATCCAAGTGTGGGTTCCCATCACAGGAAACAGTGGAGGCTTTTGGAGAGGGTGCAGAGGAGGGCCACAAGGATGATCCAAGGGCTGGAGCACTTCTCCTATGAAGACAGACTGAAGGCACTGGGCTTGTTCAGCCTGGAAGAGAGAAGGCTGCAGGAAGATTCCACTGCAGTCTTCCAATATTTAAAGGGAGTTCAGAAATATGAGGGAAATCAACTTTTTATGTGGCAAGATAGTGACAGGACTAGGGGGAATAGTTCTAAACTAAAGGAAAGGAGATTTAGATTTGAGGGGGAAGTTTTTTACTGAGAGAGTGGTGAACCATAGAGAAGTTGCACCATCCCTGGAGGTGTTTAAAGCCATGTTGGATGGGCACTGGGCAATGTGATGTAGTACTTATCTAGAGGTTGGCAACCCTGCCTATGGCAGGGGGAGTTGGAACTTCGTGATCGTTGAGGTCTATTCCAACCCAAGCCATCCTATCATTCTATGAAATATCCACAGAAGTATGGGAATATTAAGCTTACGACATGCTGGAAACATATACAATATATAGTATACTATATACATTAACAAATTATTAACAAATTAAACACCTCATTAACAAATTAAAGTACCTCATTTCAATCTAATACAGGTGTAACAATTCCTAAGATTATCTAGCCATAAAAGTGGACAAGTTGTGTTTGGAAAGGGGAAAAATTAAGAATACTGAAAGTAAATAATATTAGCAAATGCCCTACTTCAGGGCATTCTTGTAAAGTGAGTCTCAAAATGATGTATGGACATCCACTGCTAACTTCAGTAGATTCTTGTTTACAGTGAGCTCAGCAGACGAAAAAAGCACAAGGCTTGTCTAGACTTTGTCCTGAAAATCTGGTTTATACTTCTATTCAAAATAGAAAATATCATAAGAAAAAAAAAATAAAGAAACCAGCTGTGTCAAATTACAAGACTGCATACCATCATGTAGTCATGCATTCTATCTATACTCCTGAAATTATCAATAAATGCAACTTGTAAGAAAATATAAAAACTCAATTTAACTGTGTCATTCACAATGTGGAACATAATAAGCCCAATTATCTAAGTTGTGAACTTCTTTTCAGCTTCAACAGCTGAAGTTTTCAACTTTTATTTTCCAACATCTTCAGTATGAACAGTGGTAAGAAGTGGGTTCTTGAACAATTATTAGCAGCAAATTTCAATCTGATCTTTCCCAGACCACTCAACTGTATTGAAAAGAGTACTCATTTTTTAGAGAAAATGAAGAAATATAGCTTACCATCTTAAGGAATGGAGTGGATATATCATAATTATAAGCACCTTTATCCTTCAAGATAAGAATATGAGCAGAGTCAATTATCACTTTCTTCAAGTTCATTAGAGAATGGAAAAGCCTGTTAAAATTTTTGAAGTAGCATTAGTTTTCAGAAATTGTTTTCTGTCATTTATGCTAAATTTGATTATATTCCTAATTTGCATCCTGAAAACATAATTTCCATTCCACTATTATACCACAAAATGTATGCCCCTAACATACCACTATTTCATAAAACGTTACTCTTAGGGAAGTTTGTGTTTTATATGTTTCATTTCCGATATCTGAAGTGAAGACTGGCCTGAAAAGTTGTTCTGAGTAAAGGTTGTATTTAAGCAGGATTAAAGAAACCACCAGGAACACAAAAATAATTCTTTTAAATGATTATCATTGCTTCCACCTTCTCAACTGATACAAAGTTTAAAGATTCTTAAATATACAGCTATGTAATTTTAATTGTAATTTTATCTCATTGTGCTCATTGCACTAATTTATATGTTTTACTCTGTTTTTATGGATAAATCAATACTTTTTTGAAATTTAAGAATATTCCCTATGAACTCAGTAGGTTCAAAGATTATCTTAAAGGCAACTCAAATAGTAATTAATAATCAATTTAAGAGACATGCTGAACCATCAACCAACAATCAATCAAGTTCAGTAATGCTTTATATTCCAACAGGCAACAATTCTCCTACACAATAAAATGCAGACATTACTGTAACTGATAATATCACACTTTTAGAACTGAGCATTTTGCAAACTGTAGTAAACGCGTGCCTGCTTAAAACAAATCTTTTTGTAAAAAAAGTAATAGCAAAATGAGATTTAAGTGTATACATCTATATTAAATTACCTAGTGCCATAATCCACAACTACCCAATCCTTTGATGTTCCTGTAATAGCATCATGATGCTGAAAGAGTCCAAGGTTCCTCCTTGCTTCTGTCAGCAATTTATAGTTATCCACTGAAGGAAATACACTCATCTTATTGTATTTATAGGACTGTACCAAAGCCAAGGAGTAAAGGATCTCAGCTGCTCTGAAATAGTACAGAAAAATAAAATATTTTTAAAGGTTTAAAAAGCAAAATGCAAGAAACATTTTACCTGAGCAATAAACTTGCACTGACAAGTCTTTAATCATATCTGGTTCCACGAGATCTTGAAATCTAGTCATTTTCAGCCTGCTGCTAGCTTCAAACAGTTAAAAATCTCAACTGCACACCATCGTCAACTAGCTTTACATCTTGTGAGCTTTCTGCAATGCTTGTCAGTGATAGAAAATAGTTATAGATTAAAATTATATCACTATAACATAGCATAAGAAATGTGAGATATACAGATCAGATCTTCAAATAAATACAACAGAGACAGACTGTCTTACGGGAGATATACGGGTTTTTATTTCAAAAAGCATCTGTTTATAAAATAACATTGTCTTAAGTATACTAATCTGTACATTCTACATATACACATGTATATATATATTTATGTGCGTGTAAATACAGGTATTTTTTCAATTACACAGAATTTACAGATTAGTATATACATTTGTATGTATTTATATGTTTATGTACATATATTTATATGTATATTTCTGTGTGTGTATAAATAGAGTTATTCTCAAATTACTAAAATTACAAAATAACAAAAGATAGAATACTTACATATATATAAGAATATACACTTTTACTTATAAGTATTCTATCTTTTGAAATTTAAGTTAAGTAACTTATCTAAAAGAGTTACATAATACATCCATACTAAATAGTCATTTGATATGTAGGAACTCTGGATACAAAACACAGGTAAGATTGAACACAGTGAGAAGCCTTTCTGTCCAATTTCTTATGCTAAAGCTTCTGACACTAAATCATTATCATTAGGTTTCAACTAGTTTCAGAAGAGTATGAATTTATTTTACAAAAATACTGCAATTGCCAGTCATCCTGAATACCTAACAAAGATGCCTGCAAAATATTTTGGATATCATCTGTTAACTTTTTCTTATCTCCTTTTCCTACAACATTAGGGTACTGTTTTTAAAAATGAATTTCCTCACAGTTAAAGGAAACCAAGAAGTTACATACTACTAGTGTGAAGTGAAAAAAAAAAAAGAAAAAAAAAAAAGGCAAAATGTCACGCTATTGATACAAATGTAAAACCCTGAATAAACTCTGTTTGAAAGATTTACCTTTCTTTTTAATTGACTTAGCCACTTCCTCTAGAAGGAACACTTGGAACTTCTTTGCCTTTCAGAAAAATATGTGATTCTGCTTTACAGATCTAACACTTAGATCAGTCTTTTAGATACAGATTTTTCCTTTCAGATCTTAGTGTTATTTTAAACAGTAGAATGGTTCAGTGGTCTAAGAAGAAAGATACCCAGAAGAGAAACCAATAGTAACATTCTAGTTTAAAAATCTTTAACTTAGAAGCAAGAAGTTACACCTTTCAAAAATCTCCCTATGAAAGTCATATAAAGCCTTAATATTTCTCACTTCTATTTCAAACTAGAGCATATTGGAAGCATGACTAAGAGAGTTACTTAAAAATTACCCATTTGTAGTCATTTCATTCTGTAATTCTACTTCACAGAACACTGAATAAACGAAGTATTACTTGACTGATTTCTCAAAGATTATACCCATTATAGCTTTAGGTCCACTCTCTATGTAACCTAAATAAATAAAAGTAAATGATTTCACCAAGAGTTTCTGAACTCTGAAGATCTGCCGTTTTCTAGCCATCTGGTACAAGCATTCATACATCTTGTTCTTACATGTCATACACAGAGGCTATAGAAGGATGAATATCTTTTCAGGTACAAAAGCCAACATGCTTTGGTTAAATTCTTAAAAACAAAAGTTTAGATTCACCTGTATATTTAGCAGCTTTTGCAGGTGTTGAAGTTAACTTACACTCGTACATGGGTAAATATTTTAATGGTGTAAAGTTGTAAATATCAAATATAAACTTGAAAGCAATTCACACAAAACAGCAACATAACTACTGAAAAGCAAAGATGAATAAAGCAGATGCAATAACATGTTTGAGAAGAATAAAGCTACGATAAAGCTAAAATGAAATTAAATCCTTAATCCAACATAACAAACATGAATCTCAGGCAATGAATTTTGCCCACTATCAGTGTTAAACAAGGCTGCTTTCACTTAAAGGGAAAGATACTTACGATAGATTAGTTCTCATTAGCTTATTATTTATAATGAAATTAAACTAAAAAATAAAACGTTCCTAAGAAAATCATATTTTTGTATTTTAAATGCCTTACAAATTCCCTCTTTGTAAGCTCCTAAAATTCTTAGGTTTTTGTTTGTTTGTTTGTTACAAAAGCACAACACTTGCAACATTTCAAGTTCTGATGAAATGTTCAGAAAAGCTTAAAAGGGCTACCTTTTAGCACATAAAATATTTTTTACATAAATGAAGATTAAAATTAGACATTTTATGCTTGATCCGTTTTTTATTAGACCACACAAACATTTCAGATTTCAGTAGGTATTTTACTTGAATTAAGCTGTCAAATACCCAAAAAGTACTTTTATTCCATCTGCCAGAACTGAATTTTCACAGCCTTTGTAAGTATTCTAATATGAAAATATCAAGTCATGATTTCACCTGCATTTTGCACCTGGGTATAAAAAATTATAATACAATTTTGTACTTCAATTTCCTACCTTTTCAATAAAAACAATATGTTAATATTCAAGATTTCTGTAAACGACTAGTTTTGACATATTTTAGCCTGTACACTTAGTATGTCCAATTTCAAAAGCTGAGAAGTTGCTATGTTCTTCTAGAATTTGAATTTTAAGAAAAACTACCTCCAACATGAAAAGAGTAAAACACGAAAGCTCAAATCAACAGTTAGTTACATTTTTATTTCAGCGTCTATTCTAGACGTTCAACTGTGTGTCAAGCTACAGATTACTAAGAGATGTTAGCAAAATATATTTTTAAAAAAGTTGAGTATAATGAAGATTAAATCTACTGTTTAAAACTACTCTGCAAGATCTAAAATAATTATCTGACAAGTGCAAATGGAGACTTCTGACCTGATTTGCTTCCCCAAGTCTTCATTTCTCACAACGCAATAACATACAGAAAATGACTTACAGAGGTTGACAATTTTTCATGGTAGAAAGAGATAATTACTGAAACTGATATCATCCAATCTGAATAATATGTCTAAGCTTTTTTCACAGAAGGCAGCAGATGGATCGAGTAATTATTTTCTCTCAAAACATTTGCCTGAACTACAGACATTTAACTACAAACAAATATTAAGCTTTTTTGTTCATCAAAAACAAAAAAAGCATGGCAGGAAAGGTATTGCAGTGAACAACATAAAAGGTCCAGTTTGAACTATTCCCAGCTCTCTTCACCTTCTTCATTTTATCTAGTAAGTAAAAGTGAACTAATAAGCATCTGTTAAGTTCAACAGGCTTTGACCGCAGGACCCAGTAATAAGACTAGCGAATCTATGCTGTAAAGCCACTCTCACAGAACAGCTGACATTTCAGTCTAGCACCAGATAGCAAAATACTATTTCCAAGAAGGATAAGAATGTGGAAGGGACTATAATTTGGGGTCCCATAGCACCTACTATACTGGTTGGGCTACAGAAAGAAGGATGCCAACAGCCATCTGGTAATAGCTCGCCAAAGAAAAGCAAACTGGCATATAGATCTATAGCTTTGTCTTTTTCACCTTATGAAAAGCGCATTAAATCCAATTAAAGTACTAACATACAAAAATATGATTACTTGATATAAATCACTGGAACACCGAGCTTTTGTGGATCTAGAAAATGCAACCATGGAGATAAGCAGTAAAGAATTGAAAATATACAGATAGCTTCTGGAATATAACAATATTTAGGATCACACAATAAAGTAAATTGTTTTTGTATATATGTACACACACACACATACACCCTAAGATTGACTAAAACATGAGAACTTTAACAAAAGAAAGGCAATTTGTATGCCTTTCAATAATATTCATATAAATTATCAATGAAGTAGAAAATAATATTCATATTGGATATCAATGAAGTAGAACTTATCTGCTTTACAACACTTTTCAAAATACTTGACAAATAGTTAAACTATCAACATAGCAACACTGCAACACACAAAGATATTTTTTCCAACTCAGGCCTGGCATAAAAATGCTTTTGTACAACTAAGCTCATAATTTTTAAATTATGACTTGTATCAATTTCCTATTTTGCTACATTGCTAGCAATATTGTAGTCTGCAAACCTGTACAGAATTCTTTTTTCCTGAATGTTTATACAGTTAAGGAAAGAGAAGCAGTAATTTCAAGAAAAAAAACAAGGAGAGCTTTTTGTTTTATACTTTTCAATCTCAGACTTTAAGGCTATATACCTCTAAAGTTCAGTGTACATGTATTAAAAGGTGTGCAAGACCATCTATTGGGATGTGAGATTTTCTTTTCTAACATTAGTAAATCAATTATTTAATAATAAATATTAATAAATTGTTAATAAGAATACTACTTTAATCACTACTTACACACAACTTAAAAATATAACTTATCTCAAACCTTCTTCAAAACTTCAAAACTTCACAGAAGTAATTCTGTGCATGTTTTAGTGTTGCCAAGGCCTTCTTGAAGGATACCTACGCACAGCTGGCAGGGCCTGGTCTCAAAGCATATAACCCAGGCTCTGCAGTGTGGAAGAAGCTGGAGCTAGTGGGCCTTACCAAAGTGCTCACAAAACACCAAGACTCCAACACAGCACGAGCAGGGACAAGGTCAAATACAGGTCAGGACTTTGGGGCACTCTGTCTAGTCAATCACCACAGAAGCTTGCTGAAGACTCCTGAACTTGATGAACACCGAACAAAGTCGGAGCAAATAAGTTATACAAAGGTGAGCATACACATTTACCTTTGTTGAGCCTCCACCCCTGGACCACAGAACTAAAATGATGGCTGGGCAGTGATACACACAATTAGGTAGACAGACAGACAGACAGATATACACACAAATCTGGTAATAGGGATGCGAAGTGTATCTTGTGAGGAGAGGCTGAGGACATTGGGCTGTCCAGTTTGGTAAAGAACAGGACGAGATGTGTCCTCACTGCTCTCTGCAGCAATCTGAGAAGGGAAAGCACAGGTAGATGCTGGGCTCTGCTCCTGGGAATTGATGTCAAGATGGAAACAGCACAAAGCTGCGCTGCCAGGAGGTGTCAGACTCTCCATTAAAAAAATTTATTTACCATGCCAGTAGTCAACTACTGGAAGAAGCTTCCTGGAGAGACAGTTGATGCTCCATGCCTCTAAGTGTTCAGGAGACATTTGGACAGTGTCCTCAGTCGTTCCACTGTGCTTTAAAGTTTTGGTTAGACCTGAACAGTCAGGCAGTTTGACCTGATGATTACTGCAGATCTTTTGCAACTGAACTATTCCATAATTTTCAAATGAACAAACTTACAGAGGGGAAGGAGAGAGAGGAAGGCAATAATTTATTTTTTTTTTTTACAGCTGGAGTGGCATGATGAAGAAGTTTTGAAGACCTTTATTACCTCTGACCATCCCATTACGCTACTGTTTTTGAGAAACCTTAACCGGATATCTCAATTTCAAATTGCCTCTTCTCAGTAAGTTCATTTAATCAAGTGTAACTATTTTCTGATAATAAAATTAAGACTGCAAACACTCTTAAAATCACTGGTACATAGAAAAAAAAAGAAAATCCCAGATAAGTAGAGCTAAAATAGAAATCTAATTATACCGTGAACACTCCTTGCTAGCACATCACATCCTACTACAATTGTTGCAATTCACGTCCTTACATTTCAACAAGACTGTTTCAGTTTTGAAAAATGAGTCCGTAAAGAGATAAAAAGATATTTTCAATGAAGAAAAAAAAAAAAAAGTGCAAGAAAACATTTTGAAAAGCAGCATAAAGAATGAGATGCTTCCACAACAGGAAGAGGAAAACTCGGAACAGCCGGTGGATCAGGTACACAGTTGCTACATAACACACGCAATAAGAAAATGCTAAGCCAACACTGAAAACATTTCAGCACTGAGACAATATGAAATATGAAACATGAAAAAAGAGCATCATTTTAATGAGCTTTAGGTATATGCATTGATAATCTTCCAAAACCAAAACACTACAGACATAACTTCATCATCTTTATTATAAAATTTTTACACTATCCTTCTGAGGAAACTTCTTGCTTTCTACCATTCCTTACAACTTTGTCTTACTTTCCTCCTCTTTGCTGACTGTCGTTGGTTTCCTTCCTCAATACTTGGAAATCCATCAAAGTTCTTAACTTCTTCCTATTCACTGCAATACCTCAAAAAATTTTGAAGTTTTATTGCATCTTCTCTTCCTAAACACCTTTTTAAGTTTCAGGCCCTCAAATTTCTTAGGTCTTGCTCTTGCTTCCTCTTCTTTATAATTTTTCCTCAGATCTGTTACTCTATATTCTTTGAATTCAAACAGAAAGCTAAAAAAACCAAGTTAATTACAAGATGAACAGAACTTACAGATCATGTACAAGATGTATCTCAAGTCTGTGAAGTCTACACTTTACCTGATTTCAGATTTTCTGAAATCCTATATATATATTACCTTTCTTGCTCCCTCCACCACTGCCATTGCAACACAAAAATATGTGATCAGAAATACTGTAAGGATCATTCATCACTCTACATATTTTCTATAGCCCAAAAGGTCTGATCTGCAAAAGAGGCTGCATTCCAATACCTATACTTCAAAAGGTCCCTTCAAAGACAACAAAAAAAATCCTTTGAGAAAACATCATTTTAAGAGTCATCCTTGGAAACAGGATCCCCAAGTTTTGCGAATAGACAAGTCACAGATTTGCATCCCATGCAAAATAGTTTCTAGAGCCATCAATACAGTTTAGTCTTTCTCAGTGCATTTGATCCACAGACTTATTGATCCACATACTACAAAGGGAAACACTTAATTACCACGTTAATAGAGCAATTTTTTTTTTTTTTTTTTTTAAAGATGTAAACACTTATCACAGCAAGGCAATCCTGACAGTCTGAGGCAACACAATGTTCTTGACTACTTTTAAACTGCCTCTGAAATCCTTCCAAAACTCCGAGGAAGGACAGATTTTACACTTATCCAGATCAAATACAGAAATAAAAAGAAATAAATCCTGCTGGATTCAGGACCTGATGGTCACTTGAATAGTATGTACAAGTAAATTACTTGTTTGGATCAAAAAAATAACACTGTATTTCTGTGGATTGATGAAATTTCAGGTATACTGACTAATCATCATTACTGGGAGACTACTCTGCTATCCTTCCTGTAACTAAATTTAAAAAACAGATTTCCAATTAGTTTTCCACCTATCCAACACACGTATTTACATATTCACCTCTCTCACATATTAAATGACATGTTATATACTTATTGGAAAGCAGTATTTACCGTAAGTAGGATTCCAAGACTCTATCCAGTCGTTTATAGAAGGGTCGTGATGTAAAATATCCACTCCAGTAGTGATGATCCCTGTCTGCATAGGTGAAAAAGTCTCCACTTAATACAGGGAAAAATGAGCTGCTGCTCCTTTCACCCAAATTACTTTCTTTGTGAAGAGCTTCAAAGTAATCCGATAAAGTTCCAAACTGAGCCTGGAAGAAAATTAAAATGACCATAGTTCCAATTTCTTTATTTAGACATATGAAGAGAATGATACACACACATTCCAGGAATATGTCAGTCTTCAAGAAGAATTATAATAGAAATCTAAGCTATAACATTTCCCTGCATGCTTTTCAGACAAGGGTAATGATTCTTTCAGAAGTTCTTCATGAATTTCATGTTCAAGAAATATGAAAAACTTTTTTTTTCCATGTTAAGAATGCATTAACATCCAATATAAAGACTAATTGTCAAAAAGGAGTGAAAGTATTCTCTTGTGTAAGTCTGATATAAGAGCAAATTATTTCCTCAGTATCATCAACGTTGACATCCGGACTAAACAAGAAACTGAATGTAATACACCAAAATCTAGAATCCATACTATATGTAGAACTCCACGTGACTGCTGATCAGAAAATTAAAAACGAGTGTCAATAGTTTGTTGGCTTTTTTTTTAACCTACATTCAAAGAAACTGTTTATTGAGATCCATGATCAAAAGACGGCACCTGCAAGCTTGAGGGCTACAAAGGCTGAAAAGATAGTACCTTGTGCAACCAATAAAATCCATCAGAATAAAAGGCATCAGAGCTCTTAAGGCAGGATGGTGAACCCTCTATATACTCAAAGTTCTTAAGAAGTTGATCATGACGTTTTATTTGCCTATGAAGTTTAAGTTCACTTGGGAAGGTGCAGCAGATGGCGCAGGGTGCAAGTTCTGCTGCTAAGATCATATTTGCACACAAAAATGACACCAACATATTAAAAAAAAAAAAAAAAAAGCCAAAAACTAAATAAATGGAATGTAGGGTAATAGTGCTGCATCCAGACAAAGCATCTTAGATATTGATTGTTTGAATCATAAAATGGCCCAGATTGAGAAGGACCACAATGATCACCTAATACCCAAGGTATTAATTAAGGTGGGCAAGTAAGGGCTAATGAAGTAGACCACTAGAAACCATAATAGCAGACCCCTGAGCAGAACCTACAGCAGAAATGGTCCTTGAGGAACAATACCAGAGGCAGAGCCCACAGCTTTTGCACCAGTGATGAATTCACATAGCTCTGATCAGTAGGAAATGAGACAACAAAAACTATTGCTGTTAGTGCCCAAAGAATAATTACTTTTCAGTCTAGTAAAGATAGTGATTGCAAGATGACCAAAGAGTATTTTCTAGGTCTATTCCCTTCCATAGTAAACATTCACATTTGTCATGTCATCCATACCTCACAGAAGAAAGATGCTGACGAGCTGTCAGCTGTGAGCCCAACAAATCATCCTTCTTACACATAACACTAGTCAAGAAGCCAGCAGGAAGAACTAATGTACTACTCATACCTGCAGGATTAGGGTAACAGGGGAGATTTGAGAGAATTAGGGTATATACTGTACGTAAAAACTGAAAAAGAAGTGAAAAAGGTAGACCAGGTTTAAGAAGACTAAATATGGGGGGGAAAAAAACAGCGCTCTCACTTTATACATAAGAAAAACCAAGATTGTGCTCCACTATCTCTTAGTACCATGTTAAGAAGTGATGAAAATGTAACAGACTTCAGAAAGAATATACTGTAGAAGACTTTGAAGTGCACAGTTTACACAGCAGAATGAAAGAATATGGATAATTTAATCTGATAATTCACTACTTCAGGTTAATCACAGATTTTACTGTATTAAACAGTATTATTTTAATAGTAAAAATATGTGCAAGCAATCACCTTTCAGTTAACTTCTTTTGTTTGTTACAGCACTGTAGGACATAAAAACAAGAGGACCGAAACATAGTGACATAAGTTTCCTGAACTTCCAGTAAGAAAATCAAATCATTTCATATAACAAAGACAAACCCCGTGAGCCTTAAAATAACTAAACATGAACTGTGAAATAAAAATAATCTAGTTTGAATATTACTTAGAATTTTCAAGCATGTAGTACTACTGGGAATGTTCTGCTTCAAAACTACCAGTGTTTTACCACTGCATTTCAGAATATTGAGAGCCAGTTTTCTCCACAAACATGAGGAAGGTTTTTACTTACCTTAACGTGCAATTCAGGATGAGCATTCATATAATCAAACAACTTCTGATAGTTCTGATACTGCTGATCCCATTCTGAGCTCTCAGCATAACGAAAATCATCCCCTAGTGGAGCCAGCAGAACTTTGGTACGGAAAAGCTTTGACTTCTTTCTGTATTGATCTAAAATCATCCAAGCCCTTTGAAAAAAAAATTAATAATATAATTCAGAAAACAGAAGAGTAAAGATAAGTATTTGAAACAATTATCTGACATCAAGCTATGCATTGTAGTGACTCTAAAAAAGACATAATGCACTGTTTCACTTTGTGATTTGCAATTCCCTCTACTGGGGCACCACATTCAACCAACTGCGCTGCCGACACTGTGCCAATTAAATCTTCCAAAAAGCATATCAAGATCTTAAACTGTAGGTTAGGCTGCATCAATTTGCTTCTGTGTCAGAACTCACAGTTTAAATTATGTTTACCTGCTTTATATTTAGATGACAATTCTAATCCTTTCCAGCCCTTATTTAAAATAACAAGCAAGCTCTTCTCATCCCATTCTGTAATTCACTCAGACACCTAAATTCATACCTACACATCCTTGACAGACTAACTGCCCATAAATTAATCCTGGAGTAACGTCAGCCTTGCAAAAAAGATTTTTCTTGGAAGACTACTATTAAAAACCTCTATTCCCCTTCCTTCCTGTATTAGAGTCAAGCCTTCTTAACCTCAATAACAACCTTAAAAAAATAAAAACCCAACACACAAAACCAACTAATCAAACAATTAAAAAGAAAAAAGGAAAAAGCAGCGAAATTCTTGTTTGGCATCTTCTCGTGTTTTCTCAAGGAAAACATGTTTCTGTCATTAAGTAGCAGATTAAGAATACTAGGAGTTATGAAGTATGAAGTCTGGGTTATTGAAAAGATCAATATCAAACTCTTCAGCTGTTTATTCTCTTTAATTAGAGATGTGGAAATAATTTTATTAGGGAGCACAAATTATAGTAACATCTGCAAGAGGACAGAAGTAGGAATGAGATGAAGTTTTAAACTGAAAATAGCAGCTAATTCCGGATTCCAATAATCTTTTTCTCCCAGAATTTTAACAGGTGTTCTGCCATCATCTATTTTGAATTTGTACTCAAAACATAAACATTTCCGTAACAACTGAAACACCTTTGAAATCCATAAACTCATATTTGATCAACAAGTCAGTGTTTGTTCATTTTCTTATTCAATTTTATAATTGCTGAGTAAACACATCTGAATGTATAGTGATGGAAGACATCAGCACTAAATCTTCAGTTGAATAGTTACATTTCTGCCTACATGAGATTACAAACAACTAACAACTCTGCTTCTGCCTCCCCTCTCTGTCTTTATTATAACATACTTTATAGTTCAGATTAACAAATATTTATCAATATTACCAAGTGTTAATCAATATTTTCCATGACATTCAACAGGATGCTGATTTAAATGTGAAGTCTTCCCTCTCATACAACAAATACAACAACTGGCATAACAGAAAATTTGGTATTTCCACCTTATAAGAAGCCAGACTATATTTTTTCATTACACTGTTAGAAAAATATTTTAGAGCCTCTTGAAAAGTACAGGATTTCAGGAAAGGCAAGTAACTGGTGCATTTGCCTTTGGTATCTCTCCTCAACGTCTTCCTGTAGGTTTTTTTGTGTGTTTTTTTTTTGTGGGTTTTTTTTTTGTGTTTTTTTTTTTTTTTTTTTTTTTTTTTTTTTTTTTTTCCAAATTCACTGCAGAATTCAGTAGTGTTACTTGCCATTACCTCAAAGTACTTTTATCTGTAGGATACCTAGCTATTTTTAGGAGAGCAGTAGGATCCAGTGCAAACTAGTTCCATTACAAAGCACCAATGAAAAATCTAATGTAGCATGTCAAGTATGTCTCCTACTAAAAATTCTGTTTCAGGAGAAATTGCTCTCTAATAACTTCCTAAATCACTCTCACAGGAAGTAGTGAGAAAGAGTCATCAAAAACCTGCAGGCAGAACTTGCAGAAGATGAAAAATACTTTCATTGAAAAAAACAGATTCAGAAAGAGTTTCACTTTCTGGTCCCTCAGCAAGATATGGGGTAGACTTTGAGATTTGTTTTATTCTACCCTTCTGAATAAAAATGGATTACGGATTAGTCATGATAAGCTTTTTCTAGCCATGTATAACAGCTAAATTATAATAGAAGGAGCACCATTTTACTGGCTTCTTAAATAGTTAAAAAATCCTGTAATTATTGACAAAACACATAATGCATTTCTCAACATATCAATATATTAATAAGCCAAGTCAGTAATAACATCATCAGTGAGACCAGGGTCTCACTCTCTGCTCTATGATCTCAACTAGAAAACAAAACTATTTGGTTGATCTGCAATTTGCTATTCAGGTGAATTTGTGAAGGAGATCTTTATGCATGGTAAGTGCTCCCTACTCAAGAAATCAGGAATCTGAGACCAAATGCAAACACCAGTGCCACAAAAGCAGTTTAATTCTACTTGCCAGTTCCACATTGAGCAATGTCATCAATTAAAAAAGAGGAAAAAGCTGAATGACCAAAGTGGCTTTTCTGAGCAGCAGGGGAAGAGAAACAAAGCCCATTTTGCGTGCCTGTAGAGTATTGAGTGTACATTTTTGCAGTTCTAATTCTTTCCTATATCTATAGATGGGAAAGAGACATTCATTAAAACAAGCTGTACTTCCTCAAACAAAACAATTCA
Organism: Lagopus muta; assembly: GCF_023343835.1. Classification (NCBI taxonomy): domain Eukaryota; kingdom Metazoa; phylum Chordata; class Aves; order Galliformes; family Phasianidae; genus Lagopus; species Lagopus muta. Next base: position 49,070,625 of record NC_064472.1, on the reverse strand, counting down.
TTTCCATTCAAGGAAAGGAAAAAAAAAAAGCTGTATTTTCTTTTAACTCGGATATAAGTTGTTTGCTCAAAAGCTAGAACTTCAACATACAGGTGAGGGTACAACTGAAAGACTAGGCATGTACAATCTTTATAACCAACGCTGTTCTGAGGTGTAACTTAAAAAGGACAGGCTTTCAATTAGATGGCTCTCTCATTCCTTGCTTTAATTGCAATTAACTTCCAGGGCAACAATAAATCCAACAGCTACTAGTCCTAAGTTCTCAATCAAATATTTCTTTAGAATGCTTGTAAAGCCATAACAGTATTGAAATCAAAAGCAAACTTATCTGAATATTTGAAATGTCTTATCAATTTAATTGCAATTCTAGCATTGATTAAAGGTCACTACTGTAAATCCAGCCTCAAAATTTAACGTATCAAATACTACTTTATTCAGCTCCATGTAGTATAGATCTCCTATATTTTTTTCACTCAAGAAACAAACCAGAAATGAGAGATATGACTGTGCTACAGACCTGTGCCTTGGAAAGCTTGTGACATACAGATTTTCCAATTACTCCTGTATTTCTTCTGTCTCTTCTTCATAAAGCACTCTAAAACTTCTGTTACACAGGCCAAATCAGAAAACTTTGTACTCCACAATATTCCAAAATTTTCTTTAAATATGAATAATACTGCTAGCATTTTCTAGAAAACCAGTATTTCCTGTAGGTTAATGGAGTTATTTGAAACTACACTATTGAAGTGGAAATGCTTATCCTCTTTCTTGTGTCACAAACGTAAAGCCAGGCTCTGAACACAAAGACAACAAGTCAGTTTCACCATTTGCCACTTGTACACACATCTGTTGCAACAAATTGAGTCACATAATCAAGATTTTTCTTTACATAACAGGGACTTAAATACACGTGAGCTTTTCCTTACTAATGATAAACACTCAGTAACTGAAAATTTTATCTGTACTCTATCATAATTATTGCTCTGTCATCACCTTTCACCTTTCTACTTTCAAATAAGATTACTTTTTTCCTATCATCATTTCTAGTACTAAAACATGACGGTTGTGATATATGTGATATATATAATTTTTTAATGTTACAAATCACATTTCTGATGATAATAGCTCGCTTTAAATAATCAGCATCTAGAATAAAACTTTAAAGTAGCCCTGCTATTCTTAAAGCTGTCATACGCAGCAATTTGCAATAATTTTGAACACCTTCATAGACTTCTCTTGTACTCACAGCTGTTATACAAGGCCTGAAGGCAGTAAATGGGACCACAGAAAACAGACTTCCTGAAAAAATAACTTTAGCAGTTCCATCTTCAGATTTATTTAGTTTCAAAACAGTAAAGTAAATGGATACGTAAAACTTCGAAATTTAATTAACAGTATCAAAACACCTCGTTTTTTTTCTGAACTGGATTGCATCTGAATATTTTTAGTTTTTAAACAGAACACACAAGACGCAGAACATAGATTCATTTAAAGCATTTACACTAGGAAAGCTAAGCCACAGATTGCCAAGTACTGTGAGGACATACCATGCGAAAATATCTCACTGTACTGCAGTTACAGAATGCTTAACTGTGCTATCCTCGCTGTCCCTTAAGTCTTCCACTGGAAGGAGACAAACTACCTTGAATTCACCAAAATTACAGTGAACCACATGCTATGTAACTACTACCTAGATTTTGTACTGAAGGCCCTTTCACAGTGGAATATTCAAAATGAATACAGAAGTAGGGCAATTGGACCAATCTTAATTATAGCGTTACACAAATTTACAGTCAGAAATCAGGAAACCTCTCTTTCTCCATGCTGCTTTCATCAGTTATTCAGCACATACTTATCAGAATTTCCCAAATGTGGACTTGGATTCCATTTCCCTTAAGATAAACTCTCTAACAATGTTCCACATTTTCTATAGGATAAGCTTGCTTAAATACTATAAAAAACTTATGAAGTATGGTTTTGGCCCACACTGAAGTGGTTAAAACTACACAAAATAAAACACAATAAAGAAACACAAAATAAAGAACAATAAAGATATCTGATAAATACACACAGTACTACCTCTATGACGTAGCTTCTTCTGTTCTGCAAATATACTTTAGAAAGTTTCAAAGAATTTCTGCAACTAGAACCACAAACCATTATTCTGATACCGAAGGAGCTAAAACCCACTCACACCCAAAAGTCACTTACATACTTCAACTTGCATAATACTGATACTTCAGAGCTGTACCAGTGAATGCCCAGTGATACTGACAGTACTGTCCTGACCAAATACAGATCCTTAGATGCATCAAATTAGTTGAGAATTCTGACCTGTATTTACGAAAACGAAGTAAAAAAGGTAAATAGTGGTAGGGAAAGAACTTTCATTCAAAAAAGAACAACCATCAGAAAAGTTGATTCAATTCAAGATTATTTTTACAGTTTCTGCTATCAACATAAAAATGTTGAAAGAAAAAATGTTTAAAAAAATTCTCAGAAAACAGAACAATAAACTGCAACAACTTAACAGCTTGGATTCCTGAGGTGTTCAGAACTACAGTGAATGTGGCGGGGTGTGAGCAGAGAATGTGGCAAGTATTTGAAACACTGAGATAAACTGAAGTGACATTCTGAAAGAGTCACATTTGAACTTTTTTTTCTTTTCTTGTTTCATTATCAAATACACACAAGTTTAACTGGATGTACCACAGTACATTGTCAGCAAGGCCCAAGTGAACAGGAAAACCAAAAAAATTTAGCATGCCTACAACCAGGATTTACCAGAGCTTATAAAACTTGTAAACTCACATGACAAGAAATGGAAAAGAAAAATGAAATGCGTCTTCCTTAATTATCATCCATTCTCAAACTTCACTGTCTACCACACTTTGAACTTAAGAGCAAACACTAGGTATTATTTTCCCACTACATACTTAACTTAAGAACTACACAAACTCACCAAGCTAATCATAGTTGTGATCTTAGACCAGTGCTTCTGTCTGGTTTTGAAGTTATTTTCCTCAGAATATGAAAAAATTGTACCTGTGTTGAATGTTTCCAGAGTGAATAGCTTCAGGCGGAACTCTCCATGGACAGCTTACTCTTCCACCAGGAAGACGTTTGAAATCAAACTGGCAGCAGATTTTTGGATCTGGACCACAAGTATGAGGAATATCATAGCTATAGAAAGGCATCATATGGCAAAGGATATCTGTACTGGATCCCAAATCTGCAATTAAATAAATAGAGCATACCTTTACTATAAATTCTTAATTTGCCAGAACGAAATCAGTTCCACTATCTCAATCCAAGACCAAGACAATTTCTTGCTTTGAATATCCGTATCTAAATTCTACGTAGAGCAGAAAGTTTTCTATGTACGCTTGATATAATAATAAAGGCTAAAAATGGATCCAACACAACTGGAATCCCAACAAAGCATGAGTGGTTTGGAAATATATGAAGAAAATGTTAGGGATTTTTCCCACTCACACGAAGCTGACTACTTCCAGAATTAGAGAAGTGAACAAAAATATTTTTGCACTTCAAGCAAACAAAAAGAAGAAACTACGCAAAAATAAATAAAATGATGCAACAGCCTCCCTCAAAATAAATAAATAAATAAATATGGTGTTACTCTCTTCAGTACATCTGAGTTGATGAGCTTTAACAGTATCTGGATTTCTGGAACATGTGACTTCATTACATTACCAGTATGACTCCATAGACTTGTAAAATACATTTTAGGTACTTGTAAATAGAAGTGCATATACTTCTATGTAAGGACTTGTGAATTCTTAAATTTTCCAATTAGTCAGTCCATTCTTTAAAGTTTGTCCCACTAACACTAGAGCTGTATACAAACTTTGTCCTTCTCAAAAGAAGGTATTCCAAAATTTAATTTGAAAAAAAAAACCCTTAAGTTCTTTCAGATCTTAAATGAACCCTAAATTTGCTCATGTGGTAAAACTTCCAAATGCTGTTTACTTCAATACGCATTTTAAGCGTTTTATGAATGCTGCTGATGTACCAAGGAACCTGTATATTGCCTTAAAAGGCAATTATCCACTAATATATGTATTTACTTTTCAAATACAGCTGTTATCTTCATCTCAGGTACTACATCTACACATTATGTCAGATGAGCATGCTTTGAACTTTGATCTGCGATCTCTTTTGAAAAGCCTTCTTCTGAAATCCAAACACTACCCCATTAGCATACACATGACTTACGCATGCCATCATTTTAAACGGGCAGGTCAGTTAAGTCATCTATTAAACGAGTGGCATATACCAACATTAAAATAAAAAAAAACTCTGAATTGTTTCTGAAAGATTATTTCACAGTTTTATGTCTTCCTCAGGAGAAGTTTTCTTGCATAGCAGATTGCCTTCCTTGAGTACCCTTCTCACTGCAATTTCTGATTAACAACACACAGATACCATAAAACTTCAAAAGCATCACTACCTTTCAATAGCAAGTATAAAACAAACTTGTTATGCTCTGTACTGACAAAATAGTGACGTATCAGCTTATTTTAAAAAAGCAGAAAGTAAACTTGATTGCATATCTTCACCGTTCACCTTATAAGGACTTGGAACAGTATATTAAGCACAACAAAAGATTCATATGGAACAGCACATTCATTTAAACACATATCAGTTTTCTAAGATATAATGACCACATTAATTATGAAACCTTTCAAACTGTATAACATGTAATTTATAAGAAAGCAATTACATTTATTCTAAAAGTAAAGTGTACTTTTTTTCTATAGTTGAAATTAAAATGAATTTTTGTTTAAAGTTTTTAAGTGGGAAATAGGAAAAAAAACATTAAAAAGAACATGAAACACTTTTCTCCTCCTTGTGTAAAAGAGATGGGAGAAGGAAAATGAAATAAAAGCACATTCAAAAGTAAAGAAACAGTATGATAAGATGACCGACAGAAAAACTGCAGCTTTCATATTTTAATCCCTTCCCTAACGTTCAGGTACTCACTTTTCCTTTTAGTTGCAAAAGGTATCCTCAAATAAAATTAATAGTCTATTTCTTTTTTAATGGAACTTCAATTTTTTTTAAACTAGACTAACTACTCTAAACAACCTGTCTGTAAAGATTTTTCAGAGTATTTATTCAAGTCATCTCCACATTTTCCCTGTATAAACAAAATATACACATTGACAGAAAGGAAAAACACATACCCCAGTTCTGTCTCCAAAAGAATTCTAGTGTCTTCTGAGTTGCAAAATATTTTTTAACTGAGTAATGAACTCTCTGTATAAGCATTTTTGAAAATCCTGCGCGTTTCAGAAGATAGGCCATTGTTGGTGAATGCCCAAAGGGATCAACTGCCCAACCAGACTTCGGTTTTACTCCTGTTGACAAGGTAAAAAGTTTAAGTGGATGAAAGAAAGATGTACCAATGTAGTTCAAATCAGACCATTAAATACAGAACGTCAAAGAAAATAAAATAAAATAAAATAAAATACACAGCTGAGTACTAAGCCTCCTATAGAACACACCTTGAAATTAAATATCTAGAATTAAACAGATAATTACTTCTGAAAAAAATCAAATATTCTAGAGGCAAGCCTGTCTGTCTAACTGCATTAAAAAAAACCTGAGAGTAGTACCCTATATTGTGGCACTATTTTCATTTTGTCTCAAACAGCTTTACATGGAAACATAATTAAACTTCCTTCTCATTTAAGTCATTTCCAGATGTTACAATTGGAAAGAAATGTTGAAAGAAAATGAACTGATGAAAACAGATGAAAACATGATGTGACTTGTTTAATTTTCAGTCAGTGTAATTTAAATAATTTTAATCTACATTTGCTTTGGGACTTTTTTTCTTTCAAAACTGAATTAATTTACTAGGCTGGCAAACATCAGAATAATAGTGGTTACTATTGTCTTTTAATTTAATTTCATACTAGCAAATAAAGAAGTTGTATCCACCTCTTGTTTAAATAATTCTTCAGTGCGGCTCCTTTCAATACATTTTTTCTTTTTACCTTCTCATTAAAAAAAAAAAAAAAAAAATCAAAAAAATAAAAACAAAAACAGTTGTTTGCTGTCTACCAGGGGCCTGCATTTGAGACATCAAAAAGAACAGACCAGGTACGATAAAGCCAGGAAACTACTATTCCTTCCTGGTCTTTCAAGCTGGATCTCACAATGGTGTGAGGCGGGGGGGGGACAGGAGTGAATGAAGACAATCAGAGGGCTGGAACATCTCTACTAAGCAGAAAGGTTGAGGAAGTTGGGATTGTTTCAGTGGGAAAAGAAAAGGCTCCAGAAAGATCTTGTTGTTATCTTCCAATACTTGAAAGGAGCTCAGAGAGATAAGACATGGGGCACAGATTCAAACTGGGAAAAAAAAAAAAAAAAAAAAAAAAGGAGTTTAAGGTTTGATGCCAGGAAGAAGTTCTTTGAATATGGCAAGGCGTTGACACAGGCTGCCCACAAAAGTTATGGATACCACCAGCCCTGGAGGTGTCCAAGGCCAGGCATGATGCATTCCTGGGCAGTCTGATCATGTGGTTGAACATCATGCAGCGCTATAGGCTTGGCCATGCAGCGCTATAGGCTTGGGCATAGGCTTAGGCTTGGGGCAGAGTGGCTGGATGACTGTGAAGAGGAAAGGGACCTGGGGGTGTTGGTTGATGCTTGGCTGAACATGAGCCAACAGTGTGCCCAGGTGGCCAAGAGGGCCAACGGCATCCTGGCCTGCATTAGAAATAGTGTGGCCAGCAGGAGCAGGGAGGTGATCATCCCCTGTACTCAGCACTGGTGAGGCCGCACCTCTAGTATTCAGTTTTGGGCTTCTCACTGCAAGAAAGACATTGAAGCCCTGGAGCGTGTCCAGAGAAGGGCAACGAAACTGGTGAGGGGTCTGGAGCACAAATCTTATGAGGAGTGGCTGAGGGAGCTGGGATTGTTCAGTCTGGAGAAGAGGAGGCTCAGGGGAGACCTCATTGCACTCTACAACTTCCTGAAGGGAGGCTGTGATGTAAAAGGGTCTGGCCTCTTCTCCCAGGCTAATAGTAGGACCCGAGGAAACGGCCAGAAGTTGTACCAGAGGAGGTTTAGGTTGGATATTAGGAGAAACTTTTTCTCTCAAAGGGTGGTCAGGCACTGGAATGGCTGCCCAGGGAGGTGGTGGAGTTGCTGTCCCTGGTAGTGTTCAAGAGGCGCCTGGATGAGGAGCTACGAGATACAGTTTAGTAGCTTATGGTACTAATAGGAATGGGAGGGTGGTTGGACCAGATGATCTTGCAGGTCGTTTCCAACCTTGCGATTCTATGATTCTATGATTCTATCCTGCCCACAGCAAGGGGGGCTGGAACTAGATGATCTTTGAGGTCCCTTTAAAACCAAGCCATTCTATTAAGATAACAGTATAACAACTTTTCAAAATAATTTAATTAAATAGGATAATGTTAAACTACCATTAAAATCACTAAATAAATAATTCCCCTGTAGAAGAGGTTATCTCTTCTTATGGAAGTAAGCCAAAAATACCTTACTCCAATAATTCCTTAAAGTTCTGAAAGTTAATGTGTTGTCTTTATTTGTTTACTTTTTTTTAATGCAAACAATTTTAATATTAGAGTAAGTTTAGGTTTTACAATTACTCTAAGATTATTTTTAATTATCTTACACAGAAGTCCAATTAATATACTGACTACAGAATAGACCCAAACACACAGAATAATAATTTTCAAAGAATGTGAAAACCTGTCATCATTTTCCAAAGTCCCACTTCCTAAGACCAGTAAAACACATCAGGATAGAACATAATTTAAGTACACTTCATCTAGAAAGTTTTTTTGTTTGTTTATCGGCAAACTGCAGTTACAAATATTAGAGTCAGTCTTATGGTTTTCACTACAAAGATCTGATTTAATATTTCTGGGAAGCAGAGCAAGCAGCGCCTCTTATTTTTTAGACATATTTTTTAGAAAGCTGTATTAGTGCAGTTAACTTTTAGTTCAGTGTACATACCCAAGTTCCGTTCTAGCCATTGATGTCCTTCTATCAGTTGGTCAATTAAAGTGAAGTAATGAGAAGAAGCTTCATCAGGCATTACCCATCCTCCTGTTACTATTTCAAACTGCCCATCTTTTATTAACCTGAAAATTATGTAAACTGTGATCAAAACCTTGCATCTAGAAATACAGTTTTAAAATCCATTTCTGAATATCCAATAGTTACTTATAAGGGACACAATGACAAAATCTGAATCATGTTACTTCCATCACTGGACTATACTGTTTTTAATCAAACAGTGAACAAATGAATATATGAACTGTATATTTCTTAATGTCTCTGTACAACAATAGTTACAGCTCTACTACAGCTTTTTTCTTTTCAAGTCAGGAAATAATTTCAAATATTTCATGCATAAATTACAAAAATGAAATAGTGTACATGTCATGGTGCTAGAGGTTAATTGAGTGAGATGCCACAATTAAAGCGCTACTAATGTCTCCCATGCTTTGTTCTTTTTATTGTTTTAGAAAGCTTAAATAAACCTTCAAAGTTTGTTATGTATATAAAGGCTGCAGAATAGCTCACTCATTAAACTGCATTCCTGAAACACAAGATGATCCAGTTTCCCTATGAAGATGTCAATAATAGAATGATGCTTCCAGCATCAGATTGTCTCTATAATTTAGTCTTACTATTGTATACTAGAGTGTGTTAAAATAATCTAATACAGATAATACCAATAAAAGTATGGTAATTCATACAGCAAAAAGTTACCAGTGCAGTTTCCCTAACTGTTGCAGCAGTTTAAACTAATATCTAGTTTCCTTGAAGAAAGCACATAGTTCCTTAACATTTGCCTCTTACAGTGTTCCAATGTATTTCTTCAATCTCAAAAAAGAACTCATACATATATTCATGCATTAGAAAAATATTTAAAAAAATTATTTACACGTCATTTTCAAGATTTTCATGTTTGCATAAACTCTGCAGTTGTGAGGCTTTCGTAACCCTGAAGTATACTGCACCCTATGCATCCTGAAGGAGGAGTATGAGCAGAAGAGCATCTCAGAGGTGAGCTATCGACAGTTGGATCCAGTCTTGAAGCAAAGCACATTAAAAACTGAACACGTTTTTCAAAACTCTTAACTAGATCCTTACTTATATTTATCAAGGAGCACATTTTCTCACTTCAGTGCCTATGCAAATCATTTACTTTTGTATTATATTTCAACTTGGGATTTTAAAAATAAATTAGAGGAGTGAGGTTGTACAACTGAAGTGTCACGTGTCTTAAAAATGTATTTAACAAGGAACAATGTCATTTCACAGTGTTGTAAGTGTGTAACTAAAGGAAAAAATATATATACATAAATCACTACCATGAAAGAACTTCATAAAGAAGTCAGGCTTACAATCACAATTTAATAACAATTTGAATGATATCTTCAAGATTGGACATGGAAACTTTTAGACAATTTTTCAGTAAGTCAGTAATGAAGCTCTATTTCTCAGAGAATCATATCATATTTCTCATAACAGTTGTAATTTTTAACTGGAAAACAGTAAACAAAAAGTCAGTACTTGAGTAATGTACTTGCTGTAGTAATTCTGCATCACAAGTGAAATATAAAGCTTACAATGTAGTCAATTATACATGAAGTATCAAAACATGCAATATGGAATGTAAGAAGTAGCAAAAGTGTTCAAACCTTTTAACAGCATCCCTTCTCTGGCTATCTATTCCATCCCACCATTTTGAAAAGTAAGAAATTTCAGACCAAATAAATTTCCTTCGGTTGTCTTCTTGCAGTTTAATAACCATGTTATTTAAGATATGCTGTGTCTGATCTCTGAAGTAATCATCAAAAGTCTTCAGCCAACCTAAGTTTAAAAAAAAAAAAAAAAAAGTAAAACTTAAGTTACTCTCAAAAGTCTTAGTGATCTATCTTATTCCCACTCCCTGCAAAAACTTGAGCTGAATCTTACATGCTATAGTTAGTTTGTAGTGCTAAATTCTGAGGGCTTTTTGTTGGCTTCATGTTTTTTTTTCTTGTTTTGTTTTTGGAGGGGAATTCTTTGTTTTTTACAAAGTTCAGCTGTTTTATTTTCTTGTATTAAACATGCAGATTATTAGGTATTCTACTTCCATCAGCTGAGAATATGCAAATTTTTAACTTGTGTATTTTTTAAAAAAGTAATTTAAGCAGAAATGAAGAAAGGAAAGATGTAGATATCTGCAAATTCATATCCCTTGATGATTTCCATTATGTTTCCTCATCTCTCTCAACAGAAGACTATATGTTAACTGGTGTCTTACCAGCCTGTGACTTATTCCATCATACATATCCCCATAATTGTCCTTGAATTTCTTATTTATCTAAAAATCTTACATAGCAAAATTACTAGCAACACATTATACATGGACGTTAAAGAGAAAATGAATAGAGATTAATGGTATTGCACAGCCTCAGGTGTAAAGAAGTAAAATGGAAGCAACTAAGCAGCACAAAGCCCTGCTGCACAACTCCAGCAACATTTACCAGATGTCTATCAGCAATGACTGTTAAAATGTACCAATTCAGTGATGCATATCTAATTAACCAAGCATTCAGGCTTCACACTGCATAGCCTTCCATGAAAGTCCTTACCTAATACCTTATATGAGAAAGTACATTCATCTTTCACTACAAAACTTGGAAGATTTGTCTTTCCATAATTGCATGGGGAGAGGGGGGGAGATAAAACTGCCTACTTAACACACGAGCAGAATACTCCTACTCTTCATAACAGTTCTTGTCATGAATGCATGTGCTGCCAAAAGGGACTTGGTAGCTGAGCTTCAGTAATACACAGTAAGTACAGAAGAAAACACAAGTGATACTGCAAACCATCCCTATGGCACCTACATTTTAAGATTTTGTGGAAGTTTCCATGAGATGTGAGGACTTCATCCAGATAAATCTGACCCTAATGATTTCACGCTGATTATCAGTTTTCCCTTGGTTTTTGTTCTGTGAAGTCACTACTACATATGACAATGCCAACAAAAAGCATTAAGCTGTTCTGGAATTAGTTAATACTGTTTCAAAACAGTTGGATAAATGCAAAAGATTTCAGTATAATTATAAACTCTATTTTTGTTACTACAACAATTCTAAATCAATATTCAGATTCTATTCTGCTTTATATTCATGATAAGATCTTAGGAAGAAAAACTTCAGTTTTCTACCTTGAAAAGAAAATTATAACACTCCTGAGGAAAAGAGCTAGTTCAATGTCTTTACAATAAGACACCAACAAAGAAACAAACAAACAGGATGCTTTGTATCTAGAAGAATCTCCACATCTATGTTTCTCTGTATAAACAACTTAAAGGAGAAGACTACATTTTTTTGAGAAGGTTAATTTGAGAGCTTTCAATCCAGATGTGAAATATACTTTTCCTCAAAGGTATCGAAAGCTTAACACAAAAAGCTGACAGTAAATTACAATTTCACAATGGCTGAAAAAAAAAAAAAAAAAAAAAAAAAAAAAAAAAAAAAAAAAGGCAAAAAAAAAAGCAGAGAACAAGCTGAGCTTATTTTAGTTTTATGCTGGTTTTAATCAAAATGCTGCCAAAGAATTTGGCAAAAAATCACAATCTATTTCAACCAGTAATTGGTTACAGAAGCTTTTACTCAAAGAATTGTGGCTACATGATAAATAATCTTTTCCAATTTAGCTTTTAACAAACCAAATAAATACTTTATTGATACTTGCATCAAATGAATTCCATGTAGCAGGCTACAAATTCACAACTTCTTACTAGGAGTTTCTTCTGCAAGGGATAATGTTCTCACATTAGCACAGATCTCATGCAGAATGAGGTGAAACCATTCAGATCATTTTATGTTCTTCATATGCAGAAATACGTCATCATCATAAGCCATTTTAGCATGCTTTTGTTACTTGACTACTTTGCGGAAATAAAAGGGAGCACACACTGAGTTGGTTGTCTTAAACATCATAGGAAATCTCAATAATAAACCAACATAAAGAATGACAAGGACAAATAACAAAGCAAATGACATAAAATTACATTTTAATGTAGGAAAAAAAAATTGTTGGAGACTTGTTTTTAATATATTTTCAGCTAAGCTACAGAGGCAGAATTAGCACTCCGAATCTTGAGGAAGTCTTAGGAAAAATTTAAGTGCTCACACAATAAGTTGCAAGCCATCAGAACGTCACCTGACATGTCATTACTGTACATCTGGTAACCCGAACTTGATACATTCAGTTCTAAATAGATAGCTCTTAAGCCCCTTACTTACAGAGACTGTCCAACTTTGCATGGAGCTGTAAACATTCTACCTAAGTATCAGAAGTTGAAGAGAATAATAAATAAATTCTCTTGCAATTGCTACCTATATGCAACTATCACCTTAAATATTAATTCACGTCTCAGTCCCTAACATCACTTAAGATTTTAGTACAACTCCAGTTCATACTTTGCTTACACATAAGCTAAGTGTTTATTCCTAAGTTGAAAGGTTTACCAGTGTATTTGGATCACATACACACAAAAAAATCAAATACTTTGGAAAGAGTGAAGCAGCTTAAAGCGACAATTGCCAAAATTAAACAGTTACATCAGCAGTCACAATTCTCAATTTAAACTCACAGTGTGATCTTCCTCAAAATAAAATTGTAAATAAGGAAAAAATATTGTCTTTAATTTTCTTATCTACTCTTGACTTCACAACTATTTAGGGCTTTGCCAGTTACTTTCCTTTTCTGCAAGTGTATGACATAGGAATAGAGGGTGTAGTGCTACACCTTGGATTGCCTCACTCGGATTTGTCTACTTAAATGAAAAAAATTCAGCTTTCCTCACTTACCACAAATTATAATCTAGCTGCTTGGGGTTTTACTTCCTCTATCTCCACTTTTCCTAACATTCACACATTTTTTCCTGGTTGACAGAACCCAAGAGTCATGCCCCATAGTCAACGCAACTGATGTTCAAAAAAATTCTAGAGCATTTCTCTATACTTCCCATCTCAGTTCCTCCCTGAAACTTTAGGACACGCAAGTAGAGACACAGGTAAAGTTTCAAAACAAAAATTAGGACAGAAGTGGACAAACTAGCATAATGCAAAAAGTAACCATATATGTAAAAGCACTTTACCTGATCATGCTAAGAATCAGAGATCAACCTTGAAAATATGAAAGTGTATCTAGTGAATGGCTAGAATACTATCAGTTACTAGATAAATGCATTTTTGAAGGCAGTTTGCACTGCCAACTTAATTTACAGTAGATCAGATTAAATCACTTAGTCTAAAATTCACATTTCAGTACCTTCTGTAACTGAAAAAAGAAGTTTAAGTGATTTATCAATTTTACTGCACAATTAAGTAAAACCATTGAATTTCAGTTAGCACTGCATAGCTATCCAGAAAAGTAAAACAATAAAGTAGCGAAACTTCAATCCTGGGAACTTTAAGATGCACACCCAAATTAGTTTAAAAAATGTTGGTGATTTTTTTTTTTTTTTTTTTTTTAAATTCATATAGTTCTGTTTAACACTAAATTAACCAGTTCCTGGAAGACAGAAAACTATTACAAAAAGCTGAAGGAGGGTGTCTAGATTCACATTATATCCACACTTAGGTAACGTGGAAAGCTTAAAAAAGAAAAAGAACGAAAGACAAGATTGGCAGACACATAGCTGCAAGTTCAGTGCAATCAGCTTTCAAGAACTTTAAAATGGGGCATGTGCTTAACTAATCATACACAGGAACAGTCAGTAATAACACAAATACTAGAAATAAAAAATCCAAAAGCTTGCTGATCCAGTAATTAAAAACAAAAGTCCTTAAAGTATATGCATCAATTGTTTTATTCAGAGATCTCATATCATTCATGTCAAAACTAACTAAAGAAAGTAAACAAGTTTATTGCTTTGCTATTAAAAAAAAAAAGTTTGTGACAAAGACCTCAATGCTAATTTGACATAAAAAGTGCCTCTGCAATAACCACGAATAACTCCTTGGCTAAGAATGGGAACGGAAACTTGATGAAGTATGTTGTCTTTGAGGTAAAGTTAACTGAAAAAGCTAAAGCAGTCTTAAGATTCTCATTTTTCTGTTTGGCATAGTATAAACCACAACATGACAGAAAGCTACCTGCAACATTTATGGTAATTCAAAACATAAGCAGAGCATGAACTTGACCCAAAATTATTCTCCCTAGTAATACTGTTGAGGAGGAGAAATCCTTATACTAAAATGGTAAAAGAGTATTCTTATTTTCCAGTACCATTCTTCATCTTGTAAAAGATTTTTCTTCAATAAATTCCAAGAGTTATTCCATACTTGCCACACACTACTTTCATAATCATAACTAACAACTTATTTGATTACCAAAAGCAAAATCTGTCATGAAATATGAGGTACTTAAAAAAAGTATAGAGAGAATAATGTGTTTGGCTTACACAATGCAAGGCATATTTCTGCTGTGTGCATAACAAATCTGCTGCCCTTGTGCCTAAGATGGGAAGAAAAATTATACTGATCATTAATCAAAAGCATGCTCTCTGTAACAGTACTGTCAATTTTCAGTGGAACTGTCCTGACATAAAAATGAAAAGAAAACCTCTTTACCTAAAAGCTACCTACCATCCAACATGCAACCACAGAAATACTGAGAAACCAGTAATAAAAACTGAGTTTCCTGTAGTTCAGAACATCACAAAACAAATCAAATAAACACCTAGCTCTGCAAATTCTGTTTCTATTCCTAGACTTCATCCTCCTCCACAGAGAAATATTAAGTCTTCACCATTCAGTTTGTACTGTATGATCTTTTCATAATCCCCATAGACAGTTCCCTGTTTAACATTGTGGCCGTTTATTAATGTCTAAATGAACAGAAATTATTGTATTTTAAAGCTTCCTATTGAAGACAACATGAACACATTGATCAGTAAACTTTCCATTTCACAGTCTTACAATCTGAAACATATGCACACATATGTATTACAAAGTTCACAAGTCTCAATTCTATAATAACTAACTGAAAAAAACATCATCAAGATCATGGTCAATACAGCAATAAATGCTACAGGGGTTGGTCAGTTATCTTTGAAGTCTTCTGACTTCATGTTAGCAAGCTGCTCTGATCTTCACTGATTGCCAGTAGCTGAAACAATTACATCCACAATTCATCCAAGGCATGAGAGGTACTCATTCTCATACCTATTTTCCCAATAATTAATGCATATATTACTATTGAAGGAAGAATCACAGAGTTCTAACTTTGAAGGTCCTGGTTGTGTTCTCATGGGAGAAGGCAAGGCAAATTTATCAGAATCTAACAATACGAAGTCTTTCAGAGCATCAGACCAAGTGTCACTCCTAAAAACAGAGCTCAGAACTGAAAGCTACCTTTTCTTTCCTTAAGGATTCTGCTTCAGGGCAGTTTCTTTGCTTTTCAGCTACAGATTTCAGAGATATAACTGGTTACGTGAAAAGCTAACGTACTCTCAGATAAGAAAATACAGTATAGGCTTCTAGTTACATCTTTACCAACCCATCCTATCTATTGGTAAATGTTTTTCATGTTTACTTTTCCAGTGTAGGTTCATCGTATCTTAAAGCTTTTTCACCTGAAGGCATTTTCCTTTAATTCTCTGGGGGAAAGGAATCGTGTAACCATTGTCTGATACATAAATACAAAATACAGGAGATTTTACATCACTGTTGTAGATAAATTTTCTCTATTTCAAGTGCTTATTAGTAAGCATTTTCATACTGAAGACAATTCCACTAAAGTGCTGTTACCAAAAGCCTGCAGATTTCCTGTGATAACACTGCACCTAAAGCAAACAATAATCAGCGTCTCACAATCACAGCTATAGTGATGGAAGGGACTACACATACCAGTACTGTATCTCAGTCTAACGCTATTTGATATCAGTAAAGAAATCTGACTGTGATTGAAAACATTTAGATTGTAAGCACAAGGAAATGATGATTTCTTGGTTTCCTAAATACAGATTTTGTATTAAAGAAATGTGTCACTTAGATACTAATATTAAAGGTATTAGCCAAAACAAGACACCAGTAAGATGAAAGGTGAAAGTTATCTCCAATGTCAGCCAAGATATTGAACAGGTCCTCAGGGATGCCCTACGTAGGAAAAAAAAAAAAAATCACAAAAGAAAAGAGACAGGTCTCGTAACTTCACAGAATTACACAAACGTTATTATATAAGAGGCAACCATACGGAGGACTTCTTTCAGAGCTGGTAGAACAAGTCCCTTACAGATTTAACGACTGACTTCCTCCAACATAAACAACTGACTGCTGGTAAAAAGCCATCTCAGAAGCAAAATTCATTATGACCAATGCCTCTGTGTTTGGATGTAGGCCAGAGCACTGCTGGAGAAGGCAGGGCGGAATCAGATAAAACTTCATTAAACTGAACTTGCAGGCACACCAAAAGACATCACCATTCAGATGTAAAATTAAAGAAATGACAGACATACTGCAAGCATACTTTCAGGATAAGAAAGTTTTGTAAATGACAACACAAGAAATTAATCAAGGAAAGGGGCTGGCAGGACCAACTCTGGCAAAGTCTGTCCTAGAATTTTAGTCATTCTGGCAACTCAAAAATGTTTTTGCTTCTCTCTCGTTTGCTTTCTTTCCCCACAGACAACAAACAATCCAAACATGACAGAGAAAATCGCAGAATTCATGCGTTGAAATAAAACTATGTACTCAGACAAAGAAAAGGAAAAGGATAATAATTGTGACTATGTATATATGTATACACACACATACACATAAACGTATATAACAAATGATGCACAAGCAATTACTAACCATCCCCCAAACAATGCCCAACTAGCCTTCTGAGCAGTGAAAAAGAGCAAGATGCAGTCCCACCTCCTTCAAAACTCCTGCTTTATGTCATATGGTATGGAATATCCCTTTAAGTCAGCTGCCCTAATTCTGTTCCCTCACCACTTCTTGAGCCCTTCACTGCAAATAGCCTTGGCTTTGTACAGCACTGCTTAGCTACAAACACCAATGTGTAACCAACAGTTTTTTTTCTCCTAGAACCAAAAAAATAGCAGCATCTCAGATAACTCTGAAGAAAAAAATTCCATCCCAGCTGAAACTGAGCCTGACACCCAGTGCCAGTGGTCATCAGGCAACAAAAAGTTGTTGGCTGTGAAAATCTACTGCAGTTGCTTGCCTGATTAAAAGAGGCAGGACAGATTCTCCAATGCCACCAGCTCCAGTGCAGATACACTGTACAGTGGAATGTGGGATCACACTGTGACAAACTGTGGAGACCCTAGGGCAGGGATAGCACCACCCACAGCTTTGAGGAGTGCCTAACCCTGCTAAGAAGGTGTGGGAGGGGCCAGGAGCAGCAGCATAACACACCCACAGGTATAAAGGCAGTCCTAGCAACCAGGAGCACAGTGACACTGCCCCACAGGCACAGCACAACAGTAGAGTCTGGTGCAGCCTTTTGCTCAACGCTTTGCCCAGGCAAGCCACCAGACAGTCCGCTATCTCAATTCTGAGAGCAGCAGGGTACAACACACTATTGAAGCAAACATGGTGACCACCTGCCACCACAGTCAGTGTGAGGAGGAAACCCAGACAGAGGGGCCACTACACTAAGTGAACACATGCACCCAGATAGATCTTCTGCAGAGTAACAGAGCTGCCCACATCCTTGATGGTGAAGAACTCCAAAATGCCAAAGTCCTGCAAAGGCCTGATGGGGATGTCATGAGTGCAAGTGTACCCCATTTGATTGGGCTTTTTCAGCAGGCATGGGATGTGAAAACAGGAAAGAATTCTTTAGATAGATCAGTCATATGAGGCAAGGCAAAGGAGAGTGTACCCTCTGATAAATGCGAGGGGAGAACTGGCTTCAGCCGACATGTAGTTCTTTTCTTCAGCAAGTTCTTTGCCACAATCTGCATTGTGATCACGCTTCTCACACCTCTCACATCACTCAACCTCTAGGCAGGAGCCACGGGGGCAAAATTCCTCAATGTAAGACTAGAGGAAAGGAAGACCTGGGATAATACAAGCCAATGATTCTTATTCTGAGCAGATCCCCCTGGACACTATATTAACTCACATGTGAGACAAGGAGCTCATCCAAGACAGCCAAATTTAGCTTCACTAAAGGGGAGCTCATGCCTGATCGATCTGGTGGCCTTCTATGATAGAGCAACAGCCCTGGTAGACAAAAGAAAAGCAATGGATGTCACCTACCTAGGCTTTCACAAGACCTTTGACACGGATCTGCAACTTCTCTTTAAGTTAGGGAGATACAGATTCAAAGGCTGGACTATGTAGCTGTGATCAACAGCTGCAAGTCCAAGTGGAGGCCAGTGATAACCATCCCTCAAGGGTTGGTACTGGGACAGCTAACTCCTTAACATCTTTAGCATTAATGACACAGACAGTGGTCTGCCAAGTAGTGCAGCTGATATAACAGAAAGAAGGGAAGTCATCCAAAGGTACCTGGACAAGCCTGAGCAGCGGCCCACGAGGACCTCATAAGGTTCAGCAAAGTCAAGTGCAAGCAGTTGTGCTTGAGTTATGGTAATCCCAGATGTGTGTACAGACTGGGAGAAGAACTCACTGATAACAGACCTACGGAGAAGGACTTGCAGGTCCTGGTAGCCAAAAGGCTGGACACGAATCACCAGCAAACACTTGAAGCCTAAAAGGCCAACAGGATCCTGAGGTGCACCTGTTCTGCCCTAATGATGCTCCATCTGGAGTATTCCAAGCCTTTCCACAGCAGGGGAGCTGGAACTAGATGATCTTTAAGGCTTTTTCTAACCCAAGCCTTTCCATAACTCTATTATCAGTAGATATAAAGATTAAGGAAAAGAATGAAGGTCAGAAAGTTGAAGGTTAGGTCCAAAGAGACCTTCCAGAATAACAAAATAAATTGTTCAGTTCTGAATGAACTGAATGCTTCTCAATGAACCATCGGTTAAACAGGCCAGGTAGTAGAATGAAATCATACCAACCTGATCTTACATAGAACACTGTTACAGATGGAGTGTCTAGACAACAGGTTAAAACAATAAAAATAAAGACAACGAGATTACTAAAACCTGCAGAAAAAGAACCAAGGGTTATGTTCTAAAAAAATTTACACAAGGAAAAACCCTGACCTTGTCAAAAACTGCTCTGTTATGGAACTCGTATGGAGAGTACACAGAGCAGTGTACTTCAAAATAGGAAAAGAAAAGAATCTAGCATTTCAGCATTTATATCTAGTTAGGCAGTTACAAAACAGCATACTTAGCATTAGAACAGGAAAGCATCTATCTCCTGCTTAAGTCTGGAAAAGTCCATCAGAACAAGTGATCTGGAAGATAATTTTCAGTGACAAAAAAGATTCTTCTCCTGACCTATGGAAAAGGGTCAAGCAAAACACTGACTCAAAATGCAGGCTCTTAGCCTTCACTGTCATATACTGCACTTGAAGAGAAATTAGTATAACTGAGCCTTTATCAAACCTCATGATGTAAATGGACACCTAAGAAGCTTTAAGCAAAGCCCTTTTAAGCTTTTACCTGTAACCCCCAACCATCAAGCTCCTTGTGCAGAGGTTGTTTTTCAATCTAGCTAAAATCATCTGAGGATAGAGGTGACACTCAGCAACTAACCTCTAATGGGATCCCAATGTACTGCCTCCAGTTAGAATATGATGTTATTAGCATCATTAGAAAGAAGGGAGAAAGGTAAATTCCACAGCCCATTTTATAAAGGATTGAGAGACTTAGAAAGCGCTGCACATTCTTATAGCACAACTTCACAATCATTAGACAACTGCACAGTGTAGCTTCTGTTGGAAAAGTTTTCAGGAGCACAACTAGAGAGGAAACACATTGACACAGCTTTAAAGACAGTTCAACTAAAACATGGATCAGAGTTTGTATTGTGACTTCCTCTGAGTAACTTTACAGTACGCTATTTTAGCTGTTATAACTGGATAACCGTCTCTCCAGATTATAGCTTTCATTTTGTTTTATTCCTGAGCATCTAGTGTATTCAAAGTCACTTACATTCAAATTATCTGTCTTACTTCAGTCAGATTTTACTTTAAATTCAGACTTCATATTATCCCAGTATAGTTTTCCTAGGCTAAGGAACAGAGACAGTTGAATAGGGGAAGTTTTAATGGCAAGTTTGAGGTTTTTGACTGTGCAACATCTTCCAGAAAGTACATTCCTTTAGCAGTGGCTGAGGATTTAATATCCAAGTTACACTAAGAAATCAAAATAAAAACGATATTTGATGCACCAATGAATAAACTGTGTCTATCAGCAACATAAACACAGAAAATCACCATTACCTTCTAATAACAGCACTCAAGTTCTAACCCCAATTAATGTATGCAAATAACGTCTCCTGTAACAAGCTGTCCCTTGAAGTCAACAGCATTAATATTATATTTCTGTTTGACTGTTTTGCTAAACAGTCAAGTAATAATGTAGCATGCCTCAAAAACACTCAGATTATAACAGAAATGATAGTATGCACCTTACTTAATTCAAAAGCCCCTACGTGCCAAAACAGAAAGTACTACCTGGGTCATTATGCGAGTGAGGCACAACAAAAACTTGAAGTGGTTCATTGTCCCATTCATTTTCATTGTAGGTAATATCAAATCCTTGTTTCCAAACTCCACCATCTGGATTATCGAAAGGAAGAATGTCATAGACATCCAACATCTAAAAAGGGATAAATATAAAACAGAAATTCATTAAAAAAAAATTCTATTAAACCGAAGCTGTTTTCTTTAAAAACCAGCAGTAATACTGGGTCAGCCTGTTTATTACAAAGGGAGAGATTAATTATAAGATGAAGCTCCTTACACACATCCAAAATTTGCTTCGTATTTTTGAATTATGTAAGCAGTTTTAGATAAAGATATCATTTAACATTTTTCCCCCCAAAAATCAAACAAAAACTACCTTTTAAATTCATCTTTAAAATCTAAATAGAATTAGATGCATTTTCATAATAAGTATGCAAGCAAACAAACAAAAAAAACCCTGCAAAACTAGCTAGCTTAAAGTATTCCTCAACTTGAAAGCAATTCACAATGTATCTGTAACAACAGGTTTCATTCCATGAAGTTCTTTCCAGACCTGTACACTTAGGTGATAACTCAAGACAAAAAAAAAATACTTTTAGAAGGTAAGGATTGTAACAATTTCAGTTTAATTTCACAGCAGGTATAGCAGAGCAAACTATGGGTATGTTAATTTGAATTGCATAATATTAGGCTCAAAACATGAACAATATAGAACTTCAAGTTGCCATCTTATACCAGCCCAAAAAGAACAAGACACCTATTTTAAATTATGCTACAACAGTGTTGACAGAAATTGTAAGTGCATAAAAAGTTGTGGTTTTTTTCTGTTGTGGTTTTCCTCAGCATACAGATTTCATGATATTTACAATTGTGCAAGAAGATGAGAAATGAACCAGCACGGAAGATAAAAATTACATTTTCCTATTCAAGGAAGAACTTCAATCTCAGAACAAAACTGCAAAACTGTGTAAAGGAAGATATAGACCTGCTGTCCAGAGAAAGGCCACAAAAATGATCCACAGAATGGAACATCTCTCCTACGAGGACAGACTGAGAGAGCTGGGGGTGGTCAGCCTGGAGAAGAAAAGGCTCCAGGGTGACCTGATAGTGACCTTTCAGTATCTAGAGGGGAGCTACAAGAAAGAAGGGGACAGAGTCTTTAGCAGGGTCTGTGGTGTCCGAACAGGAAATGGTTTCAAGCTCAAAGAAGGCAGATTAGAAGGAAAAATTCTTTTGCAGTGAAGATGGTGTGGCACTGGAACAGGTCACCCATTGATGTGGTTGGTGCCCCATCCCTGGAGACTTTCAAGGTGAGGCTGGATATAGCCCTGGGCAACCTGATCTAGCTGTGGTGTCCCTGATCACTGAAAGGGAATTGGACTACATGGCCTTCAGAGGTACCTTCCAACTCTTAAGGATTGTATGATTCTAAGATCATTAAGACTGCAATTATTCTAGCATATTTTTAATGTGGCCTTCGTACTTGAAGGTGTTGTGTAAAAACGTTCATACAAAAAATTTCCTGCCTTGAAGACAGGATATGTTCATACCTGGCCCTGATGCAGGGTTTACAAATACAGAAGACAAACAGAAGTTTCCTTCAAGCAGAGCAGATCTCTTTAAAGAAGGTGGAAGCGAAGGACTGAGAGGAAAAGCATTTCAGCTGGCAGGAAGATGGATGAAGAGTAAGTGGAAGACATGAGGAAGTTAGTAAAGCAGAAACTATTTTGGGATAAAAGAAATGGAAATGTGGGATTCAATGAGAACTAGAAATACATGCAGTAGCATCAGACCTTTGTAATGCCAGAGAAAGATAATACAGGTAAAAATGTTATCCTAACAAGAGTAAGGTAAAGTTATTCAGGTAAAGTTCCAAAACAGTAAGGCATTTTGGTTTAGTATCCACCTAGAAACACAAGATCCTGCATGAAGTCATCTCAGGCCTTTCACTGGAAGCTGTTTTTTCCTACATTATACAGTGTTTGTGATTGCCAATGTAAACACACTGCTCAATCACACATCATAATGCTGCACTTACAGCAGCTAAAAGTAAGAGTTATTCCAAGATGAATCACAATGAAAGAATTTCCAGTTTCTAAAAGCTTTAGAGATTGGGGATTTGAACCACAAATATGGATAAACTGCCAAAAAAATCCTCATTACACCGGATATTTTTACCTGACTACACCATAAGACAACAATAAAGCAGTAACTATAAGAAAGTCAAAACCTTGACAGTTAACACAGCAGCTCTGTTATTAAGCAGTTTCTTCTATATGCCAGTGTTGAAAATAGTGATTAGCTACCCCAAGCCAACCTTCAGCCAGTTCCTTTAAATTCCAAAATTGCTGCTTCCATCAAACTACGTTTTTTGTTTTTGCCTTTCGTTTTCAGAACATAGGCTTTTTAGAAATCTGTGTTCAGCATTCTCAAAACATAGATTAGATTCATCTATTTCTTATCTGTTTATTTGCACAGTTGGAGCACATAACTGATCCAACACCCAAACTTCTTTCCCCTTTCATTTTATTCAGTATCTGGCAAACACATGCATTTTAGAAGTTATATTCTAATATACTCAAGTCAGTAAAGAATTAAAAAGAGGAAAAAAAGCAATTTTAAACTAATTTTTGGGTTACATACAAATCAAGCCAGAGGCTTAGTTGGGCCCAAAACAAATGTCAGCTGTGTGAAATTTACTCACCAAGAAATAGACAAAATTGAAAACAGCAGTCAAGAAAGAGTTTTATTCTTTTAGTAGACTTCTACACCTGATCCAACAACTCACGTTAAAGAACTGCTTTTTGTGACTGAGCTAAGAAGAAAAATTAACAGCAAAAACCACAGCATTTGGAATTGTCCGTTTTCATGGGCTTTCAGAAAAAAAAAAAAAAAAAAAAAAAAAAAAAAAAAAAAAGCCACTGAATTTTTCCTCTGCCTGAGAGAACAATCTAAGAGAAAGGCATACATTCAGGAAAAATACAACTTAAATACATACAGTACAAACTGTTTTCAGGACTAAGATTGTGCATGCACATAAACACAATGTGGAATATAAGCCATCATAAACCTAGAACTAGCAGTGCGTCAGCTGGGCCTTGACTAAATATCTGAGTTGCATGAGATGACCTCCCATCACAGCTGTGCAAGAATTACTTCCACCTTTGAACAACACTGTTTAACAGAAAATACAGGTGCAACAGGTGCAACAGTAGTACACACATTTTGTTTTGCCAGTTCAAGGAGAACAAGGAAAGGTTATATGGATATTAGGCTAAAAACATTTCCTTGCTTTTCTAGGATTTGATTTTCAAGAACTATGATTCTTCTATGAAATGCATCCTTCATAGAAAATGAAGTGCATACTCTGCAAATTTGCTGGTTACTGATAATACACCTTAAGACTGAAAAATTCTTTTGAAGTATCAAGCATAAAAACGTATTTATTTAAAAAGCAATAACTCATGGAGGCACACACATTCCTATGGAGTCTTTCTCATGTGCAATGCCTGAATTTCACATAAAGGTTTCTGCGTTCTGCAGGATTCGTACAGTCCACAATACACTCAATATATAATAATAACATATATTAATATATACAGATTAGATAAAAAGGGATTTGACACTATGCTCACATGGTTCAAGATCTGGGAACTGCAACTCAGGAACAGATGTTGGAGTTTCTTTGAAATAACTGTCTCAAGGACCTGGGGTGCTATCTGGAGAGGTCTGCTTCCTGCAAGGGATCCAGATGCAGGCTGCTACAGAGCTCTAAGTTTGCTCAGCCCCCTAACTACTACACCCTGTTGCAGGACAAAGTGATCTTTGCCTGTAGAATGGCTCCCATGGTAGGGAGAGCTTTCTGCTAGGAATGCTGGGTAAGAGAGAGAGTTGTCAGCAGATCTGTGAGGAAGGAAATAACTGACAAGGTTAACAAGCAAAGGGCCTACAGTGAGACAAAGCAAGATGGCAAAATGAAGGAATACAAGCTCCTGAGAAAAGACAGACCAGAAGGACAAAGAAGGGGAATTACTCATTACGTGAGAAAGCTCAAGTGCATGGAGTTCTGTCTACATACTGACAAAGGAGCCAACTGAGAGATTGTCTATAATGACAGAAAAGATAGTTTGGATGGCATTGCAGTGGGTGACTGGCATAGGCTACCTGACAAGGAGATCTGCAGAGATGGGAGCACCATCATGTTTGCAGGCCTGGTTTGCAAGAACTAGGGGCAGCTCACCCGTGCCAATTACCAACACAGCAAGGCAGAAACAAACAGGAAGTTCCTGGAGTGCCTCCATCACAATCTGTAATGAGAGGTACTCTGCTCAATCTC
Source organism: Lagopus muta (assembly GCF_023343835.1). Taxonomy (NCBI): domain Eukaryota; kingdom Metazoa; phylum Chordata; class Aves; order Galliformes; family Phasianidae; genus Lagopus; species Lagopus muta. Next base: position 49,045,643 of record NC_064472.1, on the reverse strand, counting down.
ACCCATGCAAACAAGGAGGGGCTTTTGGGGGATGGTCAAACACAGCAGTGGAGATGTGAGAGTTCAATGTCATGAGAAATGTTAAAAAAAAAAAAAGAACACAAGACCTGACTACAAAACAGCTTACCTCAGTCTCTTTGCTCAACAGATAATGCCCTGAAGAGAAAAAGGATCCAAAAACACTGGTTAATATTCAAGAATCACCTATTCTAAGCTTAAGAGCTCAACAAACGAGAAGTCAAGCAAAAATGCCCTGATTGAGTTCATGATCTTAAGGAATATGGTCAAGGGAAAGAATCAAGAGCCTGAACTTCATGGTCCAGAGGAGGGCCATGAAGATGATCAGTGGGCTGAAACATTTCCCCTGCAAAGAGAGTCGGAGGAAGCTGGGCATGTTCAGCCTGCAGAAGAGAAGGCTCCGGAGAGACTTCACTACTTCCTTCCAGTACTTGAAGGGTGCTTCTAACAGGAGGCAGACCAAATTTTACACTGTCTGACAGTGATAAGGCAAGAGCAGTGGCTTTCAACTACGAAGGAGAGAACTTATGTTAGATGTTATATACAAATTCTTTAGTTACAGGATGGTAAGGCACTGAAACATGTTACCCAGAGAAGTTGTAGATATGCAAACTAAAGAAATAAAAACACAGTTCATGCCTATTCAGGTCACTTTTTTCTTGTAAAAAAAAAAAAAAAAAAAAAAACCTAAAAAAAAAAGAAAACCCTCATGCTCAGTTTTAAACAGAGCAACATTACTATGCACAATACTATGGTTCAGTGGTTGAAGGGGACAAAGAGGACATACCTCAGAATAAGTTAAGTTCTCAGGTGAATGTTATTTTCAGCAGCCAGCTCTATTACACCACAAAGTAGGAAGGGTGTTGTAAGTAATTAAGTGTTTCACAATTTTCCCATTAAAAATCATTCTTCACCAATACTATCCAAGAACTTTTTGGTTCTCGTGTTATTAGTACACTGTTTCCTCCAGTTTATGCAAAGAAAATAAACCTCTTGGAATAACAAAACCTTGTAATATTTCTCATTGAAATATTAGAGGTTTTTAATCCAAATTTGAATCTGTTCTCCTAATGGCCTCTCCATTACGGATAACTATAATGGATTCCCATAATTTATTCAGTGAAGCATCTTCTGCGTTCATTCTCTATAGCAATTATTATCCAAACATTAAATTTCACCTATGTTCTCTCGTTTCTTTCTATTCTCTCATTTCTTTGTCATATATTCTCTTTAAAGACAAACACAGAAGAATAAAGGTCCAATCTACAGTTCTAAGTTAATATTTATGAACAGCAGATAATTAACACTCATAAGCTGTTTAAAAATTTGAAAATTTAAAAAAAAAAGTTCTTCAATAATCTGCTCAGAATTTCTTACTCTGTAAAAATCTAGATGAAAATAAATAAACTGAGGTTGCAGAGTCTATCATCTTTGGTGAGTCATTAAACAGTACAGCCATTTAAAAACAGTAACTTACATTAGTTAACTCAGATTAATTGGTGCTACCAGAAATTTGCTAACACCAAGATTTTAGATTCTATAACTGAAATGCACATCAGACTAGCACAACGAAAAGTTGTATATAAAGCAGTATTAAAATTACTTAATAATAGATTGCTGACAACCCCATGACTATAAGGTTATGATACACTGAATTCTCCACCTGTGTAAGTAAGCATCCAGGAACAGCATGGAGAACATTTCCTGCTACTTATACACACATGTATTATAGACTTAGAAGTGAGTAAAACCATCATGAACCAAATCACGTAAGTAGCTCCAGAAGTAACTCTCCTGTTTATTTCCATGGAAGCTACAACAGATACAAAGAGCACAGCAATACTATTTGATAGAACAAACTCCCTGCTACAAAACACTCACTTTCTAATCATAAGTTAACAAGTCATTCAGTTTAAGCCAAAACATTTTGCCTCGAAATTCACAACATTCATATTCACTTTAACTTATTTCTAATGCACCTAGAAAAATTTAATATGAAAAAGGACTGTGTGAGGAATAACCTGTTAACAATCCACTGTCTTGAAAACAAGTTAAGGCTAATGCCTAAGTCTTAACATGCAATACAAACACAAAAAGTTAGATATCACTACCCTTAAAAATCTTATCTCTGTGAGAGACATATTAAGGAAATGCCTATCCCTGAAGAGCTGAGAGGTGTTATAAATGATAAATCAGAGGTTACAATTGTTCAGAAGTGTAAACTTATTCATCGTAAATCCACTGTCTTTTGCCTACAATAGAAACACTTTCACTTGTAGAATGAGAGAAAGCTGGAATTCAAAATTTAATCTTTGTGTTAGAGTACTATGAATATTTATAGCACTCCCACAAGAATCTCAAAAACCGTACAGATCACAAACTTCACACAGTATTCTTAGCACTCCTGAAACACTGCATTAAAACTGAATACATAAGAGTCAATGAACTCACAGGCAGCATCAGAAAGTGAAATAAACTCAGCTTGAAAAATTTGCCTTTTAGAAACTGCATCCTGACCAGTTCATGCCAGTCGACAGGGGATATGTTCCTCCTTTCCGAGGAAAGTGTCTGTACAAACTGGAGATACCAAACTACACAAGTAATATTCAAAATAGAGCACAATACTGGAAATTGTTACAAATGATCAACTGTCAATCAAGCTTCATCTTCTTTTCAAGATCCATCTACACACGTATCACTAAAACGTAAAGCCTGTTTAAATACAGATTAATATTCCCAGATTATTCTACATCAGCTTTACAAGATTTTCAGGAAATAGGAATGAATCTGAGAGCCTCTAAGAACTTCTGAGGACACTGCACAAAAAAAAGCGGTGATTAATTCTGGATCGTTTGCTTTTAAGAACTTTAAAGCACTCTGACATGCTGGGTCATCATTATCATATTTTGTTTCTAGACAGTTTAGAGAAGGTAGAAGGGAAGTTTCATAACATTTTCTGTTAAACACATCAACAGTAAGTTGAACAGTTCTATTACATCTTAGGTAAGGGGCTAAGTTGCAGACTTTTATCAGTACATAAATGTTTTCAGAATTATAAGAGGTAATGGCAGCTAGGAGAAGAAAGACATTCTGCTTACCTGCACATCTGAACTGTGACTTCCACTTTTCGAAGCAAACAAACAATCCTCAGAATCAACTGAAAGCAGAGTGGGAGCGGAAGGAAAGAGCTCCGACTGGGATCCTTGACTGAAGTTGATAGCCACTGGATTTTTTTGACCATCTTTTACTGATTCACTCAGATTGATCACAGAATCTCGTATGTTTGAAATAATCTCATTATTTTCTGCCAAAAGGCGTTCAAGATGATCTATTTTTTCTTGCAATATTGAAAGCTGGCCCTGTATAAAGAAGAATGCAAATTTAATTAATTCTCAGACTACTCTTGATATTTTTCTTGTCAATTTCACAGTAGTAACATTATCACAAAAATATTCTGTATTTTATACAAAGACAAAATAAAGCAGAAATCAAACCAACACAAGAAAAGTACACTCAGAACATGAAAAAATAGCAAAAGAGATGTGAAAATATTCCTAAGAGGTCATGTTGTTTCAAGTACCAGATATGCAAAAACCAAATTTTCCACGTCTATCAAAGATGTTAAAAAAAAAAAAAAATTCATTTGCCACCACACGAGAACACCAAAGGGAAAGCCATTTTTTTCACAGTCATTGCATGATGGAATTAACAAGACATAAATACATTTTATGTTTTTCCCTCTACAACTGAAATGTTTCAATAAATACCATTTTTTATTTTCAGTGAAATGTGGAGAGAAATTAACAGAAGCACAAAAGAAGATTTCCTTAACTGCTGAATATTCTAATAATCAGTATAATCAGACAATCAATACTGTTCTGTAAAAGACAGTTCAAGCCAATGGCATCTGCACTTAGAATACCATATTCAGTTGCTGGAGAACAGGATTCCATAGATGATTCTAGTGAGCACCACAAACGGAAGGATAGAGGATAACATCAACGCACTGAAAAAAGTCAAGAGAGCTCGAAAGTAACCTGGAAGGCCAGGTGCAGACCTACAGCACAAAGCAATTTATGGCATTTAATTACCATACTGTTGGAGATAGCACAAAAGAGGAAGATGTCTAGAATGGTACTGCTCTTTGATGTACTAGCCACCCATTCCAAATCACTTTGGGTATGCTTTTTTTTCTTTTTCCAAACAATGAACGTGTTAGCTTTTCCACAGCCACAAGATGCCATACCACCTAACACGTTTTTAAGGTTACTTAATCTTAATAAAAATTTCTTTCCTTCCTCAGAAAGATTTCAGTTTAACAATAACAGAAGACAAAACTGAATTGAGTGCTTTTTTTTCCTATTTTTAAAGTTGTGGACAGACCCCAAAATATACAGTGTCTGACACTGTTTCATCACGACATTGTAATTGCAACAAAATCTGCCGATTCAAGTGTTCATGTTTCACCCATTACACAAAATACAAATAACAGTCATGCAGTAGACAATCCTTCTGTGATCTATGCTTTTAATGACAAGTTAAACACTTTCCTATGGAAAGTAGGAAGTAGAATAGAATAGCATCAGCAATAGCCTCAGTGTATTAGACATTTTCCCCCCATGACAATCATTCACTTTAGAGCCTTCCATTTTCTGCTTAATGTACAAATTGCCTTGTTCAAAAGTCAACTAATTCCAACTTCTGTAGTTTGCAAGGGATTAAGCCTTCTTTTAAAACTGAGAAGAGCACTGTATTTTAAATTCTGCTGAGTTTCGGAAGTCTGTAGGAAAATGCATCCCCTAGAACAAGATACTAGTCATCCTCTTGAGCTCTACTAGTCATTTCTGTAATTTTATCTCCGCAGCAGTTCTTTGTAATTATGCAGAAGATAAGTTTTAGTCATTTTTAAATTTTACAGCTGGTAACTTTGTCCCCTCATTTTCCAAGCTGTACAAAAAATGCTGATTCAGTGTTTCATTCTGTTCTTAGTTTTATGCATCCTGAAAACAGTAACAGTTTTTAAAATAACACATGTAAAACCTTATTGCTTCTCAAAAGACAAAAATGCATCTTGACAATAGATCCATATTATGTTAATTGAGATGTAGGGCAAAGACCCTAGAATCTAAAGACAGACTGAAGTCAAATACTAGAAACTTACAAAATAAAATAAAGAACAAGAGCTCAACATGCAGATGACAGGACGCAAGAAAGAAAGAAAAAAAAAAAGTGTCGTCTCATGCCCCCTAGTGGCTCAGAAAAAACAACGAGTCTTTCACAAATACTAAATATTGTAGGTACGCATTTTATAAAATCAGTATTTTCCCTTTCTGATTTATTCAAGAGAAAAAAAAAACACGTGGAAAAGTTTCTACATTTAGATAACATCCTGTTATGCCACTCTGAAAGAACAGTATAAAATAATACCCGTTCAGACTATAAAGGCTGCCCAACATAGCCTTTGGTGTTTAGATTCTTAAAAAGCTAAAATATAGCCATCGTCTACTGTAGCTATTACCTGTTTCGTTGTGTATGATGATAGCTCAAAATTATCAAATGATTAAGCGGTGAAAATGTTACTCGCACCTATCTCACTGCTATACTTTCTTCTTCTGCGCCTGTAAAAACATACAACTGTTTAAAACTTATCTTCTCGCTCATGTATGTTCTAGAAATACTTTACCTATGCCTACAAGTCAAGAGCCCTACCATGATTACCAACAGCCCACCAACTATCCAACTGTCATCAATTACACCGCTAATCTGCCTCATGTCATCTAGCTGAGTACTTTCTGATCAGTCAACAGCAGACGGAACATTTTAAAAAATAACACTGAATGCATGTTTAGACTTATCCTTCCATTGGCATATACTGCCAGCTTCTGGCACAAGCTTCCAGAGTCAGAGATCACATTATATATAAGATACACGTTTTGCTTAAATTTCTGTGCTTTCAACCCTAAAATATCTGTGTGTTCAAGCATTTTACAGTGTATAATATGGCAAAAATATTTTAAAACCAAGTTCCCTGCTTCTTGTATCCAAAGAAATAGTAACTTTTTTCCCATTCATCTTCAAGTAATAATTTTATATATTGTAATAAATTTCCATCAGTAATTTATTTTTAAGGTGGAGAGTTCAAGTCTACCTAGAACACTGAAGAGCAGTGATTTTATGAGAATATTAAGCACGTAATTATTTCATCTTCAGGGATAGAAATCTTTACCTAACCTCCCATGGTGGAAACAAACAACAGACATTAATTAAAACTATCTGCTTTCTTTTCCAAAGATTATGAGATGTGTCATGTCTCTCTTACAAACAATTCAAACAGGATGTTTGAAATAATTCAGCTTCAAGAGAAAACATCAAATAATAAGCTGTAGTAAAGAATATTTAACTACAGCCTCATGAAGTATCCAATTTAAAACTGACAGGTAACCAAGTCTTTGTAGATTTTGAAGATATTTTCAATTTTCATTATACAGTATATCAGTTACTGGATTTAACTTTAAGAAACAGCAGTATCACAAACTAAAATTGGAACCCATATTTCATTTAGTATAAAAATAGAGAGAGTGTCAAGAATCCATTCTCTTGTTCATAATTTCATACAGAACCCTTACCAAAAGCTTTTTTTTTTTCCCCTCCAGTCTACATTCACCTATTCTTCTTACTCATTTTTAGCGGGTAGGAGTAGACAAAGTTTAAAATGTAGTATTTGATAATGAAATTACTGTAGAATTTGAGATAAACAAGAAAAACACAATAAGCCTTCAAGATAATGAAAACAACACAAATGGAATTTAGCTTCAACACTAATCAAGAAAGGTAGCTGACTTACACTGCTCCATTTGCTAGTTGCCAGTTGATTGATATCAATTTACTAGTAAAACAGTTTAGCAACATGTTACAAGAGCACAGGTAAGTCTAATTAAAAGATAAAACAGAAGATAAAACACATAGGATCTCTATTGATCACTAACATCATACTCTAGCATATTTTTCTAAATTAAGTTAGAAAGTTTTCCACGTATTGGAAATGGAGGGTAGTTTTATTTTAATATCTAAGCAGAGATGCATTAATTTTATCTTACTCACTTGTACCTGAAATGCTGTAGTCTAAATGGCTTCATAAATACCTGACAGCAAAACATGGATTGCTGTATAATTCATAAGCCTCAGCAGATTTTGCCCAGAGTTTACAGCATTAGTTCTTCCTAGAACAGAAGCAGTTCTTTTCCAAGACTCTGAGTTACACTCAACATTACAGAAAATGGGAGATATGCTTTCTGGATAACTATTGCTCAGTCTAAATGGAGACAACTAAACACCTCTCTATGGATCTACGTACTTATTTTACATAAGGAAATGCAGTGTGAAATTACGTGAATCACTTGACTTACAAAGCCAGTCAACTACTTTTTAGTAGCTTTGGAGAGAAATGAAAGAAAGACATTTTTACTACTTTCAAATATTGAAGGGCTATACAAATAAAAATTTTACTTAAATGTAAGAAAGGCAACATAGCTCTCTCTTCACAGTGATGATAAATACTACTGCATGAACTCAGGATATTCTGTGATTCTATACAGAGAAGGTACCAACAAATCCAGCAGTACTGAAGCTAGGTAAAGCTGCTCTGGTAGAACGGGTCCACCTGAACATCTCATCTCTTCAGCATCCCCAAAGTCACACAGGGTTGGATTTCATTTCAGTCCAAAGTGAAGATAACGCAGATTAATCCTCCACCCATTTGGGGGGAAAAAATAAAAATCAAAAAATCAACATGCATTAGCTGCATTGAACAACCTGCTCCTACCATCGTATGAAGGAGTGACATTTCTTTATGTTTCTAATCTTTTCAAGACCCAAACTTTCCAGAACAGTCTGCTTTCTCACCGTCTCCTGCTTGTTCCAGTCTATTTGCATTTGATACTGCAGTAAGGACTCTCTCCAGAAAGGAGCACACCGCTACCCAGCACAAGGAGGAAAGTCCAGTAACACAATGAAACATTGTGCACAATGAAGGATCAACAAGCAAGTTGAACCACAGCCAGCAGTGTGCCACCACAGCCCAGGGGTCCAAACCCTTGGGTCTATCAGGCCCAGCACTGCCAGCCAGTGAGGGAAAGGCTGTCCCACTCTGCACTGTGTAGCCTCACCTGGAGCACTGGGTGTGGGTCTGGATGCCACAATCCATGGGCACAAAAACATCAGAGCATACAAAGGAGGGCTATGAAGGTGGAGAAGGAGGGCAAAGAGGGCAAGGAGTGGCTGAAGTCCCTGGTTGTGTTCAACCCACAGCAGATACTGAATGGAGGCCTTCCTGAATGGAACCCACAGCTCCTCACAGGGAGCAGAGGGCAGCGCTGAGCTCCACGACAGGGGCTGAGGGAACAGCATGGAGTTGTGCCAGGGGAGGGGAGCTGGGGGTCAGGGAAAGGGTCTGCAGCACAGGGCGGTGGGCATGCAAGATTGAACACAAGGAAAAAAACAACAAACATCAGTCACAAGCACCAGTCAAGGTTTATAGCATTTATTAAACTGAGCAGAAGACTTATTTTTATTAGCGAAAATTACCTAAATAACCTTTTTAATGATCTCACACAATGGCTTATGTTGGAAGGAACATTAAAGATCATTCCAGTTCCAAGCTCCCATGGGCAGGGTTGCCAACCACTACATCAGGCTACACCAGGGCCCCATCCAGTCTAGCCTTGAACACCTCGAGGGATGGGGCATCCACAGCTTTTCTGGGCAGCCTGTGCCAATGCCCCATCTCCCTCTGAGTACAGAATTTCCTCCTAACATCTAACCTAAATCTTTCCTGTTTCACTTTAAAGCCATTCCCCTCACGTTGTATCATTACCAGAACATGTAAAAAGCCTGTCTCTCAAAGCTTTCTTCGAGTACTAGAAGGCCACAATGAGGTGCCCCAATATCCAGGCTGAATAAGCCTAGCTCCCTCTACTTTTCTTCATAAAAGAAGTGTTCAAGCCTTCGAATCATCTTTGCGGCCTCATCTAGACATCTCTAACATCTCCATATCTTTCTTGTTTTGAGGCCCAAGCCTAGTACTCCAGACAAGTGCAGAAAAGAAAGAGACAATCACCTCCTTCTCCCTCTGGCCACCCCTCTTTTGATGCAGCCCAGGATACTAATGGCCTTCCAGGCTGCAAGCACACACTTATGGCTCTTGTCAGTTTCTTGTCTACTGGATCCCCATGTACTCGCAGGGCCACTCACAATGAGTTCTTCTCCCCGTCTGTACTCTTACCTGGGATTGCCACAACCCAAGTGCAACAGCTTGCACTTGATCTTGTTAAACCTCACAAGGGTCACGTGGGCTCACTTTTCAAGCCTGTATAGGTCTTTTTGGATAGCATTCTTTCCATCATACCAACTGCACAACTCTGCTTGGAGTTATCAGCAAAGTTTCTGAGGATGCACTCATTCCCACTGTCTATGTCACAGGTAAAGATGCTGAAGAGCACTGGTCCTGAGAAGGACCCTTTGCAGACACCACTTGTCACCAGCTTCCACCTGGACACAGAGCCATTTAACACGACCTCCTGGCTGCAACCTTCCAAACAATTCTTTACTCACCAAATTTGAATTCATCTCTCTCCAGTTCAGAGATAAAGATGTGGCACTTGACCCTGTCAAAGGCCTTGCAGAAGTCCAGGAAGATGACTTCAGTTTCTTTGTGCACCAACGCTGTCATTCCATCAGAGAAGGCTACCAGACTGGCCTGGCAAAATTTCCTGCCTTCAGAGAACTATTCTAATTGAGGTCACTGTAATATTTTTGTGAGATCATGATAAGAACATGAAGCAACAAAAGGTATGTATTTGTAGTTTAGGTAAGCCACTGATTTCACTTACTTCACTACAACTTGTCTAGCAAAACCACAGCTGAGATGTGTATTTGTGGCATATCAGGTCCCTTTCAGTCCTTCACATTCTGTGATTCTGCTATTTCAAAAGCAAAAGGCATGAAGACTTGCTAACACTGAAGGGAGCTGAGCTATGTAAAGCACAGAACAGGGGCACGGCAACCATGGAGCACAAGCTGACAATGCACTGTGCTCCTAAAGGAAATTGAGGCTAACTGAAGGCAGGCTGCCTTTCAGCAGAGGAACTACTAGTCTACCCGTAACTCCAGAGCAAAGCTCACAAGATGCCTTTGTTCAGTCCTCAGGGAAATGCCAGTGTTTCTGCCATGTATTTGGCCCCAATTTCCTCCTATTACTGCTCCAAACTATATCATTTATATTTTAGCCAAGTGGTATTACCTTCAAGCAACTGGTAAGCACAGATGAAATAACACTGCGCAGTGCAATAATCACTACTTGTATTTTTTCTGAAAAATATATGAAGCATCACATGGATGCTTCGAAAACAGGAAGCCAGAAGAGAAGCTTTAGTAGTAACCTCAACAGCCAGGCCTTAATCCTTTGCTGGAAGGATATAGGAAATGAAAGAACAAGCCAACTGCTTTTAGAGAACTGTATTTCATCATCTCTGTTCAAGACAATGCAGCTATAGAGCCAATAAAAGCATTTCACATACATGAGAGTATTGGAGCAAGTTTGAAATAATAAAGCACTGGGAGATTGGGAGGGGTTTATCAGAAGGAATCTGATTCAGCAAATGACTGTTTAAAAAAAAAAAAAGAAGAAAGAAAAAGCAGCAAAACACTAAGGATCAAAGTTGCAATATGTTTGTGTTTTCCTTCTAATAAAGTTTAAGGGAAAGACTTAAGATAAAATGGAGCAATTACTCCATCCTATTCTGGTTATCAACCAGAACTGTGGCAGATCTGAGTTACAAAAACATATTTCCAGAAACATCTGTGCACACGGTGGGGACATGTCCCATAAAAGCCAAAAGCAAGCTATCTGAAAGTGGTTAGAAAAAAAAACGCTTTGTTCCAAGCTCAGAGCATCACCATCCAAGTAGTGAGAGAGGATGCTCTGTTGTGTTGCTGCTTTGACTTGCACAGGCACAAGAGTGAAGACTATATCAAGGACATATTTCTGAAGCAAAAATATTCTTGCCCCCAAATAAATCTTCCACTTAATTTAAGAAACACTGGATTTTTAATGTATTTCTTTGTCTTAAGAGTGCACCATGCTCTCTAATGCTTAAGTCAAGCAAAATTCAGAATCAAAAAAAAATACTCCACCAGCTTCTGTAAATGAACAGCTTTTATGGATTTACTCTAGCTCATGGTAAAGTTAGTTGAGAAAATAAGCAGTTAGGCTAATGATTTTTCCTATTTGAATCTAAAAGAGCAAATAATTAATATGTGCTTATTCGTATTTGGTACTCATCTGCATACAGTAACACTGGATCTCCAAGTGAAGCTGCTCCACTTCAGACTTGATTTGACTGAAATTTTTATTTAGCTGTATCAATCTAGCCCAAGAATCCCCTGTCCCTGACACTCAGTGCACAAGAGACAGCAGAGAACTAAGCACCATTCCAAAACCTCATTCCACCAGAGAGTCACAAAAGCTATTTCAGAGAATTCTGTTATTACAGACAGAAGCAATATACACCATGACTTTTTTTTTTGTTTTCCTTTGTAAATTCCACTAGGTGATTTACACAGTGGTAAGAGCTGAGGACTGATTCAATAATAATACAAAAATGCATCTAAGGCTATTCCTCCACCTCGAGCTTGGCTCTGCACAATGTAGAAACATAATTCCTATCCTGAGACAGGATGCTAGAACACACAGCATCCTTGTATGTCTTGAGACAGGAAGCATCCTATTTCAAGGCAGGGCAGTAGGCATGCAAATCAGCCGTACAATTTGTCCTTCTCACTTTCAGGATCTTTCATTAGCTTTCTAAACGCAAAGAACTGATAGCTGGAGCATTTTCCTCTCCATTCACACAGCCACAGATGTTTTCACACAGCCTTACCAAAAGGAGGTACTTTCCCCAGCAGCTTCTATTTGTTTACTTAAAGGAGTGAAGGAATGGGAAAGGTATGCAGCAGCAATTCTACTGTTACTCTCTAGAACTTATATAACTAGCGTAACCATTATAGTAAAAACACTTGACTAAAATGAGAATGTTAAAATAAGTACATAGCAATGCCTGAGCTGTCTTGAGCAGGTCATTATTAACTGCTGATAAGCTCTCTAAGGAGATTTTAAGTCAAATGCTCTTCCAGAGCAGAGCATTAATGGGAAGCAGTCATGCTAACAGTACTGGACTTTGGAGATCCACATCAGAGTGATACTGAGGGAAAATAAAGAAAAATAGCATGGGAGAGGAAGGAAACAACCCCTGTGGAAGAATACCAGAGTCCATGGTATAATACAGCAAGAAGAGATCCTACAGTGGCTACAAACAAGTTATGAGAGAAAGACTGAGCTTGTGATACGGCCATGTTAAGAATGATACATTCACAATAATCAGACAGGACCCATGAAGTCACATGTTGGAATCAGAAGAGAGGCAAGTCTTAATCTCTCACTGTAGGTACCTAATCTTCCCAAAATTCTCAGGCACTTCCTATTTACGGCAACATGCAGATCTTCTGATAAATGAACCATTAGTGATGACAAGGCTATAAATTATCTCATTAGTTCAAATTCTATTACAGTTCCTGTAATGCCACTTTACAATGGTGCATGGACAACATTCACTTTGAAAGTGACTACCAAAGCCAGCTTTTGCAAATTCAGCCTCTGAACAGAAGATATTAGCACCACCTCCTGAGTCAGACACAGATTCTCTTTCACACAGCAGCAAAAAGCATTTTCAAGCACTTCAGTTAGAGAACATGTAAAGGCACCTGCCTAGGGATATTTATGCTTCTTGGGAGAGCTCCTCCCAAAATTATTTTGGCAATTAATTCTGTTGGCATGCTTGAACAACTACCTGAACTCTCAAACTAGAAATCAAGCTCAGGAAGAGCAATCCTTGAGCACAACAGCAGACGCAGCTGAAAGAAGATAGGTTCACAAGCCTCAGTCTGATGCACACTATCATGAGACCATGCAATAAGCAGCATCTGGAAGAAACTGTGGAAATGAAATCTGAACAGTAATTATCAGCATTTTACCAATGGTATTAGGTACCACATTCTCTAAGTAATGCAGATAACAGGCACTGGCAGCTAAAAAAATCCCAGCTCTAATTCTGGTCGAAATTGAAGTGTAGATAGACACACTTATAAGCTTAGAGAGGAGGATGCTTCTACTGGTACCCACTTCTGTCCTCTGAGGTTACATAAAATACACGTCAGGAAGGGTAACCCTCAGGACATGTGAGGTCTCCTGGCAGAGCTGTAAGAAAGCTGAAACAAAGTTGAAAAACTAACACATTATCAGATCAGAAAAAGATAAAGTGAAGCTATCAAAAAAAGTCATAAAAAAATTTCAATTCCTTTTTCTAACCAGTAAGAAAAAAACTGACCTCTGTCATCATGAAAAAAATGTCCTCCTGTATCCACAGACTTGCAATATGCTGCTGCCAAAGCTTTCCACACACAAAACCTGCTTGAAGTTTTTACATCTATGAGTAGTTTCACTTACCATACAGAATACAGCATTCTGGAAATGCTACAGTGACGTAGTCTTACTGTAAGCTAAAACAGCATATTCTTCTCAAATATTTTTGGTAGCTTCCCTTGCCCTTCTTCATCTTCCATTTCAACGTTAAGCTGATGCATGATAGGGCTCAGAAGCATTCCAGTTTTTAAAGTTCCATCAGCATAACATATAACCTTCACAAAGGATAAAGCAGTAGGAAGGAAAAGGGTAATTATTCACCCAAAAGAAGGAGTGAAACAGTGCTGGCAGAGAATTCTGCAGTGAGAGCAACCAGCTTCAAAGGGATTTCTGTTTGGAAAAGGCAGAAAAAAGTAATCAGGGCTCAAAAGAGGGGAAGGAGGACAGACAGTAGAATGTTTTCCTCTACCAGACTCTACACCACAAGACCAATGTTACATTGTTGGAATTTCAACTGCTACTTTCAACTACTTTCAACTTAGGATCCAAGAAAGTCAAATCTTCACCATTTCAACTACTGACAATGGAAAACTGAACGTATCCAGTCAGTCTCCCACATTCACTTCAGTTTTTGAAATCAAAGCATGACATAAAAAGAGATGTGCTTTCCTATTCTATTCTTTACCAGGATTAAACTCAACTAGTGATACAAAGACATGAGATGCTGTGCTGATACCGGCAGTGACTGCATCACCAAAACAGCAGTCACAGAAGCTTTTACAGGTACCACACACATCATCTTCCTGCTGGAGTTACAGAACAAGCAGATGCAGCTGCAAGAGTCTGGTCTTTCTTCTCCACTACTTCTCTCCCGTTCTCCTAGTTCCAAAAACAGCCAGTAGATGACCTCTGAACTGCAACTCCAAGAAACAGAACTGTGTCCTTTCCTATACTGAAGTTGAGGCTTTTAACTTGGCCAAAAATAAAATGGTGTCAGCTATTGTCTTTGCACTGTAAGAGAAGCTAGTTACTTCATCAGAAAAATGTTACTTTTTTGGCATGCCTTCTGAGTTCCACCTGATACCTCACTGCTGTACTAGGACACTTCCAGTTTAATTTCCCAAGCAGAATAAATACAAGAAAGCAAAACGAACGGTAGCTTCAATTCCCAATTTCCTGTAATTCTGGTCTACTACTGCAAGAACGTAAAACTCTTTACACACAGCAGTTCTGTCCTCCTGCACAGCAAGCTGCGTGTTCTCCAAAATACTTTAATTCCTGTTGCAAATAGAGAAGCCTATTTTAACACTACAACTACGCAGCTTTTAGCCTTCCACACATGCAGGCACCGAGACACGCTCTGTCCAACAGCCACACCGCGCGGCCGGTTGCGGGCCACCTCCGGCTCCAAACCAACGTTCAGTGACAACGGCGGCCCCAGCGAACTCGGCGTTCCCCCCAGCCCACCTGTTAACGCCGCTGAGGCTCACCCTCCAGCTCTCCTCTTTCGGTACCAACGCCTCGGCCGCGAGCTCGGCTCGCGACGAGCCCGCGCCCCCCTCGGCCGCCCCCAGCCCCGCCGCCGCCGGAGGCAGCACCGCCCCTCCCTGCCCGCTCCGCGCTCGGCAGCGCCGCCCAGAGGCGGCACCGCGCGTCCTGCCCCGCCGGCCCACCCGCCCCGCCGCGGCCGCCGCAGCCGCCGAGGAGCGCAGCCGTGCTTCTCCGCTACCCCCGGCGTAGCGGCTCGAGGGCAGGAAGTGGGCGTCCATCCCCCTTCGCTTCCCCGTCCCCTCCGCCCTCTCCCCTCGCGGTGTGAAGGGCACTCGTTCGCCCTCGCCCCGCCGCGGCCCGAAGGCGCCGCGCTCACCTTGGGGAAGGTGCCCTCCCGGCGGGGGCTTTTGGGGTGGTCGAAGTGCCCCCGGTCCAGCATCAGATAGAGGGAGAAGATCACCACGCAGAACACCGCGCTGCCCAAAACCGTGAATTGCCGGCTCAGCTTCATCGCGCCGCGCTCCCGCCGCCCCGCACGGTGCAGCCGCGGGAAAGTTCTGCCCCCGCGCCGGGTGGCGGCGGCACCGCGGCAACGGCGCTCCTCCGGCGGGGCAGCCCCGAGCGCTCTCCGGAGAAGTGCGAGAACTCGCCCCTCGCGTCAGACACAGAGCACCGCCCGGAGCCCCGCGCCGCGGCCGGAGGCGAGCCGGCAGTTTCCGGCAGCGGATCAGGTTCGGGCTGCACCCGGCAGGGAAGTGGCGGCGGCACGCCGCGGGCCAAGCGAGCGCCGCTGCTCCCCGCTTCCTTTCCTCCTTCTCCTCCGGCCGCTCCGCTCCTCCTCGCCACCGGCAAGCGGCGCCGGAGTCTGGCGCCTCCTCCCCCGCCCCGCGGCCGGAGTGCTGCTGCCGCCGCCGAAGCACCGCGGGCCGCCGCGCACACGCTCCGCGCCGAAAGGAACCCCTGCCCGCCAGCACCCGGCCCCGCCGCCGCCGGAGCGCCGCGCTCCGCCCCCGCGCGGGTGGGCGGTGCCGGGAGCAGGTCACGGGAGCGGCACCGCCCCCACTCCCCGCCCCGCGGATCGGTTGGGTCGGAACGGACCGCGCCGCCCCGGGGCCCAGGGGGCGAGCGGCGGCCTCGGGGGTGGAGCTGCTGTTCCTCCGCCGCGCGGGCACCGGTCCCACGCTGTCCGCGCCCCACCCGCTGAGGGCAGCGGTGCGGAAGAGCGGAGCAGGGGGCCGTCCCCGGGGCGCCGCCTGGAGAGGACCGGGGAAGAGAGTTTTTCGACCGAAGCCGTTGTCGACGGCAGCCCGGTGCTCGGCAGAGACTTGTCAGAATGAGGGCTGCGCGCTGTACTGACGCTGTTCCTCCCGTATAGTGTTACGCAGACGAATGGGATCGCCCCAAGTTCCAGATTGAGTCGATTTTTTTCTACATTCGAACAAGCTTCAGCGGATGCACCTCGTGGCTCAGCGGTGGGGGCCCCAGCGCTGAGGGTGCCTGTCCTCCACTGCGGCCATGTTTAGTTCCTAATTTTGACTGATGTGATTTTGTGAGATTTGAAGGCTTCCGTGCCCAGCGCCTCTGTCGGAATAACGCTTTGGGGAACTAGTTGGGACACGCTGCCTGTTAATGAGAACCACGCCAGTGCTGAAAGCTCTAGCAATGCATGTGTGAGCTCTTGCCAAGCAGCTCTGATATCCCCATGATCTGAAGTCTGAAAGCCACTGGCGTTTCTTTATTATTTTTCCACAAAAATCCCACTAAAGATTTTAAAACTGTAGAAGATCTGACCAATAACATTAAGTCTTCTGAAGGATCCAAGAAAGTCAAATCTTCACTAAGTTTTTTCCGTATCGAGAACATGTTGCAGTGTCTCACAGATCAGATCAGACCCAGATCAGCTCTCCGAAGCTGTGCAACAGTGCTGGGTGGTTCTGGATGCGCAGACCCCGCAGTTCTCCTGCAGCACAGGTTGGGGTGCAATGCGCCATGGGGTGAGTGGGGGCAGGGAGCTGTTCGCCGCTTTGCGCACAGACCGCCTTTCAGTTCAGAAGGACCGTTTTGTGTAATGCCAGGGAAGACAAAAAAGGCTGAAGGGTGGAGCTGTGCAGTGGAGATAGGACAGGGGATGGACAAAAGGGTGGGGGCTATGCAGGAGCGCTGACTAGGAACAGCTGCAAGTTTAGAGATGAGGCAGATCAGGGTGAAAGACAGCGGGGAGGGGCACAGCAGTCTAACAGAGGGACAGTGCTGGTGGGTCTCTTGCAGAGTCTGGAATAAAACACGGGAGTTTTGAAACGCTTAGCATTTTGCTAAGCAAAGGAGTGTATGTAACACATGGCTCTTACCTGCTCACATTTGCTCTATTCCCCCTCTAGTGGCAGACGCACACAGAACATAAATAGAAGGGCTTCTTTCTCCATTTGTCAGTTTGTTAGTGGGGGTCAGCGTCATGGTTTTACGATTTTTGATTGTTGGTATTCTACATCATAACATCACGTAGTGCACTGGGAGTTAAAGAGTTAATGCTCCAGTTCTGGGTACCTGTTCCAGAAGAGCAGAAGAACTGCATACCCCAGAGGACTCTGTGTTCAGAGAAGAGAGGAAATCCCTGGCAAAGTCACAGGACTGGGCTCTCCTCCCTTCTGCCCATCCCAACCACATGTCTTGCCTCGGCATTAGAGTAACGCCTTCAGCTTTCAGACACTCTCTCTCATTATATTTGATTTATTACCTTCAACTCTAATTGTATTGTACTGTATTGTATTATAGTGTGCTATCTTGCATTCTGATATCTTGTTTAGTAAATCAGTTTGTTTCTCCTCAGATCGTTGCCACTGCTTTGTTTTAGGCCCGTCTCTCTATCCTTTTCCCCTTATCCCTTTCCGGGGTGCAGATCCACAGGTCCCTCTGCCCCACTAGTCACAGAACCATGCCAAATCAGCCCATAAACCATTGACTGTCAGATATCAGGGGGGGGAGGAGGGAGGGGGGGGAGGAGGGAGGGGGGGAGGAAAAAAGGAAAATATGAAAATATTGCATGGGTTTAACTTTTGTAACTCCTTTCAACTTCATGTTAACTCAGAGCCATAGAATATCCTGAGCTGGAATTGACCAACATGGATCAAGTCCAAGTCTTACAATCAGGGAGACAAAACTGTCACAGTCATCCCAGTGGTTGATCTTTCAGAGCCACATAAACAAACATAAACTGGTCAGGGGCACAGCCACAGGTTTAGCTGCCCAACTGTGACTAGGGAAGAAGACTTTGGTGCTGCCTACTCTGCTTTCTTTTTTTACTCCAGGCTTTCATAAAACTTTTGGTATAATAGAAAGTAAGGTTGTCCTTCAAAGAAATATAGACCTAGTCAAAGCAACTCACAGAGGAAAATGCATGGCACAAATAAGTTACGAGAGTTGGGTATAGGTGAAAACCATTGTTGTGAAAAAGGCACTGTATAGTTCACAGTAAGCTTTTAATTTTTTTCAACAGATGGTAGCAGCTCAAAACATGCCTGAAAGGGGCTCTTCTGGAGTGCCTTTGATACCCAGTAAGAAGGCAGTGCACTGAAATCAGCAGCTGAGGAGTCTCTGTACAGTATCATTTTCATGGGAAAAAAAAAAAATAGCCTTATTCTTAGAACTACAATAAATTCCCCAGTATTCTGAATTTTCAATGCCAGGTTCTACTTAACATGCACCCCTGGACCCATTAAGTCCTGCAAACATTCTTCACCTCTTTTGCAGACTTGGACAAATTATTCTTCGGCTATTGCATGTCTCCTATGAATTGCAAGGGAAATGGCCCAAGAAGCAGCTTCCCTACTTCAGACATCTACATCCATGCTGAAGAGACAAGGAGGCAGACAGTGAAAACCAAGAAGAAAAGGTTGTGGCACTCAGGGGATGTGGGATCAGAGGAAGGCTGATGCTTCATCCTGGAAGTCTCACTGTAAGTAGCCTACAGTAAAAACCACAGTGCAAAGGTAATCAATAGTTCTCGTTTCCTCCAGGTTAAACATAACCGGTTAGATAAAATCACTGTCTGCTGACAAGCTTGGATGAACTGATTTGATTCTTAGTGACCTCTGACAAGGTTCAGCTTTGTTTTACTGTAGTATCAGAAATCAGCGACAAACATTAATCATTAACAAACCTTGCATTAAGAAGCCTCATCATACTTTCATAGCATTTCTATAAGTATTTCTGCTTACTACTTTTACTTCCGTATTCATGCCCAGATGAATCACTATACATGCCACAACATATTTAGCTTCAGACCAATATAGATGTGTGAGTACCACCCAGCTGGATAACTTCTGTGCTTGTAATGATCACAGAATTTCAGGTAAAAAAAGTATACTCCATTCTAGGAGAGAAACTATAATTATTGCTGGTAACAGTATTGTAAAAAAAAAACAACATCAACAACAAAAAAAGTCTGTGAAAGCATTTACTGACAGAAATTTGTTTCCACACCAAGTTGATGACTTTCAAATCACGAAATTTAGAATAGCCTGTCTATTTTAAAATACTCCAGTAAGTATATCACTGTGTTTTAAAATCATAATAATTGAACTGGACAGCAAGTAATCAAGAAATTTTGTATTTGAAAACTTCAGTTGGTCTCAGGAATTTCTTAAGGAACTTAGACATTTGGCTACCTTGGCAGGTTCCCTCTCCCCCCTTTGCCACTTTTTCAGTTCCCCCCCCCCCCCCCCCCCCCATTCCCCGTCTTCTCTTTCTTCCTTTTTCCCTTTTCTTCCCTTTATTTATTTGTTTGTTTACGTGTTTGTTTATTTATTTAAACCAATAAACTTTCACATTCCTGTCAAGCTAATTTATTTTCATTATATGTTCCCTCAGTGTCAGATCGATCACTTTTATTTAAATCCAAATGAAAAATCTACCAGAAAACAGTTCTGCAGTGCCTCATTGCCTGGTATTAGTATCATGTAGAAGTACTTGCCAGTCTTTGCATTTATTGAATATGTAAAGCTCCAGACTGCAAAAAATCAATCAGCATTCCAATCAGTCAAGTTATTCTTCTCAAAAATATTAGTAACTGATGAGGCAAAATAAGGCATTGCTTTCAACTACATCAATTTTCTTTTCTTGCTTTTAAATACTGCATTAGATGATGTGATTAAAACAAGGACCAAAGTCATGTAAATTTTAAACAAGTGTATGTGTATTTAAACTCCTGACTTTAGAATTAGACTGCACTGGCCTAGTATAGATCTTGATACACTGCATAGCTGAGGGGATCCCTGGGGAATTACTGAAGCCTTATCTAATTTGAGCTGAAGTATGGCTGAAAACATATGAGTAGGGAAGTTGCTTAAACTTGTGGTGGTTTCTGTAGTTCTAATACACAAACAAGAACATAGAGCAAAGGTGGGCAGTTCCATTTTGTTTGTCCTTTAAACTTTTGTAATGCAAATTTCTGCTTTTGTTTTTTTCTTCAAGATCTATTTGCAGAGAATGCATATCTTTGAGGAAATGTAATGTAATTTGTTGGCATCCTCTTGGTAACACATCTAAAGTGAATTGATGTAGAAATTTGATTCTTGCTAAGAACCTTTACATTTTACATATTGTACTTGCCTCCAACTAATTATAGACTGTATGATTTTAAATATATGTTTGCAGTTTCTGTCTTTATTTAACATTTTCTTATTTGGAGAGTAAAAAACAAAACTGAAGTAAGCTGAAAACAAATAGGACTAAACAAGGCTAAATGTAAGAGTTTTGACTCTTTCAAATCTGTGTGAGGTTTTTTATTAGTCTGCCTTGACACCTGCTAATAATGGTGCACACCATTCTCACAGGTCAGATTAGAACTGTTTGTTCCCTCTAACCACATGCTGTTTGTTACTCTCTTCCAGATTTCTATGGAACATATAATTCATTTTTCCTAATGGATGACCAATTTGACCACTAGCTGTAACAAAGCCCTTTTCTTCTGGAGAACTGAATCCACTACTTAAGCCCTACTGTAGTGAGTTGAATCAGAATAGCTGGATTTTCAGGGGCCTGGCAACAAAGTTGCTTGAATGAGGGCGCCTGATGAAATCAATAAGTTACCTTTACAGAGGAATGCGAGTGTGGATGAATGCGGATGGACCCACATGAAACTTACTGACGTTCTTCCACAGTAGAAATCACACAAGGGCTGGTCAACACAAAAACGTAAATAACAGTAATAATTGTTCAACAAGCTTTTTCATCAATGAGGAATTGAGTCATTAAACATTTATTTTATTTTATTTTATTTTATTTTATTTTATTTTATTTTATTTTATTTTATTTTACAAAGTGAAGCAGTGCTTTCATTCTTTGCTGATTACAGTTTGATATCTGCTTTTTCTTTATTCACTCAGGCTTTTGTTTAATTATATGGATATTCTCTTAAAAATACAGTAGAATAAAAACACAAGCAAAAAAAATGAAGAATGTATCTGCTACAGCTATATATAATAGCTATATTTTCTTTTTTTTTTTTTTCTCAAAATAAGTACTGACTCCATGTTGAACATAATATAAATTTGAAGCACAGAAGTAGTGAAGTCTGTTATTAACAAAATAGCATTGGTTTTAAAGGTAAAACATAGGCTAAGCTAAGGAAAGATTATACAAACATTGTAGGACAAAATTTGTCATGGGCTTTTCCATGTAACTCAAATCTCAAGAAAAATAGTTATGAAGGGCATTTTATAATAGAAAGTTTACACCTCCAAAGCAGATGGAGGGAACCTTCTGTATCTCCAGATACACTAAATATAATAAACATCATCTCTATGAAACGTAATAGGAAGTTAATGTTTAATGAAAGATAAAGAATACAGCATCTTTCTGATTATTCTCAGAATTACCCAAAATTGGGAAACCATTCTGGCAACTGCAAATCTTTAAGTATTAGCATAGCTTAAAGAGAATAAGGCAACAATTAATGGATGGAGATAATTTTCTGCATTAGCAACATCAAAGCAAAAAGCAGTGTCTACAATTTAAGAAGTCATATAGAAACATCAGTTAAATTTTTTAATTAAGTAATATCTAATGAATATTCAAAACAAAACAGTGACAAAAATGTTCTTCAGAGCATAAATGTCACACTTGTAAAAAGGCCATTTGTAAGTGAGATTAGTGTTTTACTTTAGAAAATGTCTTTTATCATTATAAGTCTACTAAAATAAAGTAGTATAAACCAAGCTAAGCTAACGTTTTCCTGTTATACATTTGTTAAAAAATATGATCTATACTATTTTACTTAGCCTACGATGTAGAAAAAAATCAGCCAAACATCATAGTCCTCTATATTCACATAAAGACTAAATGCATTAGAGTCATGCATCATCCCTAAATGAGGATTTTCAGGAGCTCGGCTTCCTTTTGGGATTGTGGAGAGTGTTTTTTAGATATGTTTTTGAACTTTTACCTGCAGGAAAACCTAATTATTATGGAACCTTAATAATGTTTTAATACATTAATTTTAAACTATATGCTGTAGGAGAAAAGCCGAGCACATCCTCACCTGTCTTGTTACTGTTTCTGCAGTAAAAGCCTAAGTAGCCAGTTTGGCCAAGGAGTACATCTGTGACTGAATATTTGGTGTGCTTTGGAACATGTGTGTGAGTTTATGGATACGTCTTATTTCATGGTCCACATTAGTAGAAAATCATTCAACTTCTACAGAAGATCTAGGCCCTTATCTGAAGAGATAACTCATTGTAACTTCAAATACAAACATCAGTAAGGATATGTCAGATGCTTCTATTCTTGTGTGCACAAACTAATTAAATCATGACATATATTAAAAATTTTATTTTTCTTGGAGCATTGTCATCAATATGGAACAAGATATATGTATTTAATGTTTACTGTTGTTTACTGTCTATGAAAACAAATATTCACTATTGTAGAAATATAGTATGATATCTTCTTGATGATATTCTGATTCTTATTTTTTCCTTTGATCTCTTTTCAAGTCAGTTGAAATCCACGTCAGGAAAGGAATCTTACAAATTAATGTCACCTTTGAGAAGTACATTTTTTCTTGGTTATGCCATTTGATTATAAAACAATATTTAGGCAAGTTTACGGTTCTGAAAAATTGCTGTTAGTCTGTAAGGCTGTGTACAAAGCAACAAAAATCAATCAATCAATCAATCAATCAGTTAATTTAAGAGTAGAAGTTGGGCAGCCCAATCCTTGAGAGTCCATAAAGTTTTAAAAGGAGAAGATAAACAAAAATGGGCAAAATGTAAAAATTAACTGATATAATCTACCTGGGCTTGTGTAAAATTTTTTACACTGTCTTACATGATATCCTTGTCTCTAAATTTGAGAGACATGGATTTGACATATGGAACATGTCACAGATAAGGAACTGGTGGGATGGTTCCACTCGAAGAACTTTGGTCAACAGCTCAGTGTTGAGGTGGAGCCAGTGGCATTCCTCGAGGATTGACACATGAATATTTAACACCTTTGTTGGTGACATGATGGTAGGACTGAATATACCCTCAGCAGGTTTTCCAGAACCATCAAGCTACATGATGCAGTCAGCATGCTGGAAGGAAGGAATGGCATCTAGACAGACCTTGACTGGACAAGAGGTATTGTGATATGAACTTTATGAGGTTCAACAATGCCAAGTTCAAGGATCTCCATCTGTGTTAGTGTAATCCTAAATATGAATGCAGGCTGGATGGAGAATGGATTGAGAGCAATTCAGAGGAGATGGACTTGAAGGTGTTGTTTGATGAGAAACTCAGCATGAGCCATCAATCTTGCTTACAGACTGGAAACCTAAATGTATCCTGGGCTACATCAAAAGAGGTATTTCCAGCAGGCTGTGGAAGATAATTGACCATTTCTTTTCTCTTGTGAGGCCCCACCTGAAGTACTGCATTCAAGTCAGGAATCTCTAGCGTAAGGACATGGACCTGCTCAGTTTGGTCCAGGAAGGCCAGGAGAATGATTGGAAACAGGTAGCTGTGTTCATTCAGCCTGGAGAAGCTCCAGGGAGACCTCTTTGCTGCATACCTATTGCAGTGTCTAAAAGGGACTTTCGGGAAAGCTGGGGAGAGACTTCTTGGCAGGGAGAGCAGTGATAGAACAAGGAGGCAACAGTTTTAAACTAAGAGGGTAGATTTAGGTTAAATGGTAGGAAGAAACTATTTACTACGAGCATGGTAACAGCAGGTTTCAACAAACTCAAAGAAGCAGCAAGCAGACACAATAGTTTGTGCAGAAGTGTCAGATTTCTGCTAAGAACTTCTGAAGATATCACTGGAAGTTGGAAGTTGTGAAATCTTTCTGGGGAATCCTGAGGAACTGGAGGATGATTACTACAAACTGGAAAGGAGACCTAGGCAAGGACAACTACAGAAGAACTTAGTTTCTCCTGAGAGGAGATCTAGCTAGATACAGCTGCTGCTAACAGTCCTTGATTACGGTGGGTCAAGCACCCAGTGAGTCAGTCTTAGGCAGAGGAGTATATAAAAGCCAGGCCCAGAGTGTAGTGAACAGGCAGTGATCACAGCAGTCAGATGCAGTAGTTGGCACAGTGGGGGAATGCAGGGTGTGTGAAGGTGCTAGAAGGAATCTTGCTCTATTAATTTCCAGCAGCATACACTCATCAGATGCACCATAGAACGCTTTCCCCTGTAACTTCTGAAGTTGCTGCGTTGACTTTGTCAGGCTTGTACTCAAAGAGAAACACTTTTGATTCAGGTGTATGTGTCTCAGGCTGTATCAGGAGTTCTTGGGGCTTCTCTATGAAGTCTGGCCTGTCAGTCATCTATATATGGAAAGTATGCTATTCTAGATAAAGGATGACATAGGATCAGGGAGTTGCAGGAGTAAATAACTCAACCATGTATTTTTAGAGAAGATGAGTGGGAAACATTGTACTCAAGGGGACTATTCACCTTCAGGAGATCCAATTCCTCACACCGGTGAAGTTACAGCAAAGTTTGTGTCATGTGAAATATTGACAAATTCTGAAATGTGATCACTTCATGTAAGAGGAATAAGGGGAGAAAGGCTTCTCCTCCTATAGACTTGCAGTTGAGAAATGGGTTTAGTGCTGTCCAGTCTGAGGAGGAAGTCAGTGTGTCTTCAGGAGAGGCAGCTGTGCTGTTTGACCCAGTGCCTTGTGAGAACATCCAAAAGAAGTGAAGAATAGTTGTGGTAATGACTTGCTGTTGCAGGGAACAGGTGGATCTATCTGCAGAACTAGTTGTCGGGAGAGATTCATTGCCTGCCAGGCGCTTGAACATGTGACATCTTCAGAAGTTTCCCAAAGCTTGTTTGCACATCAGACTGTTACCTTCTGCTCTTCTTCTATGTGGACACCAATGATACCAAGGGCAAATTGGGAAAAAAATTGGTAAGAAATTGGACTAGATGATCCCAAATGGTCTTTTCCAACCTTAACAATTCTGTGATTCTTGTCTCCTTCAACCCAAGCCATACTCTGATTCTAACTTAAGAATATAGATTTTTATAGTTACATTTCTTCAGACTAAACTGATCCTTTTTGCCTTCCTGGATATGCCTCAAAAATTAAAACAGCTCCCTTTTATGCTGCTCATCTCATAGATGCCCTGAAAATTAATTTCAACTGAACAAACCTGGCACTATTCGCTAGTGAAGAGGATGAACACTGTCACCACTAGTTCTAGCACAGTCTCCAAACAAGAATGCTTTACACAGTGACTGGCTTGTTGCTCTAGGCTGTTTGATGTTGAAAGAAGTATGGCAGTCACTACATCCGGTTGAAATTTCAATAGAAAGTTTTGCTTTAAATGTACATGTGCATTTTCACATGCAACATATTGCACTTAAGACAACAATAACGTAGGGGGGAAAAAAAAAACATTAACGAGATGAAAATACTGCTACACACTGGAAAAAGCAAATAATATGCATTGTCTTGTAGAATAATTGCCTACTACCACTCCTTCATACTTTTTGTATACCAACATATTTTTATGTTTAGAGTGATTATAAAGAAAAGAGAGAGAATGAATGAATTAACAAATGAGCAAACTTGGAGTTTATTGAGTGTTGTAACATGTTGTAACTTGATAATATGACAGTGTACATGACCTACATCTTACAGAAACACAGTAGTAGGTTGCATTATTCCACTGTTTCATGTCACAATTCAGAATGAAAAGAAATTACAGTAAGATTCGTATTACTCCTGTTAGAACAGCCCCACAATTTCTATGGGAGATAGGTAAATAAAGAATTTTGCAACACAGTGCCCAGCATTAGAGTACTTCAGAGTTTTAGTTTGAAAGAAAAAAAGGAAAAAAAGAAAAAATCTATGTGGAGAATGAAAATATGTTCTGTTGGCAGCAGGACAAATGAGACTTAATTTTGTCTGCTTTTTCTTTCATACCATGTAATAAAGGTACTGTTTTCCACAGTGGTGGCATTTTTTGGTCTATCTTTCCTATGGGGAACAGGAGATAAGCTCTATGGAACTTCAGAGGAACCTTAATTGGATGCCTGTCTTCTACCCGATTGTCCAGTTTTATTAATTTTGTAGGACTATAATTTCTTTTTTTAATCTTTGTTTCCTTGCTGTATTTAATCCATGTTTGCCAGTTTTTCTGAACATTATACAAGTGTGAGGGCAAGTAACCTTGTAATTACAGAATTTTATTTTTCCTCGACAAGCTGGCTAGAAATGGAAAAGCAGTGACATCTTTGAGAAAATATCACTCTGCTATGTAAAGATTTAATAAGTGTAGTGTCCTTCACCCCCACAGCACAAGATTGAAAATAATAACTAATAAAATTGTTCACTATCAGACACTTCAGCTGTCCTCAACTCCAATAGTCCTCAGTCAGTTAATTATCAAATACCATTAAATAGAAATCACTAAGTAGTTATGATAACATCCTGACACTGTATCTCAGCTTTTCTGCTGGTGGTGTTGCATTTCTCCATGCAGTGATTAATTAGCTCCTTAGCTTTTTTCATCTCTTTCTTTCTGCTGTGAGCAAAAACGTGTGAATGATGGGGAGGAAATTATCTCTCAATCTCCTCTCTGCTGGAGGCAACAGGGAGAGGATTGAATTCTACAGCTTTTTCTTCACAGCATGCTAACTGCATCACAAGTATTCACATGCTTGTCAACATGACCATGTCTGCTCCATGAGCACATCGCCAATAACAGCAAGACTCTATTGGCACTCGCCATGGTGATGACAAGTGATGCAGGTGTCTCATCTGCATACAAAAGTTCACACGATCATTATATTCTTGCATTCGCAAGTCTTGTATTTAATTTGCATGTTTATGCCTGTCTTTAAGAAGGAAACATTTCAAGTCAGTAATTTCATTGAAGTTACCCTGGTTGAGATTATGAATCTTTGTTTCCATAACTATTAGGAAAATAACTATTAAGAAAAGAAGTGATGTAACTTTTAAGAAATTTGTGTATATTTTGTGTTTCAAAACTTTTTATATTTTTATGCTAGAAGCAGATAGCATAGATTGCAATCTTCTTAAAGAACAGAGAAAATGGGGGTGAGGGAGCTTGTCATTTACAGTGGAAAAATGACTGAATAGAAGCATATGATCATGCCTACATAGATAATGTACAAGGTTTCTAAACCAAACATACAGTGCCTCTACAACAGGTGGAACTGCCTGGGATGTTTGAGTGTGGGCTCAGATCTTTTCCATGAAGAAAAGTCTATTAAGATTTTTTGTTACATTACATGGTTAATTAGTCAAAATATGGTCATATGAAACAACTAGCAGTGTTGTTGATGACTGTGCTTGGTATACTGACACATGAAACTTCGGGTGTTTATGCCTGCTGTGGTTTCAGGAAATCTAGAAAACTATTGCTGCTCTTACAATGAAATTTTTTCAATGTATGTCAGTTGGCTAAGAAACATTGTAACTATGTGCCAATAAAGTGCAGAATAGTCAGAGAACTTCAACAGCTTTTGTGTAGGACAAGCTTACATGAGAACACATTGGAAGGGATTTGTGACTTGTGATGGAATTGCAGATAACCATTATACAAATGTTTACACTACTGCATTTAAGTTTTATGGCAATAACACTACATCTGAGTTCTGAAGTCCCATGCAGTATTTTGGTGTTTCTGTACAACAGAATAATAAAACCATTGGATGGCCGGGTTGAAAAGGACCACAATGCTCAGCCAGTTCCAACCCCCTGCTATGTGCAGGGTCACCAACCACCAGACCAGGCTGCCCAGAGCCACATCCAGCCTGGCCTTGAATGCCTCCAGAGATGGGGCATCCACAGCCTCCTTGGGCAACCTGTTCCAGTGCGTCACCACCCTCTGAGTGGAAAAGCTTCCTCCTAATATCCAACCTAAACCTCCCCTGTCTCAGTTTAAAACCATTCCCCCTTGTCCTATCACTATCCACCCTCATAAACAGTTGTTCCCCTTTCTGTTTATAAGCTCTCTTCAAACCGTGTGTATTATGGATTATGACTATTCTGCTGTATTTGCTTTACAATTTATATACCTTGCAGACTATGGGCACCTTTCTCTTTGCCACTAATGAAATGCACTGATGCCAAGAAAATGAATACATTATTTGTGGTTATTGGATAGGAGTATGTGATATGTAAATTAATAGCTATCTAAATCATCAATATATTTTTCTATTCTTATAATGTTTTATTAAGGGTAAATGATGCAGCAGACTATTCTCTTATCAATCTGAGTATTTTGTAGCATACAGTGTAGAGGTAATCTTGGAATTTCACTTTTTAGTTTAAAATCAAGGGTTTTAATAGGATTTAAAGTAGATTTAATCTGTTACTTCAGCTGCATGAGTACTAAATTAGAAGGGTAAATACTTGAAGACTCTTTTGTATTTAGAAAACTGAAAGATGTTATTTTCTGTTGTAAGAAACTATAAGTAATCTGCCACTATCTTATGTTGAATAATATAGCTGCAATGTTCCATATAGGTTTATCTGAATGTTGTTTTTTTTTTAATCCAGGAAGCAGGAAAGTGGTGAATCTGAAACTAGTAATGTGATACTAGTTTTGAAGTCCTAATGGCCTAGTAAGAAGAGTCTCTCTTTTTACTGTCATCAGAGAAGTCTGTAGGGATTCTGCTTTAAAAAAATATGTCTATTAGTTAAGAAAGTATGGCCTTATTCTAGAATTGCTTTCACATTTAAGCTGAAGCAGCAAAGCCTGGCTGTGTACTATGTTTCTTGACAGAACAGTTTTATTTCCCTGCTTTTTAAGACACATTCTCCCTTTGCATTTTGCATTTAATTTCTGTGAGTGCTAATGATAACCAGTATGTTAACTGATATTTGAGGGCTAGCCTCTCCACCTCTACTTAATTTCAAAAGGGTGGTCCTTTGCTGTGTGAACTAATTATACTTTCCTGCATGAAGTTCACACAAGCAAAGGACAACAGGCCTCCTGTGTTACGTTTTAAGTCTGCCTAAGTCTGCACAGATGTTAACAGAGTCAATCTCTTTGTTTATCCAGTTCCTGAATTCTCATCACCTGTTCTGTGCTGCAGCACTACAAGCCACAACGGTATACAGACTGTGCAATCAAGCAATGAAGGAAGTTTATACCTATGAAACAAATATTAATTTGTTTTCATGCAGATGTGTTCTGAATCTGTCTGTTATTTTTTAGTAATGTGTGTGCTGACATAAGAAAGAGAACAAAGATTTATATTGGTTTAAGCTGAACATCAAACAGCACTTTAAAATGTAAAAAAAGGCACTTTAAGTGGCAAACAAGCAAGGGCTAAAGGGTAAGACAGTGACAAATGGAAAGCTATTGATAATTCTGTCCTTCTGACAGATCCTGCCACAGCAGAGCTGAGATGTTCACTAGACAGCTTCTGCCTTTTGGGACAACTTTTCCAGGAAACAATGTGAATTCTGAATTCAAGCTGTCATAATTGTTGAACAGAGCAATATATTTCTGGAGTATCAGTATTTGAAAGAAGATAGAATACATCGAAAATCTTCCAAAATAAATTGAGGAAAGCTGAGTATTACATTGAACAACAGAACAGTTCTGATCCACACAGCATTTATGCATGTATGCAGTTTTAAAAGCAACGAAGTAATTATCCAAAAAGTATAGAACTTAGTGAAATTGAGGGAAATTACATAAACTATTTTAAAGAACTTCAGCCTAGAATGCAATTAAATATTCAAAGCACGTTTTAAAAAAATCATATTCTGATAGAAGAAATAGAAACTAGTTATTTCTCTTTCCACCTTGCAGCTGAAAGACCAGCTCCTAAGCTTGTCCCTAGGCCAGGTTTGTGAAAATGTTCTGAAACTACTCAGAAGAGACAAATAAGAAGTGACAAATGTGACAAATCTCAGGAAGATTTTCCGTTTGTCACTGTTTTTGGAGTGAGGTGTCAATAAAAATAAAAGTTTCAAATTGGATTACTACCTACTGGCAGGGATTAGGTTAACCATTAAGAGAAATGGGTATATTGAGTAATAACCTTTAATTTCGTGAAAGAAACAAGCTCTACAGCTCTTTTTATTTAATTAATAAATCAACAAATTGTAACTGAACAAGAAGTATAGATCAAAACTCTTCTTTAGGTAACATATAAAAGTCTGTACAGAGCCTCTTACTGCCTTTGGCTTTATCTAGTACCCAAATGAATAAACAGCCACCAAAACATTAGTATTTCCTCAGAGGAAAAAAGAAAAAAAGAATGTAAGAGTAAACCTTTGATCCAGATTTGGCTGCAGATTGAATACAGCTGTGGCCGCAGCAGTTTTCAATATATTTTTTTTTTATTACTCCCAAGTTCTGGCAAATAACTGTGTACATTCCTTACATAAATGATTGTAGTTTCCATCATCTTCTTTCTTTGACTTTTTTCTAGTGTAAATGAGCCTGAGGGCTTAAATGTGATTCAAAGTCTAGATGAGTAAAGCAGAGTGAACTTACTCAACACTTGCAGTAAACATGTAAGATTTAACTAAAACACTATTTTTAATTCAATAAAATTTCAGAAATAGTTGCATTTTCAGGCTTGCAAAACAAAACTATTTTTCTGACAGGGAAAGAACTTGTCATTTCTCTAGAAATATGTACATATATAAGTGTTAGCACAGATGCAGTCAGCAAAACAATGCGTAATTACTTGGCAGTTAGAAAGCTATGCATTAAAATACTGTTTAGAATAGCTTTTATGTTTATAATAGCAAGGGTAGTGCAAGAGAAATATTTCAGGGAACATCTCCAGTTTGAAAAATGAAGTTTGGATAAATAAGAATATCAGTGGTCTTTTTAAGTTAATACTTCATGACTCTTCTGTGGGTTTTCTGCATTTCAGTTAGTCTGGACCTGGTTTTGCTCAGTAGGATTAAATGTCGCAGTTACATTGCATTTCTACAGTGCTATTCCTGCTGTTATGGTTTTTTAGATATTCTGACAAGACAAATTGGAATCCTGCTACCTCCCTATTAGTAATAATGGACAATTATCTGATCTAGACAGGGAGATCTCCTTAAAAAGGTGTTTGTGAGAGAGAATATTAAAGATGTAAATGCAAATGATGTTGAGAGCAAGAGTTAAATGATTGGAAATGTCTCCAAATACAGTAAAAGGGAAATCTGAGTACCTACAATGGAGAAGTGTCTGCTTCGTGAATATAGACAGCTTATTTTCTTCAAAATCCTTTTTTCACCTTCTTCTCAAAATGATAGCCGTATGTGTTGTCTTGTTTGAACTTGGATATTTATTTTCATTTTAACATGGTCCTTGGTAAGAGTTGAAAATAAGATATATTTTGAGGAGATGTTTGCTGAGTAGTTATCTTCTCTTATACTGTCAAACTGGGTTGAAAAGACAGATCCTGAGTGCTCAAGGAGACCTTGCATCTTTTAGAACAACAAACTTAAATGTCAAGAGTGCACTATTGATCAAAATATCAGCAGGCTGACAACACAGCAGCCACTTGACAATAGAGAAAAAAATTACTCCTGTCCATGTTATGTAAAGTCCTTCATCAGATTTTCAGTCTTCCTAGAAGTACACCTATCATCTAGCTCTGGCAGACAATAAGAAGTGCTATGAATAAACTTACTGTCAGTTGCAATTATGCTCTTCTTGGACTATTGAAAAGCAGACAGCACTCTGGCAGAAGCCAGTCTCCAACATCTTGATAACCTGATCAAACTGTCTAAGAACTAAAGCTGGACATCAATGCTAAGAAAACTGATATGTTTCTACATGAGTTCCACTACTGACACATTTCTCAGCATGCCACTATGAATCACGACCAGAAATGCAGCAGCTCATTTCCTAGGGCTTCACTTGGCCTACTGGCTGACCAGTTGTGATTGCTTACTTTGGACACAGTGCATGACGTTGGCATATCTCAGATTGCTTGAAGTCAGCAAGCATATTGATTATCGTGCCATCAGACTGGGAGCTAGAGTATCTCCTGTGCCTCACAAATGCTATGAAATGCAATCACACAGCAATAGGAGATGGATATTTTTCATAATAATGACTGTCCTAGGCATAAGCCGTCTTCAGCCATCCTTCTCTCTTCCGGAGACACATGTCACTCTTTGCAGTGGGTCACCTGATAGTTACATTTTAGTCTGAAAATCTTGACCGTTCCCAATGCTACCATTCTGCAAATAGAATCAGTCTTTCAGTATATGAGAGACAGTTCCATTGATCAATATGGCATACATGTTACTAGCAGCAACATACATTAACGAAGATAAACAACTCTAAAAAGAATGAAAACAGAGGGACTTGGAATTTTGCCCAAGTACTCTGACAGATTTGTCAGTGCTAGGCTATACATTGCAACAATTTTAAAACTCAGAGAAGAAGATCCACAGGTTACTGCACTGTAGGTCCTTCTAGGAGATACAAAGATGTTCTTGCCCAAAGCCATGAATCTCTTGCTATATTCCTTTTCTGACTGGGCCTGATTAAGCTGGAAGAGATAACCAGCTCTGATTATGATCTATTAGAAGAAGGATGCTGGCTTCATATATATATCTGCTGGTAAAACCTCCTACACAGCAAATAAATTTTTCTTAGTCTGAAGTAAATTATTCAAGCAGCATTAGAAAATGAATTTGAGAAAAAGAATATAATAATTTAGCATTCTTTGCACTTTTCACCAACAATGAAATTGGTTGATGTGAGGAGAAAGGTGTGATTTTTAGGCTGTTGACAAACACCCTACATATTTTTCATTTATTGTGCAGCGTTCCTTCTGGGATCACTTATTCGATGAACCTAAACAGGTCTTAAGTTTGTCTTTACAAAAAATGCTGCTGTTAAAACCTGATTTACATTTTACTCAATGTCTAAGAAGCTTTCTAAGGAGGTATGTATTAGCATCCATGTAATTCTAAGAGGCTGAGTTTGAATCAGCAAGACTTGCCTGTGAAAAGTGATACAGGATGAAAGTCAATACTAGTATTTAAGGTTTGGGGAGGCTGTACAGAAAAAGTTAGAAGAGAACTGTTTCACATTTGCATTCATTGAGTAGCCACAATCCTCTACGCCTATATTTTCACTGCAACAGAATAAATCATAATTGATATGAAACTTTTGTACTTCTGAATTCTGAAAACTACTCTGTGCTTCAAAAGGTCGGCAGAAATGGCAGTCTTGCAATTCAGACTTTTGGATGTTATCCAGATACAGTATCTTTATAAGATGATAAATAATGTCCTAGCATATTGCATTGACCTGTGTTATGTCTGTATGTTTTCTAGCTTTTGCTTAATGAATTGCATTTTATCTTGTCCATCTGTTTTCCTTTTTGTCCTGTTATAAAGTACCTTTTAGCAAGGGAGTAGATAATAAAAGAAAGGCCCACTCAGTACTTTATAAGTAAGATAGGTTTCCACTGATGAAATAGTGAAGCCTCAATCATATTTCATGAGTCTTAACCAAAAAAATATAGTTGTTTGGGTTGCTGATCTACTGAACATGAGAAACTTCTACAGGCATCTTGCCCACTAAATAGTAAAATGAAAATGAGAAGACCTTCGTTTATGATTTTCTTTAAAACATATTCTTGCTTGCAATACTTGTAATATTGTCCACATTAAAATTGTTTTATTTAAAAATAATTTATTATGCTTAACATAAAAAATGAATACCTATCACAAGAATCTAAGCAGATAACCAACAATTCTCTACTGCTTTTATGAATTATATTACTACCAATTTCTCTAATATAACTTATGCTGCCTTCCAGTACTTACAGAGAGTTTATAAACAGGAGGAACAGCAACTTTTTATACAGGCAGATGGGTGATAGGGCAAGGGGAAATTAGTCTGCAGAAGAGGAGGCTCAGACGAGACCTCATTGCACTCTACAACTTCCTGAGGGGAGGTTGTCATGAGGAGGGGTTTGGCCTCTTCTCCCAGGCAACAAACAGGATCTGAGGAAATGGCCACAAGTTGCACCAGGGGAGATTTAGTTTAGACATAAGGAGAAACGTTTTGTCTCAGAGAGTGGTCAGGCACTGGAATGGCTGCCCAGGGAGGAGGTGGAGTCGCCGTCCCTGGCAGTGTTCAAGAGGCGTCTGGATGAGGAGCTGCAAGATGTGGTTTAGTGCTTGTGGTAGCAGTGGTAATGAGAAGTCGATTGGACTGCATGATCTTATAAGTCGTTTCTAATCTTGTGATTCTATGATTCTATGAAATGGTAAAAGAAGGGAAATTTAGATTAGACGCTAAGAGGTTCCTCTAGGCTGAATGAACCAAGAAACTTCAGCTGCTCCTCACACATTTTGCTGTCAAGACTTCTTGCTATCTTTGGGCACTCTCTAATATTTTTTATGACCATGTATTGTGGCATCCAAACCCACACCCAGTGCTCTAGGTGAGGCTATGCAGTGCAGAGTAGAATGGAACAACCTTTCCCTCACCAGCTGGCAGTGCTGGGCCAGGGTACGGTTGGCCCTTTAGTCTGCCACAGCACTCTGCTGGCTCAGTTCAAGTTTGCCATCAGCCAGAGCACCAAGATCCCTTTCCACAGGGCTGCTTTCCAGCCTCTTCTCCCCCTGTCCATGCACATAGCCATGGCAGATACTGCCTACCCTCTGTGAGTCTGCATGGCCTCGATCAACAACCATGTTCTGTGTGCTGGCTTCGAATGGGCTAAGTGGCATAAAACATAACTAATAAGTAAAAATGTATAGAATCTTCTCAAAACCACGTGCCAATGTCCAGTTGCATCTTCTTCTAGCAGCATCAGATGCCTGAGCCATTTTCCATAAAGAGCAGGCACAGCGAATGAACATAAGGAGTGTCACAGCTCCAGCTGAGCCCTATCTGTTATATTTGTCCATGCTCTACACCTCTCTTCCACCAGTGTTTGCCACAGCTTGTACTCAGGAGGAAGAGCTGGATCTATTAGTGTGGGCTGGAATATTTCCTGTCCTGGGAAATACTGGGCTATCCTATCTTTACACTGCCATTTGCCGTGGCAGTTTTGTGAGTGTTGCAATGCAGCTAAGTCTTTGTCATCAAGCACTAAAAGGGCAGGAAGACCAAGTTTTGTTTGCAGCTGCTGAAGAGACTAATCAAGTATGATTGCATCCAAAACGGTTCATTCTTCACTAATGAAGATTTATTTTTTATAATTTGAATTTCACTTCATATTTGTGCCATTTCCTTTTATTTTCTAGTTTAAATTAGCATTTATTTTGTGTAGTATTAATGACCAAAAAGTAGAATAAAAACAATCAAATATTTCTTTAAATTTTATGGTAAAATAACTTTTAAGCAAGTGTAAAGATAGAAGTGAGTAAGATGAGTCACATCAGAATGAAAATTCATTGCAATTAAAATTTTAATTTTACTGACAAAATATGCTATTGTCTCTCAGTACTCTGTAACAATGCCTACTAATTGTACTTATTTACTATTATTTTATCTTCATTCTATGGGAGAGTGGCACCAAACTTCTTTAGACTGAATTCTTCCATTTTTGTACAAAACCTTCCACTATATTTAGAAAAATGTTTAAGTGTTTTTGAAGGTATATCAAAATTAATCTTTGATCTATCTCCCTTTCTCAGTATTTGTAATAAAACTGTGAAGCTATTTTCTCTTGATCATTCTCCACCTTTCCCTGAAAACATAAAGCTACCAATAAACCAGGATCCAATACTGAATGTCTCAGTGCACTGTGCACTAACACCACTTGAAGATCCATTCTATGTATGTTTGCCTATTTGTCTTATTTCTTCTTATTCTACCAAATAAGAGTATGCACGGTAAAGAAAATGAAGCTGAGGTGTATAATGAGCCCAGCAGAAATGAGTTATCCTTAAAAACTCCTCTTCTGCCTCTCCCTTCTTGTGCCTTTTATTCAGGTCTGTCTTCCTCGCTCACACTTGTCCCAGCCTGCTACAGAGCTGCTACTGGGGCCCACAGGGAGCAGAGCTGGCCCTAAGCATCAGACGCCTCCACAGTAACCAGCACTCGAGCAGTTTCAGGAAGGCTGGTTAGCCAGAACATTGTTCACTCTCAGGGTGAAAAGCAATTTTTGTGAATTTTCTACATGAAGCAGCAGAGTTAACAGCCTTGCCTGCTCCTGTCCGACAGAGTTAGAGCCAATTCCCGTACTTAGAGTGAATGTGCTGGGTCAATTGCTTTCAGAACCAGGTCAAAGAACTAGTGCTATACTTCTGTTTGTTATCCAGCATCAGAAATCTGACAGATTAACGTGGTAGTACATTCTCACCTGTCTTTATCACTTACTTGTGAAGCAGTTAAGCACTTAAAATTAAATCATAGATTTGTAAGAATTTGAACTTGCCACAGGTGTAATATAATTTGGGAAACGAACTCTGCTTGGACTTCACAAAATACATTTTTAATCTTTTAAAAATCATGTGTTGTCTGTACTATTTGTCATGTTTTACAGCGGTGAGAGATCTTTCATTGAAATGAAAATCTTTTGATACTGGCCAAACAAATGGAAAGTCCCAGGAGATGGTATGAGGACTGAAACATCCTAGTTACGTGTGTCTTATAACATAAGGATAATGTTATTCTCTTTGGGATTTTTTTTTTTTTTTTTTTTTTTTGCTTTTGCTCTTTTGAAAAAGATTTATTTTTACAGCTCTATTTCTTCAAAGAATGATTTATTTTCTTCCCTAGTTATTTTCATCACATTTCACTGCTTTCACATGAAATACCAAAATATTTAAAATATTTTCCATTAACATCAGTAGTAGCAAGAAGCCTTATTTTGTTTTTCTTTTTTTTTTTTTTTTTTTTTTTTTTTTGGTCTGATCAATTGAAATACAGGAGGGTTGGAATCAGATCATCCACATCCAATATTTTTCAGTTTCAGCCTGCTAGTAAAACTGAAGGCTTTTATTTTTCTGCCCTTTAAGGCTAGTTCTCCAAACAGCAGAAAGACCAGATGGTATTGTTTTAACAAAGATAAGATTGTATTTCTATTTGTTTAAATTTCTTCTACCCTGCCAATTAAATTATATAATATCTTCTGACATGGGACATTTCTCATATTTAAAAATATCTGAGTTAGGTGATACCAAAGTAGATGAGCAGCTTGAAGAGAGGAAGGGCAGACTGGGCTTTTCTTTCACAGATCAGCTCTTGAAATGGATCAACTCTTTTGTCTGACTCAACGTTTCAAATAATGATTTGTAATCCAGCCAACAAAACACCGACACTTGACTCTGTGAGCAGAGGTTTGTTTTTCTGCCCAGAAGTGCAAAGCTGCCAGCAGGCTGTGCAGTGCACAGGCTGGGTGCCAGTGGAAGGAGATGAGGGAGGTGTCCTACTTCCCCCCTGCCCCTTTGACAGGCCAGCCTTGCTGACCAAACATCCAGCAAATGGAGGAATGAAAAGCTGGGCTTTTTGCAGCAGGACCAATGAGCTGAAGCAGCCTCAGAGGGACATGATCCCTTGTGAGGCCGTAAGACCTGCCTTAAATTATGGTAGCTGGCCTGTGTCACTTTGTCCTAGGACATGGAACGCCAGCTGCGCAGTGGCACCTTTCTTCATGTTTGTCAAGAGGATATGTTATCTTCAGACTTTCTTTGTCATTGGAAGTCACACATATAAATCAAATATCTTTAAATGGGTCCATTGGAGGTGCTTATCTAGTGCACAACAAAGTGAGATATGGTTCAAGCGAGGGTTCTGAAAGTTATCATACGAACAATAACAACTGCTGAGTACAGTGGCTTTCTTGTAGCCCATCAGCAATCATGATGCTTGTAAGTTCAGGAGTTCCTTAGAAATTATGGTGAGCACACTAGAAATATCCTGTCCTTCTGCTAGATTGAGCTATTTAATCATCTTTGTAAGATCAAGCCCTTTGTGGAGGTTTGAGAGCAAATCAATCTCTCAGTGCTGCTGGAAGAGGCTGTGCAGTTTCAAATGAATCCAGAAATTGCTTCATCTGGAAAAAGGGAACAAAATAGATACCTAGGCTCCCCAGTTCCATGTTTTCTGTTCATGCCTTTCTTTAATGTTGTATGTGGGACATGATTTTGACCCACGTTCTTCATGTGTTTTCAGAACAACTGCAGAGACCAGAAAACAAGCACGTGAAACTGCACAAGTCTTGATTACCATCAATCTCTTCTACAGTGTCTGTTTATTCCAAGTTCTGAACCTTCTATTGTTTTAGTCCATATAAACTAGGATTGTTTTGAGAACCCTTTTTGTTTCATTATCTTACAAGTCTCCATGCTAAGCTGAAAGAGACACTTTATCAGCCTCCAAGTGTAATCCATCTGATAATTTTTGAACAGCTGGGTCTCTCTGTTTTACCTGTCTAGCCCAGTTTAGCATTATCAGCAAACCTAGGTACATTTGATATCACATACTACCTTCAAGGTCAGTTATGTCCATAAAGAAACCTGCAATAAAAGAATAATAATAAGATAGAATAAAAGCAATGAAATTCACTTATAGCTGAAAAGTACCTTGCATGTCCTACAAAAAAGAAGTAAAATACAATACCTTATAAAGCTGCTCAAGTGCCTCTTTGTGGCACTTAACTTAAAAAGGGCATGTGGTATGTTTCAGTCTTGTTTGTGGTAGTCCTTACTCTTATTTTTGTCTTTCATGTCTCTGGAAAGCCATGTTTTCATAACAGAACACTGCTGGGAGAACTTGACTATATAGCTTTTTTATGATGACATCTAAGAGGTCCAATTTAAAAAAAATAAAACAATACCATATCCTCCTCTTTGCTGTATTTCTTTTCCTTTTCCTGCATGGTAGACCTGAAAGGAAAAAGTAGTGGAAATTAGCCAAGCTGCAGAGAGAAGAAATCAAAATGAAAGAACATTCAGGGAGATAAATGTTCTTAAAGATGAATATATTTTCATCTTGAAGAATGGATCCCAAATTGAGCCATGTTTCTATGCAAAAAAGAAACCCTTCAGGAAGGGATAGGTGCCCAGAGAAATAGCTCTAAGAGTGCACTCCTGAAGTGACTGTCCTTCTTGTTTTGTACAAAACTTAATCTGAGTGCACTCTTCAGAAAAAAATATATGTGTGTGTTTGTGCAAAAGTATTCCTCAGTGGGAATTAATTTTAAGCCCAAGCACCTTTCAAAAGCAGATTTTCACACAATGTCTTTTAAAATATATATCATAAACAAGCAAAGAATCAAGTTAAACCTGAACTTAATTGTCCAACTTTTGACTTCTTTGATTCCTTTTTAAAAAATATTTACGATGATTGAAAATGAACTTAAGCACACTGCTTCTTGCAGAGCACATTATTTTCTATAACATCTCTGTGCCAGATGATATTTATGACTGCTGTCCCTCAGTTTTCTGTCTTCCAGTGTACCTCACAGCTGCACCCTTGCAGCAGCTTTTCTTTTTTTCTCCTCAGCTTGAGCCATCACAGGGGTAAGTGGCCTTGCTTTGAGATCAGCGAGATTGGCAAGAGCTCATTCAGCTTGTATTGTGATTTTTGGTGACTACGATGATGCTCTTAAGCACAGAAACAAGTGCCTTAATGAAATACAGATAGACATTTTTCACTAAATTGGAAAGATAATTAAAGTATTCAAGCACAACAGTGCTACATTTATTTTCCCCCTTCAGGAATTTGTAATGAGTGTTCATTAATAAATTACTGCCTAGTGGTACACGAACAGATGTGCCAATGTGGACTGCTGTATCTGCATAGAATATAATCACATTCTGCACAGATCTCAAAATCTGCATTAGTACATTCCTGTTCAGATCTGAAGCTTTTTTTTCATGTCGGGTGTTCAGACTGTGTCACTGTTTCTATTATTTTCCAAATACTGCAATCAAGTCTCCGGGCTTGTCATTTTCTTGGCTTTCATAGTTTTAATTAAGTAAAGTAACTACTGTAGCCCACCACTATAGCTCTTCGTAATGGATCATTTTCATCGTACTCCACCTTGCATTTGGGGAGTGCCCTCTGCTATAATCTTCCTGTTTGTCTTTGCTCTTTCCTAAAATTAGGCTCATAAAAAATCCATGCTGTTGCCTCCACAGAATAATAGAGAACTGTAAATGATTATTCAACTTGATTTTCTCTTCTCTCTGTGGGGTGGACAGAAGAGAGGATTTAAGCCTTAATACGTTATGTAGTGAGATACGAAACATACAAACAAAACAAACAAGAAACCCCACACTGAATTAGCTGTTTGACTACAGAGGTAAATATATATAAATTTGTAAGTTTCTGTGAGCATTTGCGATAGCACTTCTTTCTGGGTGGAATTCTAAAGAATTAAAAATAGAAGAAATAACTTCCCAATATGCAGTTCAGACCCAAGTACTACTTTGTAATAGTGAACCGTAGTTTTCATATCTTTTCTGAAACCCAAAATAATCTACAATTAAATGTTTTATTTAATGATTAAAAGTATTACAAATACACTTTCATTGCCTGTGGAAATAAAGGAATGTTTATATTAAATGAGTCTCACCCTGGTTGTTTGGTCTTGTTGTTTTTTCCCATTCTGCAGCCAAATTCTAAAGTACACAGATATTTTTTTTTTTTAATCCAGCAAGTGAATGCATTCATTGTGTGAATTTATTTTTGTACATCTTTGCTACTAAATGGTAGTACTTGCTCTGAGTCCAATGGATAGAATTTTCAGATAAACTTACATTTGAAAGGTAATGTCCTGAAAATTTTAAAGCTTATATATATATAGCTCCTTTTCTTGCACAGAAACAGCATGAAAAGTAGTAAGGGACATAAGTTTTGCAGGCATTGTTCCGCAAAAATTTACTCCTGATATTAGCACTGTATAATGCATTTCTCAGACTGTTAGCAAGATGGCAACTACTTACCCATGTTTCTTAACCTCCCTTAAAATTATATCCTAAAAATACCTTAAAATTATCTAAATTCGTATCTTAAATCAGCAATTGTTGCTCCAAGATAGCCATTAAACAGATGTGCAATAAACATTAACCTATGCAGCAATTTTCTTCTGTACTCTCCAATTACTCAAATTATTTTTATTGATTTTTTTAAATTATTCTGCTTGTTCTTACATGTGGTAATTTGTTGAATCAATTTTGGTTTAATTTCCTATTAAAGCCACATAAATCTTCTATGTGCCTCTTTGCCTTAGCAATATTGACTCTGTGCAAACAATTCAGGGGCTTTATACATTTTTCAATATTCATCAGTTTAAATACGATGCAATTTTTTGCTTTGGATCTGAATTTCTGAGACCTGAAATTTAGTTGAAAACCTATTTAAGATTCAGGATATTTTTGTCATTTCAAGTATTGATGCAACTGATTTAGGCACTTGAACAAATGAGGAAGCATGAAGTTCATTGTTCTCAGAATATTGGATGTCATGCTTCTGTTGTTCTTGCATGCTAAATTTAATCTCAGTAGAAAAACAGTGAGAAAGCCATTCTTTTGCATCCTTTTAACTTTACAGTGGAGTGCTGTTAATCTTTCATCTTGATGGATGACAAAAAGTCTGGCTACACTGCTTTAGTTCTCAAATACAGTCTATTGCTTGATCCCACAAATTTCAGGCTTCTTACTATCCCTCATAAATTCCACGTTATTTTCTTTTGCTTGTAAGTCTGTCCTCCATGGCAAGTTCTATGAAGACAGAAGTAGCATACTCTGTAGGCTGATAGAGCCGTAAGAACTGCAAGAACAAATTTGTTCATTTTCCCTTAGATTTCCATAATCTGTAGGTTCTGACAGAAGACAGGTAAAGACGTATCTCCTTGTTACATGTAAAGATAGGTTGTGGAAATTCCTAGAGTTTGACCATCATGAGCATGGTATATAAAGTGACATTGAACTTGAGAGCAGCCTGTGCTTCCTAAATCATTTTCTCTAAAAAGACCATGAGCTGGTTTGCAATCTTACCTTGGTGGCATCCATCCTTCAGTGGACCACAAAAACAGTGAGTGACTCCTAGTTCTTTCACTGAGCTTGAGCCCCGACATCAATATGCTTCAGTGCATACAGTGAGAAAGCAGAACTGCATTCAGACATATCAGGATTGATTCTGCTTCGTACAGCTTTCTGATTCTCTGAAACTTTCCTTTGATTTTTTGTAAGTTATTACTTATCCTCTGCGGCTTCCTTTGAAGATCATAGAATATCAGCGATAATAAGAAGTGGTTGAGTATGAAATCTCAAGAAAAAAACGACCTTTCATAGCTGAAGTGCTAGTCCTGACTTCACAGAGATGTAAAAATTTAATTGATGATTTTGATGGCTCAAGAAAGATAAGACATTTCTCTAACTGTATCTGAATTTCCCTGAATTATATCTAAATAAAGGTGAAAACTGATTTAAAAGATATAAAGAATTCATAAACTTATTAATAAAAAGATCATTATGAGCTACAATTATTTTTGTGCTTTTTTTTTTCCATTTTCTGAGTGCTTAAAACCTTCCAAGTGCTATGTAAAAAACTGATATTCAGATACTTCATTTTCCTGAACTATACAGCCTCTCCAAAGGATGTAGAAAGTTCTACCTGTGTGAAGACTAGCATTTTTGAAAACGGAAAACTTTTCTAATTTACATTTCAAAAACAAGGGATTTATTTTAAATAGCTAATGCTTTTAACTATTAAGGATTTTTTGAATTACTGATTAAATTCATGCAAAGTTTTATTCTGCATGATATTGTGTTGAAGCAAGTCCTACAAGCTGAAGTTCGTGTTGCATGAAGGAGGTCTTTCAAGCATTTTTTCTGTAAGTCTGAAAACTGAGCACATAAACCAACCTTTCTTTTTCTACCTTTTAAATATGTGCAGTCCCACATTCTTTGTCATGACAGGTTGTTTCCAGATCTTCCATATCTCTGTGATTTTTCATTCACAAAATGGCTGAAGTTGGCAGGAAGCTCTGGATCCAATTGGCCCAGCCCCTGCTCCAGCAGGGACACCCAGAGCAGGAAGGTCAGAACAACATTCAAGTGGCTTTTGGAGATCCCTAGGTGGATCCTCCTCCCCCAAGAGCCACAATCTCCCTGGGTAGCCTATGCCAGTGCTCCATTACATACATGACACAGAAGTGCTTCCTGGTGCTCAAAGGAAACCTCCTGTGTCCAAGTTTGTGACCACTGCATCTTGTCCTGGCCCTGGACATTGCTGAACAAAGCCTGGCTCCATCCTCTTTGCACCTTTCATAAGGCATTTATAAACAGTGATGAGGTTCTCCCCGAGCCTTTCTTATTCCAGGCTGAACAACTTCATCTCTCTTAGCCTCTCCTCACGGGGGACATGCTCAGGTTCCTCATCCAGAGATGATAATCTCTGTGGCCCTCTGTTGAAGTCTTTTCAAGTCT
This sequence comes from Lagopus muta, assembly GCF_023343835.1. Taxonomy (NCBI): domain Eukaryota; kingdom Metazoa; phylum Chordata; class Aves; order Galliformes; family Phasianidae; genus Lagopus; species Lagopus muta. The sequence goes on along the minus strand of NC_064472.1, from coordinate 49,001,814 downwards.
ATCAATATCGCTCTTGTACTGGTGGCACAGAACTGCACAGAGTACACAATGCTGAATGGAGTGGATTCATAGAATCATCGAATCGCCGGCCTTGGAAGGGACCTCAAGGATCATCAGGTCCCATCCAATCTGGCCTTGAACACCTCCAGGGACGGGGCATCCACAACCTCTCTGGGCAGCCTGTTCCAGCACCTCACCACTCTCTCTGTAAAGAACTTCCCCCTGACATCCAACCTAAATCTTCCCTCCCTCAACTTAAAACCATTTCCCCTTGTCCTGCCATTATCTACCCAGTTGACTCCTGTCCTGTTTGTAGGCTCCCTTCAGGTACTGGAAGGCTGCAATGAGGTCACCCCACAGCCTTCTCTTCTCCAGGCTGAACAAGCCCAGCTCCCTCAGCCTGTTTTCATAGCGGAGATGCTCCAGCCCTCTGATCACCTTTGTGGTCCTCCTCTGGACCCTCTCTAACAGCTATCTTTTTTATACTGGGGGCCCCAAACCTGGACACAGTACTCCAGATGGGGCCTCACGAGAACAGAGTAGAAAGTGAAATCACCTCCCTGTCCCTGCTGGCCACCACTCATTTGATGGAGCCCAGGATACCATTTGCTTTCTGAGCTGCAAGAGCACATTGCTGGCTTATGTTCAGTTTTTTATCCACAAGGACTCCCAGGTCCTTCTCTGCAGGGTTAATCTCAAGGATTGCTCCTCTCAGTCTATATATATCCCTGCAATTCTCTAGCCCAAGTGCAAAACCTTGCACTTTGTTGAGTTGAACTTCATTATTTTCACCCTGGCCCACTTTTCAAGTCTGTTGAGGTCCCTCTGAATGGCATTCCATCCTTCCATTGTGTTAACCACACCACTCAGCTTGGTGTCATCAGCAAACTTGCTGAGGGTGCACTCAATTCCATCACTGATGTCATTGATAAAGATGTAAAAGAGCATCGGTCCCATGATAATCCCCTGGGATTCTGCTCATTACCGGCCTCCATCTGGACATAGCAGCATTGATCATCACTATTTGTCTGCAGCCTTCGAACCAGTTCCCTATCCACTTGGTGCTCCACCCTTCAAGTCCACATCTCTCCAGTTTGGAAATAAGGATGTGGTGGGGGACCACATCAAAGACCCTGCACAATTTCAGTAAATGACACTGATCATCCTCCCTTTGTCCACCAATGCAGTCACTCCATCATAGAAGGCCACCAGATTGGTTAAGCATGACCTTCCCCTGGTGAAGCCGTACTGGCTGTCTCAGATCACATGCTCGTTCCTCATGTGACTTAGCATGTCATCCAGGAGGATCTGCTCCATGATCTTCCCAGGCACAAAAGTGAGACTCACCAGTCCGTAGTTCCCTGGGTCCTCCCTCTTCCTTTTATAAATGGGAGCAACATGCCCTTTTTCCACTCACCAGGGAACTCATCTTTTCAGGGAATTCCAGTAGTAGTGTGAGGTGTGGCTTCTCTGTACCAAGTTGTGTTGATTCTTCCTCAATTTGTTGTATACATCCACACAGCAATTTTATTCTTCAGATATATTTTCGATCGTTTATCTCATACATGTAATGTGGGTTAGGTCTATAGCTCACCAGCTCTCTGCTAGAATCTTATAATTTGCAGAACATTAACTATCTTCCAGTCCTCCAGTGCACAGGCAGTTTTAATCAAGATTCTACACTTACATGTCTGGCAAATCCTTGTGTCCCTATCAAACCTGATGAGTGAATACAATCTGGTCCTAGTAGTTGGTTATTGTTCAGTTTAGTCCATTTTTTCCTATATGTAGGTGTATATGCATGTGTGTTCTGTAATGTCCTCTACAAGCCCAATGCCTATTGCTAGTTTTGCCTCCCTGAAGTTTCTCAGCTTCAGTTATGACCTGTCTTGCGTTCTCATCCTAAATTTAAGAGTAATCACAATCCTTTCCTTTTTTTTTTCTTCTTTTAATCCATTATTGGATTATTAAATCCATTTGCCATTCAGGCATGCAAGCTCAATGTTTCCTACAGGAAGTTTTCTACTGTTTTCTTTTGTTTTGTATTTGTGGTCACTGGTGTTTGCACTGTATCTTCATTATGGACTTTCTAGTTTCTATCTTGCAAAAACTTTTCTATTTTCTCTTAATAAGTCTTATTTTTATGTTATTTTGTCACTTTGAAAAAAAAAGTAAAATTTTTTGCCTATGTAGATTCTGCAGTGGAATTAAGTGCAAGAATCCTATGATCATTGCAGCTGCATAAACAATGTTTTGCATGCTGCTCAGGACAAGCTGAGGTGTTGATGGGTGAAGTTCCCCATCTAACTCTTCTGCAAAGCAGTTGTTTGTTGCATCTAAGGATTCAGCCTCAGCTTCATAATCTGATAGGCCATCCATCCAAACTACAAGGGGGTAATTGCAATCTGCTGTTTCCCTTGTGTATGTTGGCCACCCAGACTCTTTGCTGTCACTCAGGATGTCACTCAGGATTGTCACGTCCTCATTTCCACACTACTTTTTGGAGGGCTTATCAAGACCTATGAGATGGACTGATGCCAGACTGTTGGCAGCAGGATAGCCTAGGTGCAGCTATAGGAGCTGCCAGTAGATGTTTTCACAGTACTACTTATTGTTGTCTGTTAAATTTAAACAGAATAAACGTGCTTTTGACGGGACAAGGAACAGATAAATGAGAGGGTAAACAGTGTAGAACAGGAGTCATTTTCTGTCAAACAGGTACTGTGCTGACATTCATGGACTACTTTGATCACATACTCTTAAGATAGTTATTTTCAAGAGGCACATAACACTGGGACTGTCCAGGTTGCTACCGTGACTACTTTATGACTAAATATGTCCATGCAAATTTATATTTCCCTGTTTCATAACTAACCACATTTATAGAAACCCCAACGTTCCCAAGGAGGACACAATTTTTAGAAGCATTAGCAACCATCTACCTGTTTCCTCACAGCAAGTCTGCAGCTGGCTAGCAAAGTTTCAATTCTTAGTCAGATTGTCAACTCAGCCTATTTCAGAAAGGATGTCTTTTAATTCCTGGAGCTAAAGAATTAGTGCACTGTAAATTAATTATTCACTTTCATATGTCTTGGTATATGATGTTCACATTAAGAATGTACCCAAGATGTTGTGTGAAAAATATTCTACAAAATGTTAATACCTATGTACAAAAAAATTAGACTAGCTTTCTTGCTCTCTCTCTCTCTTTCTCTAAATGGATATATTGCCCACTTATGCCATGTGGTATTGTTTGAATTAAAAATTAGTAATTGAATTTTGTAAACTCTAATTCAGATTTTGCCTACATACACCTGCTGATAGTTATGACTGATCATAGAAAATAAATTGGCTGAAAATAAGTCTGAATTGAATTTATTATTTTTAATACAAAATAAGCATAAAATAATCTCTTCAGTTCTATTATATTTTAATATGATCTTTTTTTCACTGAAATTCAGATACATGAGAAATAAATATGAATGAGAACCTGGTCTTCATGTCAGTGTCAGCTGAATTTCTATGCCTGAACAACTGATTAATAACATTACCCAATTAACAGTGTCCAATGAATATACAGCTGATAGTCATAGACCGATACCATAAGGAGTAAAATACAGTGCTTATTTCTTTAAAAATGACTCAACATTTTTATATACTCCATGGCTGCTAATGATATCACTATTTAGATATCATAGCTTTAGTTACAACACCTGTACACAAATGTGTTCATATTTACATTTCAAATCATTCGCAAAAACAGTTTGTTAGAAAAACTGAAACCCTTATTTATACCAGTACCTAAAATTAGGTACCATATACTTTTCTTCTGTTTGGGAAATATATGAGTTTTTCTGTGATTCTTTCAAGATTTTTTTTATTTTTTATTTTTAATGATGTGGGAATAAGTATGTGCTTTAAGTTCTTGTTTTTAACTGGAGGCTGAAAAAAAAAATCTTAATAAACAGCCTTGACATTTTTCAACTTTTGAGTAAGTCTATTATTTTGACATACTGATTTGCTTTTATTCTCTTACAGTGTTATGTATATGGATACTATGCTGAAGGATTCTGATCTTTTCAATTTTATAAATTAAAAACAAAGCTTTTGGGAGTAAAATTGCTTACCACAAAAAGCAAAGACCTGTAGGATATCAGGTAACACGAGAGTAAATTTGCCAAAGTTTTACCTCAGTGCAAAGTTTGCCATTCTAGAAAATTTCTCCAGAAAACTGAAAAAGAGAAATAAAATAAAATCAGGCAAAAGACTATGATGAAACTCATGATGTTAGTAGACATGTCCTCTTTTCCACAGTATTTCTTTCAGACTGCATAAAAGTGATTATATTGCAATAGAAAGCAATTATCCACTTTTCCATTTTGATTTTAATATATTACAGCACTGAATTTATAAAAAATAGTTTAGTAGTTCTGTGAAATAAGTCTGCTTTTCTTATGTTTTATATCACGCTTCGTACTAGACACAGGAATTTATGATTACAATAATTGTAAGAAATAAAATCGCGTCAAATAGATTTTGTAGTTGAGACTGTAATGTAGTCACATTTCTCCATTTAATTTACAAATTCAGTGAAAATAACTTGTTCATCAGCTTGTCCACCTGAACATCAATTCAGTATTTAAATATTAATTTAATATAACGTTATGGAGAACTAGACTCGTGTCAGTATGGTTTAGGGACTGCCTGTACTGTTTTCACAGTTGGAGTTACCTAGAATAATGTGCTGTAGAGCAGCATTTTGTGCTGTACTGCATGTGCAATGGCTACACAATCAAATGCTAGACATAATGGTAACAAACATCCATGGATAAGGGCAATGCACACTCACAATGCCCTGGCTGGTCGGATGCCAAAGAGACATGACATGGTGGAGAATTAAGCACATACTGAAAATTTGATCTAGTTCTCTGTGCAGTGAATAAAAGGGGTAAATAGATACCTGAGATTATTTGGTGTATTATTCAACCAAACAATTGAAATCTACATATAGCTACGTAGACTTTGTTGGGGGTGGAGGAATCAGGCGTTTTTTATGCAACCAAAGTTTGAAGTTTAAAACAGTACTTTTTAATTTGTAACATTTGACCCGGGAGAAAAAAATCAAATGCAAAAATATCCAAAAGTGTCCGTGACACAGAATTTCCATCATGATGTTGAGCATATCTTAGAAAATGTAAAATGGTTCTTTACTTGGTTTATGCAGGAGTTACATCAGAACATACATAAATAAATACTTAAGCATTTTAAAATCCATATATTAAGTAGACATTAATAAGTGCCAAACTGAGAGGTTAGGCAAATGTAGGGGTGGCCATTATAATAAGAGAAATTACAAGACCAATTGTTCTCATTGCTTATTTTACAGCTGCAGTGCTTTCCTTCTGCTCAGAAGCTACACATCAGCCATTGCAGACTGGCATGTATAAAGTAAATGTTATGGGTTAACACCATGCTTTAACAACAGTGAAGATTTTTAATGGATCTCTAGCCCAGTGAAGAAATAGCTAGCTAAAGGCAAAGGACTCAAATAGCACACAGTTAATAATGGCCTACAGTAAATTTACTCTGAGAAACTAACTGTATACTCTAACAGTTACTTAATCAATACCGGGGAAAGTAAACCACCTCTGAAAGTCAAATGCCCGTGGGTATTTTCACCTCACTCTGAAATGGAAGTAGAGGTGGATGGGCTCTTGTGCCCCATTGTCTGACACCTTTGCCACAAGTTTTTAGGAGGGATTTCTCTGGGATTGGGCTGGAGACACAAAGAGCTGAGTCTGTGCTTCCCTCTATTCTGGAGTTTGCCGTGCATCCAAATGTCTCTGCTCACACTGAAGCTTATGCTGTTTGCTCCACTTCATTTCTTTGTCATTCCTTGGAAAACATCCTCTTCTCTATCAGACATCTCAGTAACTGCTGGTACCTGAAACTCTTCTGGCTTTGTGCTTGTGTCTAACTTTACTAATTTTTAGGGAGGCCTGTAGCCTCAATGCTGAAGCCTCAATGCCTCTGCAGAACCCACCTGCTAAATAAAATATTCTATATTACATATTTATTATATATTTATAATTAAATATTATATATACATATATTTTATACACACATATATATTTATATATATACATGCCTGTAGCTCATCTATTCCATTCACATTCTGCTATAAGTAGCTGTGAAAGCCAAACAATCACAACTGTTACTTCTTCCTGAGAGGAAGTCGGGACAATGTTTTTACCCTGAGGGAAAGCAAAGACCTAGCTTACCACCTGGAATGAAAAGCACATCCAAGGTGTGTTTAATTCTAATAAATGCAGTCATTAGCTGTTTTGATGGGATCTGGTCACTTTGCAAATGAGAAAGTCCAGTAGGCTGTTTTCCAGAGTAAATAAAAGCAACATTTGAATTTCCCAGAGAACAGCATGGAATTTTTGTGAATACCTATAACACAACAGTGAACCCAGACTTCTCAAGAGCTAGATTGAGCTACCAGCCAAAATCTAACAGCAAGGAACTTGACTGAAACAAATAAGAGAAGGGGGGAAAAAAAAAGTTCAAGAAATAAAATTCCATGAAATTGCATTATTGCACAATGAGACAAAAGGGCAGGACCTGGTAACAAAAACATGTTACTCCAAGCTGTTGATCTTTTTTCTTACTTCTTCAATGTGTGCTGAGTCCATAATCACAGAATCATGGAATCACGGAAGACAAAGCATTTTCTCTGTGTTTTCCCTTGGTTACAACAACAGTCAACCATTTTAAATTTGAAATATATTAGGATCTTTAGTGGTCTCCAGGAAACCTTGCGAAAGTATGACATTACATGTATTCAGCATTTATTTGTCTGCATAATTTATTTGTCTGCATAAATGGCAAGAACAAAATCTTGCAAAGAAAGTACTAGAGCAGAAGAATTTAAACCATTTTAAACATGATTTGAAACATTAAGCAGGTAATCTTGGTTTAATGAACATTATTATCTTGCTTTTCATGAGTAATTTTTGGTTCCTTTTACAAAAGGAGACTGATTCTGATTTGCTGGTAAAATCATTGTACAGATTGTTTACAGCTAACATGGACTTTACGGCCAATATGATTTTTTTTTTTACTTCTGAAAAGGATCTGTAATATTTGTTAAAGCAACTCTACAATTTGACATGATTTTTATCGGCTCTATTTTCCTGATGAAGTACTTAACTTTTCTTTGTTTATATCAATTTCTGTAGAAATTATAGAATCATTCTGAATGAGGTGTTTTTTTTTTATGTGTTCATTTATTAATCTTTGGAATGATCATTGTAAACAATCTGTGCAACGTAACACAGATACGTAATAGTTTATATTTTGAATTGATGTGATGAAAACAAATTATTATGTACATTTATGGAACTGAAACTGTCATTATTCCCACTCAGTGTTTTTCAAGCCAGCATGTCTTATCTTTTTCTGCTTTCATCATGTAGGTGAGGAAAGGACAAAAACCTGCCTGCTTCTTAAATTCCCAGTAGCTTTCATAATTGTGGAACTAGTCTTAAGGCTGAACTGTATGAATAAATTAAAATGAGGAAAGTATTTTCTCAGCATCTTCAGAAGAAGATATTCATAACCAGAAAGGTCTGAAAAGATACAGATATTATGTAACTCTGAGGTTAGAATCAGTGGAAAGGATACTTTCTGCCTTGTTTCTTGCTTGACTTTGTGACTAATTTAAGAAATAACTTTCTGATTTACCATTTTCTGATAAGGCAGTCTATGTCAATTCTACAAACAGATTTACGTGAATCAGAAACCTGAATTATTCAAGAGCACTGAGACTGTTTTCCTACTCTTCTGAAAATATTCTTACTGATGTTACAGACAATGGTGGCTGATATGCCATCAGAAATGCTGAATTATAAAGCACAGCATGTTCTGCATCATGTTGTTTTCCTTCTAATGTTGTGCATTTACCTGAAACCTGCAAGATGGTGATACTGTAAAATAATTTCCTGTTCACGTTTGTTTTAGTTTAATAACAACTGTGGACTGCCTGGTTTAATGAGTTAATTTTAGACAACCAAGAAATATATAGCTGTGGCTGTAGCATATAGAATAGTGCATTAAAATGATTTACTTATTTTAAAGCCATAATAAATGAAGTAACAAAGAAAATGATTCAAGGAGTTAACCAGTGGCCCATACATCAGGCTGTACTGCAGCATTCATGCAAGATATAACTTTGGTAATGTGCCTCTGCAGCTGACTCCATCCACATTTTTATTCTAAGATTGTTATGATCTGACTACTGTGACTAGCAGGCACTTTGCTACACTATGAATGTCAGGTGTTTTCATACAGTTCAAAGATCAGCTGCAAAGTTCACTGGTCAGTCCTCATGGCTGGCTTTCAAACTACCACAGAAACTCTCTTATCTCTGGAAACACCTGATACAGTGCAGCAATTTTTCATTAAAAAATGGGTGCTACTCTCAACTGTCACAAACTGAGAGCTGATTTGGTCACCTGCAAATGTCTTTTTGAGTCACTGTTTAATCAAAAAGTAAAAGTTTATTCTATAAATTTGGTTTGACAAGGACAAGAAAGCAATCAGAAAAAGTCAATATGGGTTTGCCAAAGAAAAATAGAGCTTGATCAGGCTGATTGTTTTTTGCAATGATCTGACTGACTATATGAGTGAGGGGAGGGTAATAGTTGTAATGTGGCTTTAATTTGGTAAGACTTTTGACTCTGCCTTTGACAGCACTCCCATTCAGAAGCTGAGATAAGATAGACCAGGCACATAGGTTGTCAGATAGACTGAAAATTGGCTGGACAACCAGAATCTTAAGGAAGTAACATGAAATCTGGCTGGAATACCTACTCAGCCTTGTGTAGTGAGGTGTATTTTGTTCAATAGCTTAATCTTTGACCTGGGTAACACAAAAAAACTCATCCACACAAAATCTGTGGATTGTTCTATATCAGAGAGTGTTTGGTACAACAAATAGTAGTGCTTTAGTCCAGAGGGGCCTAAGAAATGTAAAGACTGGATGAACAACAGATTGATTCCACAACAAGAATGTCAAAATCTGCACCTGGAACAGAAAATCCCTTCCACCTATTAAGACTGGAATCAACTGGATGCATAGCAAACCAGATGGAAAAGATTACAGAGTATGTGCCAGCAGTGTACTTCAATCACAAAGAAAGGAAAATGTAGCTACAATCTAGAAGAGCCTGCTATACTATCATAGAGCCATAAAATCACAGAACAGCTTGGGTTGGAAGGGACCTGAAAGACCATCCATTCTCAACCCCTGAACCATGGGCAAGGTTGCCACACATTAGGGCCCCATCCAATCTGGTCTTGAACCCCTGCAGGGAGGGCATCCACAGCTTCTCTGGGCAGCTTGTTCCAATGCCTCACCATCCTCATACTAAAAAATATCTTTCTAGTATCTAATCTCAATCTCCCCCCTTAAAACTATTCCCCTTTGTCGAGTGTGTCAGACCATGTAAAAAGTCAGTCATTCTCTCATTCGTAATAAGCTCATTTAAGTACTGGAAGTGAGTTCTCTCCAGACTGAACAAACTGTTCTCCTTTAAACTTTCTTAGCAAGAGAGGTGTTCTAGCCCACTGATAATCTTTGTGTGCCTCCTCTGGACCTGTTCCAAAAGTTCTATGTCTCTCTTGTGCTGGGGACCCTAAACCTGATCACAGTACTCTAGATGAAACCTTATGAGGGCAGAAGAGAAGGGAACAGTTACATTCCTCTCCTTGCTGACCATTTCTCTTTTGACACAGCACAGAATACAGTTGGCTTTCTGGGCTGCAAGTGTCTGCTGGCTCATGTTCAGCTTTTCATTCACCAGTACCCCCACATCCTTCTCCACAGGGCTCAATGAGTTCTTCTCTCAGTCTGTCTCAGTCTGAGATTGCACTTGACCCAAGCACAGTACCTTGCATTTGGCTTTGTTTAATCTCACTATGTTCATGTGGCCCATTTTTCAAGCCATCCAGGCCCCTTTTGACAGCACCCCTTCCTTCTATTGTAACAACTTCACCACTCAGTTTATTGCCATCAGCACACTTTCTGAAGATGCACCCAATCCCATTATCCAGGTCACTAGAATAAGAAATCTTCTTCAACATGTATAAAGTAAGGCTGTTGGTGTCCAGTTTTCGGCCCTGTGTACAATCAAGATGTTGAGAAACTGGAAGAAATCTGCTGGACGTCTACCAAGATGGGTACCATCATATGGCACTGGAGAAGCAGTAGTGATAACAGGGATTATTTAGTCTAGCAAGGATGATAAGGAGCTATTTAATATATTCGTACAACTACCTGAGCAGATGCTTTAAAGATGACAGAACCAAATTCTTCATGTAGAAACAAGGAAAAACAATCCTGTTTTGGTTTGGAAGTTCAGATTGGGCATGAGGTTGAACTTCACTGATATGAGTGAGACTGTAGAAAGCCCATTTTCAAAATTTTCAAAATTTACATGGGAAAAGCCACAGCTGGCCCAATTTTGTATTCCCATCATCCTGCTTCAAACAGAAGAGGAGGCCAGATGACATCCATAAGTCCCTTTCTTCGAGTCTGTGATTCCCCCAAACTCTGCTTTCAGAAGAGGTTCTTTAAAAGCTGGTAAGGGTACAGACTTCATTTATCTCTCTGCTTCTGTAGCAACCTGGTGGGCACTGTTACTGTTTTCAATCTGTTCTTCATGAAATTTTCAAGCTGAAAGTCTTAGGTACTTACAGATGAAACAACTGAAAGTACCAAACTACTTATATTAAAAGCTGGTATATTGAGTCTCACAGTATTAAGAATTGCGTAACCTCAGGTTTAAAAAAAAAAAAAAAAAAAAAGGAATCTGAAATATATATATATATTTGTAATTATTGGCACAGTACTTTATTTGGAAGAAGTAATGAAACCCATACCATAATATGCTCATAAATATTCTCTTTAAAATGTAGTTGGGTAAAAAGAGCAAAATCTTGCATGTAATGGTAGGAAGGAGTTTGCATCATTTGTAACCAGTCAAAAATAATTTTGGCATTGTTTTGAAATCTGAAGTTTTATTCACAATGTCTAAAATACCTTCATTATCACCCAGTTGATGATATGGTGAAACTTGAAAAATACTGAGTTGCTTTTTCAAAATTTGGATAAAACCAAGATACTTCCTGCAAACAATGATTTCTGAATATACAGTGATTATCTTTTTGAAATAAGTGTCTCTCTGGAGAGTCAATAATGTTTTTTTCGTATTTTGTATTTCTTAATAGGATATCATGTAAACTAATAAAAACCAAATATACAATATTCACTGAATAGGAAAAATAAAAATACCACCCTGTGCTCAGGATCTAATAGGTTAAGAAGCATAAATTCCGTTTCAGTAAATCCTGTTTTTCAGATCACTGGAAATCTTAAAAAAAGTCTTGGTGAGAGAATGCTCAGTAGATACTAAGGAAAGGCAAGCACTCAATTTTTAATTCTGACCTTACTAATCAACAGTGCACTGGAGCTGCACAGTGCAGTGGCATTCATACATAATGAGAAATGGGGAAGTCATTCTCAGCAGACACACATTGTGAAGAGTGCTGGACTATTTTAAAAGCTCCCTAGTGAGGATCAGGGACTTTTGAGTCCCCTTGCAGAGTTTCTATTCTCCTCTGTTTAATCGTGCTAGTTAGGAGTAGAGTTAACTTCCTTCCTCAGCCAGTGTTTTACAAAGGCTTGGGTAAATCCAACTGAAGTAATTCCTGATTTGGTCTGTCTTAGTGATGTGTGCTCTGGAACTGCGCTAGCAAGGGACAAATCCTGCTTTAGGATCATTAGCATTTTCACCTGGACACTCATCTCTGAGTAAACTGGGCAGAGTATTTCAGTATGAATAGACACACTCTCCTGATGATATTTTCAGGAACCTATCTGCACAGATTCATGGATTTTTCATTTAAAGGATTAACTATTTCAGCATAAGATGATGTAGTATGTTGCATGATACTTTTATATGGGCAAATGATGATTGCTGCCATCATTCACAGCTGGGTATGACTGATGGGTAGGTTAGAAAGTAAGAAGAAAGAGCAGGAATTCATTTTTATGTGCTGATGACCACTGGGCCATGTAGAAAACACGGATACATGTTCATCATGTCATTGGGAATGCTTATTTGGGGAGAATTACAACCAGACGAATTCAGGCAGGCGGGCTCCTGGTAAAGCTGTAGTTACTGAAATGAAGTATACCTGACTATACCTGCCTTGGCTGACTGGGGAGCAGCTCGGCCAGCGAGCAGATGCCGCGCGCCGTTGTCCTTCACGTGGCAGCGGCGTTCTGATGTCACCGGGACGGAGGGAGCGGCGGGATCAGCCCCTTGTACAAAGTGCTACCACCAGGGCGTGGGGAGACCCAGAGCGGCAGGAACTGGAAGCGCAAACAGGGCGCGGTGCCCCGGAAGGGCGCGGTGCGGCTGTCAGCGCGGGCAGCTGGAGCAGAGGGGGCGGAGTGTCTCCGTCCTTTTGGCAGAGCCACTCACCTACTGGCTGCCTCTCGGGCGACGAGTCTAGCTGTGGTCTCCACTAGGTGGAAAGCTCTGGCGGGAGTGAGTGTGGTGACTCAAATGGGGTGTCTGCCTAAACGTGTGGCGGTTCAAGTCTCTGGCCGCAGAGTGCCTGAGCCTGTGGCTGCCAGTGAAAGGAGGCAGGGATTCCAGCTGAGTGAGGTGTGGGCAGGTGAACGATCTGCTCAGTGTGGTGGCAGGGCTCAAGGAGGAGGTGGAGAGGTTAAGGAGCATCAGGGTGTGAGCAGCAGATAGATTGGTGCAGTAATTCTGTTAAACTGTGGGAAAGACACTTCCCAAACAGCGGTGGATCCCCTGCCCTGCCATCCTCAAGCAGAGGGAGGCGATTTAAGAGAAAATTAGGAGTGGATTCCAGCTCGGCAACGCAGGGAACTCCCACCCCAACCTACCTTGGTTCCCCAGGTGCCTTTGTAATAGGTTTGAGGCTCTAGAACTGAGCGAGAGGTGAGTGAGAATGTTTGGTGGAAGGTGCAATGGTGAGGTTGTCCAGCACGAGGCGGTTGGCTCCGTACCTCAAGTCTGCCTCCACCAAGGACAGCAGGGCGATTGTCCTTGACAGCTGCCTGCTGAGAGGAGTGGAGGGCGTTGTTTGTTACCCTGATCCGATCTGTAGAGAAGTGTGCTGCCTCCCTGGGGCCCGCATAAGGGAAATTGCTAGGGAACTTCCTAGTCTGATTCGCCCCTCTGATCCTTTGTTGATAGTTCAGGCCAGCTGCAATGAAGTCGCTGAGAGAAGTCTGAGGATTATCAAAGAGGACTTCAGGGGACTGGGATGGTTACTGGATGGAGTGGGAATACAGGTCGTATTTTCCTCTGTCCCTTCAGTGGCAGGAATACTGAAAAGATCTGAAAAACCCATCTCATAAATACATGGCTGAGAGGCTGGTGCAAACACAAGAATTTGGGGTTATTTGAACGTGTGACAGTTTACTCAGCAGCTGGCCTGGTGCAGAGGATTGGTCTCACCTGTCATAAAGAGGAAAATGGATCCTAGCCCAGGAGCTGGCAGGGCTTGTTCAAAGGGCTTTAAATTATATTTGAAGGGGGAAGGAGATAAAACCAGGCCTGCTAGAGATAAGCCTAAGAGAATGATGTTGGGTGAGGCAAGGGATTCAGCTGAAGTGCATCTACTAATGCACGCAGCAGGGGCAACAAACAGAAGGAAATGAAAGCCATTGTGTGGTGGGCAAACTATGACTGAGTTGGCATTACTGAAACATGGTGAGACCAATCTCAAATTGGAGCACTGCAATGGAAGGCTACATGCTCTTCAGGAGGGATGGTGGCATGACTCTCTATGTTAGAGTGCTTTGACATTGTTGAGCTTTGGTCTGGGAATGATAAGGTTTAGGTCTTTATGGGTAAGGAACAGGGGGAGGGTCAATAAGGTGGGAATCTTCTGGGGGTCTGTTATAGATCACCTAACCAGAATAAAGAGACAGAAGTGTACTACAAACAGCTGGCAGTTGTGTGATCTCCATTCCTTGTTCCCATGGGGGACTTCAATTCCCTGATATATGTTGGAAATAAAATGCAGCACAGAAGAAACAGTTTAGGAGGTTTCTAGAGTGTATGGAAGATAATGCATTCCTGATGCAACTTGTAAGGGAGTATACCAGAGGATGCCCCACTAGACCTACTGTTCACAAATAGAGAAGGACTGGTGGGAGATGTGAAGGTTGGGAGCTGTCTTGGGGCAGAGTGACCAGAAAATGGTAGAGATCTTGATTATTGGTGAAGATAGGAGGGCAGGCAACAAAACTGCTGCCTTGGACGTCCGGATGGTGGAACTGAACTGCTCAGGATGCTGGTAGGAAGAGAGACTTGAAATTCAGACCTGAAGAATAAAGGAGTCCAGGAAGGCTGGTCACTACTCAAGAAGGAAGTCTTAAAGGTGCAGGAGCAGGCTATTCCCCTGTGCTGTAAGAACAGCTGGTGGGGAAGAAGACCAGTGTGGATGAATAGGCAATTTTTCCTGAGGCTCCGTGAGATAAACAGACTGGAGGGAATGGACTCAAGTTGCACCAGGGATTGAGTTTGAATGTTTGGAAATACTACTACTCTCTACTACAGGAGAGTGGTCAGGTGCTGGAACGGGCTGCCCGGGGTGGTGGTGGAGTCACTGTGCCAGGAGGTGTTCAAGAAACATTTAGATATTGTACTGAGGGATGTGATTTGGAGGGGTATATTGATGATATGTGCACAGTTGTACTTGATGATCTTGGAGGTCTTTTTCTGCCTTGGTGATTCTGTGATTCTGTCCAAGTGTGGTAGGTTGACCAGGCCCACTACACAAACAATAAAGCTCAGTCATTTTGGATGATACTAAGATGTGTTGAGTTGTCAGCACGTAGGAGGGAATGGATGTCACCCAGAGGGACTTGTCAGGCTTGAAAATTCTGTCTGCACAAACCTCATGAAGCTCAAGGACAAGGTCCTTGCAAGGTCCTACACATGGGGCAATCCCAAGCACGAACAGGCTGGGCAGAGTTTGGTTTGAGAGCAGCTCTGTGAAGAAAGGCTCAAGGGTGTTTGCTGATGAAAAACTCAACGTAAGCCAGCAGTGTGTGTACTTGCAGCCCAGAAAGCCAGTCTTACCCTGGACTGCAACAAGAGAGGACTGGCCAGTAGAGACAGGGAGGTAATTTTCTTCTGTTCTGCCCTCATGAGATCAGTACCTGATGTACTGTGTGCAGCTCTGGGGCCCTCATACATAAACCTGTTTGAGTGGGTCCACAGGAGGATCATGAAGATGATCAGAGCACTAGAAGAGCTCTCCCATGAGAATAGGCCAAAAAAGTAGGGTTTCTAGTAGAAACAGAAAGATCTGGGGAGGCATTATAGCTATCTTCCTGTATTCAAACGTAGCCTACAGAGAAGCTAGGGAGGAGTGTAGCAATAAAAGATTTGGCTTTAAACTAGAAGAGGGCAGATTTACATTACATATGAGGAAGGAAGTCGTGAGTCATTACTAACTCTATGATACATGCATAGTAATGAGGTAACATTAGAAACAAAGTTCATATATAGTCAAGATACAAAAAATCATGCTTGTGCATAGGTACACAGTGCATAGGAAGGAGGTAAATGGCTTTAAAAAAATTTAAGAAGAGAATACGAAAGTAGGCAGTAAGATGGTGTTATAAGAATAAATTAATTATTGACTGGGATTTTTCAGCGATCTTCTGAAACCAAAGAGTGTATTAAAAATGAATTAAAAAAAAAAAAAAAAAAAAAAAAAAAAGGCTGGTAATGAACCTAACTTTTAAAAAGTAAATTAAGGAAATCTTCACAAGCAGATGTTATAAAAAGGTAGGAGATAAAAGATCACCTACTGTTTCAGACAAAAGCTAGGAAGGAAAATGATTATGAACTGACAAAGTAACTATGACAAAGATAAAAATAGATGTTTGTGTATTTCTCATTTTGTTTGGTACATAGACAGTGAAGTAACTAATTTATTTAGCTGTGGCACAAAAGGCCACAAGGAACTTTACGGGGAATCATGAGGAGGACTGGAAATAATGGTGGGAATTCAGTGATGATAAATGCTGCAGTAATGCACACTGAAGGGGAAAAATGAACCACTTGTACATCTTAAGTGTAAATTAACTGCATTAGCTCACAAGGACATGGTAACTACTCTGGACAGCATTACAATAAGAAGCTACAGATAGAGAAATGAAAAGATGCAAACAAACGTAAGAGGAGGTGGTAAATAAAATTACAGAGAAGTTATCTTGAGCTAAAAAGACGGGTGAAGATGTTTACTTGAAATCGTTTATTGTAAGTTGATTGATAACCACAGACAAAAACCTTTTATTTGCATCACAGACTTCAGTAATTTTCCTGGGTATTCATTCATTCTTATTAAATCATATAAACGTTGACACTGATTTGAAGAAAGAACTTTTATGTTAGTTTCTTTCTTTTCTAAAAATTACACCTTGTAATTATTTAATAATCTATAGCTTCATAAATATTTGTTCACACTTTTTTTTTAACTGTTCTAGAAAATGTTCGACAGTTTATTCATTCCTATTAAGTTTGTGTTCTGTTCATTATTTCCTTTTATAAAAATTACATTCACCTATTTGGATCGCGATGCATTTTCATAGAAATATGAATTCCTTTGGAATGTACACAGGGGCATTTAAAATCATTCTAAGAAAAGCTACTGGAAATTGGCACATTCTAAAAATGTGAAAATTGAAGAAGGAGCAACAACTGAATACCTGCTTCCCTTTTGAAGGGAAAATTATGGTAGTGTTGATCTCTAAATGGGAGTTTGTGCCTCACCACTTTGATTGCCTCTCGTGATGAAATGGCCAGTGCTGTGTAAAGGTGGAGAGACATGGATGTCATTTATCCTGACTTTCTGTGCTGTTTCCATAGCGTTTTACTAGCCAAAATGTAGGAGGCTTTCTGTGAAGAAAATCGGAAAGTTTTGCATGCAGTTTGGAATAACACAATGCGAAAGCACCTGGGGCTGACAAGAGAGCAGCTCTACCAAAGGAGCTGATGGGCAAATTGAGCAGGAGTTAGCAGTGTGCCTGAGCAGCTGGAGTGTGACCAGCACATCCAACAGTCTTTTATGTGTTCAACACTGAGAAACAAAAAAGTAGAAGTCTGCACATCTTCAGTTTCCAACCTATGCTAAGGTTTTGAAAAACTGTACAAGATGGGGAAAAAAAAATAATGAATATTCTCTATGACTTATGAGTTAGTTCACTGCAGCAAAAGTCTTGGCAAAACATTTTCCTCATACAGAAGTACAAAAAGATTTGATTTTTGTGAAATATCCACACGTGCAGCGCTGGAAAGACTGACAAAAACTGTAAGTACTTGAGCAAGGTATTCCTCTGGGATGTAGTCATGCATCCTGCAGTGATCTCAGAAACCTTTTCCCAGCTTCCTGATTCTGTGCATGGGTATGCAGCCTTTAACTTTCCTATCCGAGGAAGGTCATAGAGGTAGAATATAACTTGATTATTCAAATAAATTGTCAAGATTATAGTCTTTATAGAACTTAATTTTGTCTTATTTTTGCATTTAATTTTAAATTTGCATTCTTTTAAAAATGTATGCATCTATTTTAAACATTTGGATTTTGGATTACTTTCAGTGAATTTACTATGAAACAGGATGTTGGAATACTAGAAGAGATTAGAAGTGGAGTGGGAAGGTGAATTAGTATTGGCATGTAAAATCCTTGACGTGAACAGTAATGCAAACTCTTTACCTGCAGGGAAGAGAGGGGTGACGTCAATGGACTCAGCGGACTTCCCTGCTCCCACCTGCAGTGACAAAGAGAGTCCAATGCACTCCTTTCTCTTGCCCACCAGTCCTGCCCGTGCACCCACCATCAGCCAAGATCCTGTCATTTGCAGTGTTCTGCTGTCATAACAGGGAGAGTACCCTGTCAAAGTGATGAAATTCATTTGGTAGTTTTGCTGTTACTTGCTTTTTCTATTAAGTATTAGGTCTGTGCTCTTGTCATATGCGCATACTATAAGAGACACCTATTCTGAGTCCATGCTTGAAGGTGCTCAGGATTTGCTAGTGCATCTTGCTGTTAGTCTGCTGATCTTTTTCTTTCATCGGGAAGCTTTAAGTTTTATGAAGTATACTCGTGGTCTCTGCAACCATTATTCCATTATCATTCATCTGTGAAGGAAAGGATGAATGAGACCAGTAGCAAGCAGTCAAATTGTCAGTTTTCTGGTTGTATATTAGCAATCATAGAATTGATTATGCTGTTTTGTTCGTATCTTTTTCCTCTCATCAGAGTTATGGATGGACTGTGATTGTGTGCAGTTAGATACAGTGATAGGCTCTCTGTTTTTGTTAGCCATTAAACGGGAGTTAAAACTGCAGTTTGTACATTTAATATTGCCTCCAAGACTGACAAGCATGAGGTATTTCAATGCAGAAGAGCCTTCTGCGGAGCCTGTATGAAATAAAATACCTTCCCAAAGGTTCCATCCTCATGTCTTGCAGCCAGATACTAATCTAAATCTCAAAAAAGCAATTTTTTCACCTATCCAATGTTTGTTAGCAATCATTTGTACAATTGTGTTATAGACATGATTTGTGTAGAAATACCTAAAACTTCTACATATCCTTCACATCCCACAGCAATGGCTTCTACTCTAGTTACAGCATGCTGTCATATCTTCAGCCTTGTGTCATTCTGAGGTCTACATCTTGTGATACAACATTACAGGGGCATTCACCTTTGAAGTATTTTCATGATGTGTAATGTTTTGTTCTCTGTGCATCTTCATACTTTGTCATTTCACATTCCGTACTGCAGAATGGAGGAGATAAACAAAGAACAGGAAAAACACCAAGGGCTAGAAAAAAACACAATGTTAAAAAGGTTGCAACTATTTTAATTCATAAAATCTGGGACAGTCCAAGTGCTTCCTGACACCTCATTCTAATGACAAATACTGTAATAAGAAACATAAATGGCAAAATTACTCCATTCACTTGACAAAGATTATGAAAGCAGGAAGAGGTGCAGAATCGATCAGTTCTTTTTGTACAATTATATTCGTGTAGTGGTCTTCAGACATATTATTTAGAATGAATAAAAAACAGATCTAACTCGGCCATTAACTATAGTAGAAGAAAATGGAGCGAGGTCTTCCTTAAATTGATTGATCTATTTTTAAAATAAAAAATCATTAAGGAGCTGGATTGCTGCTAAATTATTTTCTGCTTATTTCAGTATAATATTCTTTCTGGTATATCGTATTGTATTAACTTCCTTCTTTCCAGGAAATGTTTCACATGCTCACATCTAACTTAAAAGAGCAACATTTATCAGAAACTATTAATAGCTTTTTTTACTCTGCCTACTGGTCTATCACCATACTGTTTCTTACTCTCCCAAATACACTACAGACTATATTTTTATTTGTACCAAATGTTTTTTTTACCCACTTTTGAAAACTGCATCAAGCAAGATTTTTGTTAATAATGACAATATCAACACAATCTGTTTGTTGGAATGGAACTTTAAAATTGTGTTATCTTTCAAGCAATCCCACTGCAGTATTTGCTAGCACTGAGCCGGTAAAGAACTCTTCAGAAATGTAGCTAAGATTTGCCATAGTCACTCGTTTGACTTTGCTTGCTCCTGGATGCATGAATTTTGCCATTGTTTTAAGTGATTATCATAATCCTTGTTTATAAGACAAAACAGTTGACTATGAAGAGCCCATCCCTATGAGGAGAGACTGAAGGAACTGGGGCTGTTCAGTCTGGGGAAAAGGAGGCTGAGGGGAGACCCTATTGATCTCTTCCAATACCTTACAGTGAGAGCAGAATTGGTCTCTTCTCACTGGGGACAGGATGAGGGGAAATGGCCTCAAGTTGTGCCAGGGTAAGTTTAGGTTGGATATCAGGAAAAACTTCTTTACAGAAAGGATTGTCAAGCACTGCAATAGGCTCCCCAGGGAGGTGGCTGAGTCAATATCCCTGGCTGTGTTTAAAAACCATTTGGATGTGGTTCTCAGGGACATGATTTAGCGGGGGGTTGTTAGAGTTAGGGTAGTATGGTTAGGTTGTGGTTGAGCTCCATGATCTTGAAGGTCTTTTCCAACCTGAGTGATTCTGTGATTCTATATTCCATGTTATCAGGTGCTCCAGACATGTGCTTGTAGCATTTGGCCAGTCGTGCTTTCTGAAAAGCATGCTGAGCTCTTCGAGTCTTTGGGTCTCCTTTCACAAAACATAAAAAGACAAGATTACTTCTGCCTGGAAATAGAGTGTACAAGTTTTGAAATGTATGCACCTTCTCAACGAAGTGATAGATATAGGTAAGAAGATTCCCTTCGTAGGATGACTGGAATCTTCATGTAACATTGGGAATATTGAGCACTAACCTTCATTTCTCAGCTACCCTTTGAAATAGCTGTCATTGTAACAGCACATACTAAAATGTATCAGAAAGATTAGCAATCCCCTTCCTGGTTATGGGTCTCCATGTACTTACTAAGTAGGTATAGTTGAGCATTTGAAATGTGATTTTAAGTTTTCTAGTTGTAACCTTTTTCTTACAACTCAAGTAATTGTCCTATCTATCGTCTCCAAACTTTTTTTTTTTGGGGTGGGGTGGGGAGGGGGGGTGAGAGTTGGTGCAGAAGGTGGGAAAGATCCTTGGTGGTGGTCCCCTTGTTCAAGACAAATTGGACACCAGATCCAAAAACACTGTAATTTTCACAGAAGAAATTCGAGGGCAATTAAGTGTTTAAATACTGGTTCAGGTCTTTATTTAAGTTGTCACCAGTCATCCAGATTCTGATTGACTGCTTGCAAATAGCCCTGAGTTCAATGATGTGGACAGGAACCAGGAAGAAGCATCAGCTGCTAAAAATACTCATGCCTTCACAAGCCATTTGTTCTCTAGCTTTATTGTGAAATGTCACTTCTTTCACTGCTGTGGTGTATCCACTGAGATCCAGTTTTCCATGGAAGAGTGTATGGAAGTTGCCATGCCATTCATCCAAGCAGGCAAGAAAACTCCCCAAATACAGGCATATGACATTAAAGAATCAGAACTGTAGCGTAGGGTACATGTAACTGAAGATCATATTTCAAGGCTGTGTAAGCTTAGAGATTCTAAAATTACTTTCTGATCCCTTGTTTTGTGTAAAATTTTGTGTCACCATGGTCTTTTCAAATTACAGTCATCCTGTGTCTTCACCTACTTCACTCTACACTGCACAACATAGATGGTATCAAAATAAAAAGGAGCTGTGTGGGTCGGGATTCATTACTTTATTAAAACAACAACAACAAAAGAACAAGCATTGCATCTTTTCTGCAGTTAAATTATTTGTGTCCTGGAGGTGGCAGTAGGAGAGGAGATTAGGCTACTCTTGACGACTGGAATATTATTAGAAGAACATGAGGTCCATCTTCTGTTCATTGAGGCCCATGTTTGTTTTATTAGCATTGTCATGACTGCTGATTTCTGATTGAGGAAATAAAAATTATGATTCTGGAGAATCCAGTATAGGCAGGGACAGCAACCCCAACTGTCTTCTCAATAATAGAGACTTCTAATTTTTATTTTCTCTCAGAAGCAGAGTAAGAGGTTGCTGTGGGCCTCCAGCCCTATGACTTGCGCTCTGGATGGCAGATGCTGGTCTAGTGGCTGCAGCCGGGACCATCACTTGCAAGGTGGGGGCATGTCCTGGAAGCTGCTGTGAGCCTTCCTTTTCAGGGGGTCCTGAAACCCCCAGGCTAACAGTCTCTGCCCTGCGCAGAGGGGCGATCTGCCCTAGCCACATCATTCTGACTTTTCCACAGATGGGCAGGTCCAATCTGATGCCACTTCTGTGGCCCCCAGCTGTACAATGTGCTGGGGAGATCTGGGGTCAGAAAGCTGCTCCTCTCACTGGTGCTACAGAGAGCAGGAGGTGTCACAAAGTGCAAAAGAGAGAGAGAGAGGCTACAGTCACTTGCTATCCCCTGGGCAGGTAGCAGGGATACCCCAATCTCTCAACCAACCCCCCCTCAGCACTTGCCCCCTACTGGCTGCCCCAGAGCCAAGTCCCTGAACTCCACTGCTGCACGTACACCCTGCATGGCTCCAGCTGCCTGAGCCAGACAGGGCTGAGGAAACACTGCTGTTGCTGTGGGATGGGCACCAATAACTGCAGCACCAAACCCCATAGCACAGTCCAGTCAAGGCTTCATTCAATGGTCCAAGTCTTGAAGGTAATCTCAAGTGGAGTTAAGCACAAGTCTACACTTGACTGTGCCAGAGCTCGTATTTATACAGCAAGGGTCTGTGAAGTCACAGTCATCTATTACTGATGTCATAACCCCTTGGTCAGTGACCTCACCTGCTATGTGTATCAGCAGACCGGGCTTCCCTCATCTTCCATTATTCAGTGATTTTTCTTTGCAATGGTGATATATTTAGGAAAGTAAAAGTTGCACATTTACCAAGTCCACATTAATCCATCCTCCATGAATAGTTAACACTTCCTGAAAATTAGAGACATGCCTTTTTGCCTGTTCTTGTTTGGATGCAACACAAATTGGTGACAATCTCTACACTGGCTTTGCTCACATCGCACAAGGCTGCTTGCACATTTCTATGGGATTTGCAAGGGTTCTAACTAGATGATCTCCAGAGAGTCTTCCTTGCCCCTACAATCCTTGATTCTGTGATCCCATCTGCTGCTGAGTATAAACATGTTAAAAGAAAGTAAGGACACAGATCACTTTCTTGTCACTGGTTGAAGTTTTACAGGCTTGGACTTAGAATGCTTATGATCTTATCTCTATCCCTACTGATTCCTCTGTTTTACATGTTTCTCAAACTGAGTGGCAAGGTTGACTCTCCGTGATTTTTGCATAACTGAGAAGTTTTGAGGGATAGTGTTCCCCTTTCCTTTTACACTGAAAATGCACAGAGCTTTCCACCTCATCAGTTTTTCTTCCTTTTGTATAGTCAGCTGTAACGCAAGCGTAGCAAGGCCATGACTACTAACCAAGTGATGCACTGATGTCTCTCACACCTCATCTCTTACATATGACAAACAATGGAATGAAATCATTAGGTGATCTATATCCTTCTTCATGGCAAATAGCAAGCAAGAAAGAGCTGCTGCTGCTAACATACCTCACAGGCATTCCTTGGCATGCAGGTACACACCTTACTCAATGCTCATTCTTAACAGGCCAATGGCCATGTTCAATAATCAAAAAATAAAAAATAATTTGGGCAGTATGGGAGTACAGATCTCTGGTTCAGTTTCTCAGAATATGTTCAGCTCTGAAGTAAAAAATTTTGCCCAGGGCTTCTGCCCACTGGGTATTGAAAATCTGTAAGGACAGACTGCATAAACTCTCTGGGTGAGCTGCACCACTACTTGAATGTATTTATGAGGTCTCCCCACCATGCTTTTGCTGCTTCATCTTCTCAGCTATCACTTTGCAGGTGTTGG
This sequence comes from Lagopus muta, assembly GCF_023343835.1. Classification (NCBI taxonomy): domain Eukaryota; kingdom Metazoa; phylum Chordata; class Aves; order Galliformes; family Phasianidae; genus Lagopus; species Lagopus muta. Next base: position 48,978,242 of record NC_064472.1, on the reverse strand, counting down.
TTATTGTTTAGATCCTGAAAGCCTTATATTCTTGATGCTGGATGAACCCAGTTTCTTTTGTCTCTTTACATGGGGCATGTGCTCCAGCCTCTGCTTATCTTGGTGTCTCTCTGTTGGAATGACTGAATTTGATTATTTTTTTTCTAGTACAAGAGGGCACAGAATTGCTGAATTTCATGAGGTTTGAATTTGCCAGTTCCTCCAGGCTGTCTACTCAGGTCTCTATTCAGTGGCAGCCCTGCAATTCTATCTATCCCCCCAGCTCTCCATAGCAAAGGATATGAAAACCACAGCCAGGAAAGCTGGCTATTTTTACTCATGCAAATAGCAATGCTTGATAGAGAAGCTCATAACTCATGTTCATTTCCACTTGATGAGAACTTGTAAACTTATTCAGTGCACTGCATCCCCCATGTAGAATTACATAAATTCTCCCTGGTCCTGTACACACACAGCATAGAATCCACCAAGTCATATTTTTATTAATCAGCCCACATTGCAATTTTGTCAATAAAATAAACTTACTCCTTATTTGTCAGTAAGAATTTAATATCAAGTACTTTACCCTATCATAACCTTAAAAAGCTACAAGCTTGAATGTGAGAACGGGGAACAGGCATGCATTGTTTAGTGGTTATTTATGTGAAGAATATCATATAAATCAGTGAATGTAGTAACATAATTGAAGAGATTACAATCTAGTTCTAGAATATTATATTATATTTGCAAAATATTGCACACATTAAGAGTATGTTACAAGTACTAAGGAGTAATGATCTAAACTGTAATCATATGTTCCATTGTACTTTGAGATTATTTTGAAACAGAATGCTTTTGTTTTTCTATTTTGTGAATTCATATGATTCCATTTAGACAAATTCAGTCATCTGAAATGGACAGGTTGGACTTCTGTTATTCTGTTTTTTGTTCTTTGTTCTTCTGTGGCAAAGCAAGCCACAGTCATTTCAGATAAGTGAACATATCAATATGCATGTGCATTCAAGAACTCAATTTCATCAGTTGGAGATATCTTAACTTAGTTTTGAAAAGAAAATCCACATACCAAAAGGCAAAGGCAATTGCCAGTAGCAATATTTTAGGTAAAACAAAACCAAAACAACAAAAATAATCTAACTAAAATAAACAAATGTTAATCACCTTTCTCCAAAATAAGGGACATACAGAACAATCATGTTCACCTCCTCTTCTCATGCAGTTTTGTGGTCAGGCGTCAGCACTGCTTGAAGCTCCCTCTTCACCATACACCGTCAGTAAAGGCCTGGCCAGCTCTCCCAGTTCTGATAGTCTTGTTTGTCTTAAATTCTGTACCTCTTACCTTGAACATGGATGATGTTTCTTCTTCCCTTCTAACATACATTTCTGCTGAGTTGCAACAATTCTTTTTCTCTTTATGGCCTACATGAGGTTCAAAATTCTTCTTGCTATGTACATTTTTTGCCCCTCTGTTACTACAGTAGTGTATGTAATACAGTAACGCATGTGGTGGCCCCTTCTCATCTGACCTACTCTGAGAGAAGCTTTCATGTGCCATGTGATGAAATCACAACAACCATTTCAGCCACAAGCTTTGGTCAGCATAGTCAATGGGGTGGTGACCGAAAACCTGCACAGAGATAGACAGACAGCTCTTGGTTCACATCTTTCTGTCTCTTCTTAAAGAAGAGGACCACAGAGGTTAAAGAGAGGACAAGAAAACTGGCCTGGTGCCTGTGTGGAGACAAGGGCAAAGGATAAGAGGAATGTCAGTATTTACTGTCTGACAGCCTTTGACCAGATCAGCCTCCCCTAAGGCAGAAACACACAGTATGGTGCAGGCTGCATCTGTCAGCACAGATAGAATATAGGAGAAATGGACACACAGAGAACCTAGAGGAGAAACAGCATTAACCTGTTTTCCTAGTCCAGCCAAGATTTTCTCAGACTTCCTTGTACAGATTACAACTGTGATTCTGCCCTTCTGTCCTTCTTCTTCCTCTGTCCCAAATGCTTGAACAAAGTTTGCTTTAAGAATGGCAATTCTCTGTTATCACAGGTTAAACTGATACTTCAGTATTTCGTGTCCTAATCCACTCAGGACATTAATCCCTAATTTTAAGGTGTTCAAAACACTGAAGACAGATCCTCCTTCATAGAAAAATGTTGCATAAGTGGGGTCTTCCAGTCTTTGTGGCAACAAATGCAAGTTCCCCTTCTTACATACAGAATTTCTCCTTCCAAGTCTGGCAACTGATAGACATATGCTACTACTTCACTTGTCGTGTTCTCTTCTTGGTTTCCCCTTGAATATGCAGAACTACTCTCTGCTGTCTGATTCTACATATATTAGCTGTATTCCCCTTTAACACTTCCTGTTTTCAATCTCTCCTTCACCTCTGTTCATGTTTAAAAAATACAGACCATGCTCACCTTCACAAGTTTCTTTACATCTTCTTTGTAGTAGTACTACTACTCCTGGTGGTATTATTAGCCAGCAGGGAAGAAGACAGGCATGGATGAATAGAGAACTTTTCCTGAGGTTCCAGGAGTAAAAGAGAATCTACCTCCTGTGGAAGAAGAGACAGGTGACTCAGGGAGAATAAAGAGATGTTGTTAGGATGTGCAGGAAGAAAATTAGAAAGACAAAAGCCCAGCTTGAACTCAACTTGACCACTGGGGAGAAAAGAACAATAAACATTTGTACAAATATATTGACAGTAAGAGGAGGTCTAAGGAGAATCTCCAGCCTTTACTGGATGCAACAGGGAATGTGACCACTGAGGGTAAGAAAATGCCTTCTTTACATCTGTCTTTAAAAGTCAGACCAGTTATCCTTGGTGTACTCTACATCTTGATGTGTAAGTCTGGGATGGGGAGCGGAATAAACCCCCTGTGATTCAGGTGGAAACAATTACAGACCTACTACTCCTCTTGAACTACTGCCACAAGTTCATGGGGCTGCATGGGATTCACCTGAGGGTGCTGAGGGAGCTGGTGGACATGATAGTCAAGATGATGGAAACATCATCTATCAGCATTCTTGGTAAATCAGAGAGGTTTCAGAGTACTGGAGACTCACCAGCATGACTGTCATATACAGGAAGGTTCACAAAGAAGATCCTGAGAACTACAGCCTGTCAGCCTGACCCTGGTGCCAGGAAATGTTATGGAGCAGATCATCTTGAGGGAGATCATACCACATGTGCAGGACAACCAGGGATCAGGCCTAGCCAGCATGGTTTCATGAAGGGCGAGTCCTGCTTGATCAACCTGATCTCCTCCTATGATCAAGCAACCAACCTGGTGGAAAGGCTGTGGATGTAGTCTTTCTAGACTTTGGCAAAGCCTTCCATACTGTCTCCCACAGTATTGTCCTGAAGATACTGGCAGTCCATGACTTGGACAGGTACACTCTTTGCCGGGTAAAAAACTTTAGATGGCTGGGCCCAGAGAGTGTTGAGGAATGGAGTTAAATCCAGCTGGCAATTGTTCACAAGTGGTGTTCCCCAGGAGCTGCTACTGGGACTTGTCTTGTTCTATACTTTCATTGATGACCTGAAAGAAGGCATTGAGTGCACTCTCAGTAAGTTTGCAGATGACATCAGGTTGGCAGCAATGGTCGATCTGCCTGAGAGAAGAAAAGCCCTACAGAATGATCTGGACAGACTGGATCACTGGGCTGATGCAGCGGGAGAAATTTCAACAATAGCAAGTGCTAAGTTCTGCACTTTGGCCACAACAATCCCGGGCAACTGCAGCCCTGGGGCTAAGCATCTGGAAGATTGTGTAGAGGAAACAGACTTGGGGGTCCAAGCATAGATGCTTGGCTGAGCATGGACCAGCAGTGTGCCCAGGTGGCCAAGGCCAATGGCATCCTGACTTATGTCAGAAATAGTGCTGCCAGCAGGAGGAGGGAAGAGATCATCCCTCAGAACTCAGCCCTGCTGATGCTCAGCCTTGAGTATTGTGTTCAGTTTTGGGCCCTCACTACCGGAAAGAGATTGAGGCTCTGGAACCTGTTCAGAGGATTGCAATTAAGATGGCGAGCAATCTGAAGCACAAGACTCCTCAGATTGGTTGAGAGAGCCGGGATTGTTCTGTCTGATGAAGAGGACCCTTAGGAGTGACCTTATCATTCTCTACAACTATCTGAAGGGAAGTTGTGGCGAGATGGAAGCCAACCTCTTCTGTCATATAATTAGTGATAGGACTAAGACAATGGCCTCAAGTTGCACCAGGGATTCAGTTTGAGTGTTAGGAAATACTACTTCTTGAAGAGAGTGGTCAGGTGCTAGAACGGGCTGCCCAGGGTGGTGGTGGAGTCACCATTCCAGGAGGCATTCAAGGAAGATTTAGGTGTTGTACTGAGGGAAATGGTTTAGAGGGAAATACTGATGATATGTTTACAGCTGGACTGGATGATCTTGGGAGTCTTTTCCATCCCTGGTGATATTATGCTTTCCCCTTTTATATTTTAATTTCCGTTTCTTTCTAATCTGTCAGTTCACCTTGTTAATTTCTACCCACATTAAAATTACTATTGTCATTTCTGCAAGGTTTGTCTTGCTATTACTCATGTGTTTCAGAAGCATTTTATGAAATTGTGTACAAATGCCATTATATATGAATAAATTGAGTTGTTATATTTTGTTGTTCATGTCATAAGGAGAAAATGTAGTTGTCATGACCTTCACAGGATTGGGATTTTCAGAATGTCTTTAAGGGTATCTTTTAAATATAGGCAATAGTGTATGAACTCAAATACATACAAAAGAATTACATATGCATATAAGGTAACCCTACACATATAACTTACAGATAAACCATGTTACTAGGAATTATTGTTACAATGAATTTGGGAGGGGAGGGGGAAGAGGGGGAGGAAATATGGCAGTGAATCAAAAAATCTTATTTTCTATCAGCAGCTCCAGCAACCAATTAGCTATGCAGTATCACACAATTATTGCATTTATTATTGCATTAAGCAAATGGGTATATTCTCTTGTATTTATATTGAAAAAATTTAAGGACACATACTACATACATACGTAACATATAATGCTAACATACAATGAAAATTAAGGCAACCAATTATAAGCAAATCTGAATGACCAAAGAATAATAGGTGCTACGTAGGACAAAAGTAAAGATATAACTAACTATATGCAGAACAAAGAGATCCATACTATCAGACACAAGAAGTTGGATGATTATGAGGAAATAGCATACATTCAAACAATAATAATATTGAATTGATTATTGATGTGAGAAAGAATTCAAAATGGAAAATTCTGCCTCATTGGATTTTTAAGAAGCAGCAAAAAAACACCACCTTCAGAGGATATTCTGATTCACATCCTTCTCTCCAGAGATAGGAGAACAAAGCATCAACAGACCTTCCCAAAGGCAGAAGAATGATGTAGCTCAGGCACCTGGTGCTGCAGAGAGTACCTCACAGGATATGTCAGTAGCTGTATAGCCAAGATGTTATAATCACAATATAATTGTGTATAATCAGTAGATATCAAGATGTTATAATCGCAATATAATCAAGAGAGTAAGGCAAAGCAGACAAGGATCACAAAAGAGAATAAGTGGAAGAGCTTACCCTTGGGTTGAGCTCACCAGAAGATACCAAAAGAGGGGATCTCCAGAAGAGATCCTTCCCCTCTGGTAGCCAGCTCTTAAATAGGTCTAGGAGAGCTGCAGCCTGGCTCCACCCCTTCCTGCAGCACAGCTGAATTGCCTTCACCTGTGCTCCTCTGGCTGACTCATGGCTCGCCTCAGGTGATTAATCAGAGGTTCAGGCCGTGACTCAGCAGTTCCCATACACTAGCAAACTTTCAGATCCGCTGAGTACAGTCCCCTTGCCTTCTACTGAGAACTTTATGTGAAGATTTCCTTTTTGCATTTTGCTGTGCTGCTTCTCTGACTGCTTTAAGGGTCTCTCTGTTGTGTTGCAGCTCCATAAACTTTCTATAGAGCTAGAGGGAAAAGGGGCATGTGTCGTAGTGAAAATTTATTGAAATAATTTATATAAAGCATATATCATAGCTGTAAGTTTGGTGAAAACAATTCACACTTTGCTTTTCTCTTACCATTATCTTTCAAGGAAGGGAGTATTATTTCTATAATCCTTTTCCTCAGAAATCTTTCTCTCTCACTGAAAGTGGAGAAGGATATGTGTTTCTTCTTACAGACTAGTGCCAAGCTGCTCAAAGACATTGATTCAATACCTTTGATACACAACATAATGTGATTGTGTCACACTGTTCTTAGAACATCTCCTATTGATGGCTGTGACATATCATTTTATCTGTTCCTTTCAGACTCCTCATCAACAAGAGTAGAAACTCTATCCAAGCAAAAGTTTCTAACTCCTTACATCTACTGTAACACTGTAGTACAAAGGAGAGCACAGCAATGACAGCAGAGTAGCAAAGTCCCAGGCTGCAGCAAGTGAGGACTTGCTCAAATACAACAGTTATGGACACAAAAACAAAGGAAAAACTCTGCATGCCTTCAGAAGGCCTCAGGTAGGCAGGGATCTCCAGCACAAGATATCCTCATCTCCACTGTCAAACCTCAAATGAGGTCTGAGATGGTGTAGATCTTGGCTGCACCCCATCCAGTCACTCAGGTGCACTGCTTGCACCTAAGCTCCCCTGGCTTGGCCCTGCCTTCCTAGCAGGTACTCAATCACTGTTTCAAACTGTGACTTAGCATTTCTGCTACAGCTACAGTAAGGAAAAAGAAGAACTGATGAAGCAGAAAATTCTGTGCAAGCAGGTGCCATGATTTTTTTCTAATTCGGGTAGATAATGCATAAGATAGCAGTTAGCAGCTCATAATAAAGTATTTGTCATCAGTTTGTTTTGGAGATATCTGCATAATATACTCCACATCAAACAACGGATTACAGGTAGCCACTACAGGATGGGGTTTCTATATGTATGTAACTAGGCCTTTAAGAAATTATTGTTAGAACAGTTAATATCGTGGTGTTTTTTGTTTGTTTGTTTTTGAAGTCCTTTATAGAGTTTATCTGTTGGGAAACTGTAGTAAGCTGCCTTTGATATAGCTTTTCAGTATAACAGCTTTTCAATTTTTTAACAGCTTCAGAAAGGCTTTATCAAGTACTGACTACTTCACTAATAGGGCAGAATTTACTTTCTGACTGAAATGACCAGTTGCCCAAAAGTACTTATCAACTGATGCATAGCAATGAAAGAAAACATGCAAAACAGCTGCAAATAATCGGGAAGTAACATGTTTATGTAAGAAATCATTATGTAACTACCTGTTTTTATTGTAATAGCAAGCAAAATGCTATACGCCACCTGTATGCATAAAATATTTCCACCTACATGGCTTAATGCTTTGATAATCCTTTGCGTGCTCCTTTTTGGTTTGGAATGTAAATACAATTCAACTGCAGCAGTTTCACATTAATTTCAGTGAGGTTTTTGTCTTGAGCAATTTGAGTTCACAGTCATTTCTACTAGGGAAACACATTTAAAGAAGTTCTCTCTTTCAGGATCACAGATATCCCAAACACAGGAATAATGGCTTTTGTGAGCTCCATCTGTTTTACAGATGAATTTTAGCCTATTCTCAGGATACTGTTTGTGTAAATCCACTAGAAAAGTGTGCAAGGAGGCGGTACCCTTTGTGACAGAGATGCATGGTGGGATCCAGTAGCCCCTTCACATCTCAGGGTCCAAACATTATTTTACATATGCGTGCATTCTCTTCATGGCATAATAAAAGAATTTGGGCTCACTAGCTCTTAAAGCATAGGAATGCCTAACATTTGAGTATCGCAGTCCTCAGACATGCATAGTAACAGAACAAAGAATTTCTTCCTCTTTCTCAGTCTTCTTCCCTGCTTTGTGACAGTCAAATACTTCTTGAAAAAAGAAAAAGTTTCTAACTATAAACTTGATAAGGCTGTCATCTGAAATCCATCATACGGGGATTACAGTCCTCATGCCATCTTCATAAGCAAACCTAAACAGTCTTAAGGCATAACAAGATCACACAACACGGATATAGACTTAGTCCTCAAGCTAGTCACTATTTCCTAGCAGCACTTATTCTTCTTCCCCTCTTCATTAGAATGACAAAATTCATTTTTAAAGAAGGTCTGAAACGTATCCTGTAATTATGAGAAGTTTCCAGAAAAACATAAGCAAGAAGTGGAGAGCACAGCATCCTCTAAATGTGTGATTCTATGGGAAAAGGTAGTAGGTTTTGGTAGGTTTTTTGTTCTGTTTTTTTTTTTTTTTTCTTTTTTTTTTTCTCCTAAAGTAATCTTAAATAACCAATTTTTCAGCAGGTAGACATATGACAAGAATTATAGTCTTGAGCAAACAAATCAATACATACCCAGTGGGCACTTCAGCATAAATGCCTACCTTGCACATGACATCTTCAGTAACTTACTTTGCAAGAACAGTTGTTCATGTGGTTTTGTTCATATATCTGCTGTTGACAGACTTCAAGACTGACCAACATTTCTAGCCATTATTCTACCTGATGGAAAAGTGTTTTGTTTCTGTTTGTGCAAGCGTATGAATAGCAATCCCTACTCCAAATTATCTTTGCATTTTATCAAAAGCCATATGTAAGGCCTTAATATGTGTTTATGATTACTGCCAAATTTACACGATTTCATACAGTTTACAACAGCAGATGAGAAAGTAAAATCTTTATCTTATTTTAACAATAATTTTTAATAATCTTAAAAAATGCAATTTACTTGCATTCTTATTTTTATCAATATTATGATCAGATTTGTGCTTCTTTTCACAGTGAGTACATTAATCCACAAGCAGTTTCAGTGAATTCAGTGCTATTTCTTATCCTATCTAGCTTCATTGCAGCAAAGCAAAAACATCATAGGTTTTTTTCTGTGCCTAGAGTCATGAAGTCATGATGTGAGCCTCTGAAAGTAATTGTAAACAAATAAAAGCTATCACTTATAGTAACTAACATCTGGAAAAATGTTTTCAGAGGTATAATTACCTGTCTATCAATCCAGAGTAAAGAAGTATGGGTACATTTCAGAAGAGTTTCAGCCTTAAGGGACATATAATAAACTGGGCCCTTTGACTCATAGGATCCAGTCTTCTGACCAAGACCAAAGAGACATCAGTCATAGAAATCTTTCCTAAATACTGCCATATATCTTTTCAGAAGGACGTGGCCCCTGTAACATGACCATGTGTCTAATTTTGAGGATGGCTATGGAGCTACGACAGAGTAATAAGGAATGCAGGTCTCCTAAGTCCTTTTCTAGAAGTAATTTATACTATCTTCAGAAAGTCTAGCTTGCCCAAGATTGAGTTAAAATGGTCTAATTAACTGCAGCACACTCTGAAGTGATGTGTTTGGGCTGAGGTTCAAACAGGCTATGCAAACATAAAATGAATCATATTGAATCAGACTAAGTATCATGTCCTTTTGACCCAGGATTTTGTCTCAGGCCTTCATCCTAGACTCAGACGTGGGGAAGAACACAGTAAGATAGTGATAATTCCCAGTAACAGGTCCCTGCCTCCAATGCTTCGAAGGTCACGAAGGTCTTCCAGAGCATGAGATCTTCTCCCATGCAGAGTCAAACATACCCGAAGCTTAGGTCTAACCTAAATAACAGCACTGTTGAACTGATTCTTAATATTTTTTTATAAAACCAGTGAAAACCAGTGGAAAGCACCTATCAAGAAGACAGTTTTGTTCTCTGCAGATTTTCTCTTACATAAGGTGTACATCCTTGGGTTATCAGAAACACAGTGGATAGATTCTGAGCTTTAAAGTCTTAGTAAGAGCCTTTAGATTGTAAGCGTAGGGTAAATCACAGGTTTAGATATACTGAGATATATTAATCTCAGTGTTATGTTCTTGAAATCCCCTGGATTAATTTAGCACAGACTTAGAAAGAAAGGTTTTTAGAAAGGTTCACCAAGAGAGAAATTGCTTCAAGTTGGATGACATGTTTAAGGCCTTTACTGTTTCTGATAAACCACTTTGCTGCCAAAGCGTTTGAAAAGTTCACAGCTTTTGTCTCCAGTGTGCAGTATATTTATCATTCAATCCCTCACAGGACTTTGAGATAAAAAAGCTTTTCCGGGTCATACACAAAAGCATGATTATAGAAGTACTCAGATCCTAAAAAGTTCATAGGATTATTTTGGAAGGTTTTTTTTTTGTTTTTTTTTTGTTTTTTTTGTGGTGTCCCTTCCCTTCCCTTCCCTTCCCTTCCCTTCCCTTCCCTTCCCTTCCCTTCCCTTCCCTTCCCTTCCCTTCCCTTCCCTTCCCTTCCCTTCCCTTCCCTTCCCTTCCCTTCCCTTCCCTTCCCTTCCCTTCCCTTTCCTTTCTGTAAACTAACACATTATCTAAATCAAGACTCAGAAGACTTACACCATGTTACTGTTGACAGATCAGACAAAACCCTTGAATGTAAACGAGCACTGCAGACCCATACATACAATGCAAACATTTACACTTCTTTATGGATCTCTCTTGGTGTACAGGCATACATTTACAAATATATAAACATATGTAGTTTGGCATTTATATGTATCTGTATCCACACATGTATGTAGTAATATTGCCTATATGTATCAGTATTTTTGTTAAAACATTTCTGTTATTAGCTGACCTATTCATAAAACAACAAATGATAAAAAGCCATGGCTGATGTCATCTAGGTTTCACATTTACTTCTCTCACTTTTTTATGAGCTCTTAAGAAATACATTTCATAGTATGCATAACTATAAATACACATGGCACATCTGGATGTTTCATATCTTCATTAAAATAGTCTGTGATATTTACCTAAAGCAGTTGCTCTTCCATGAGCATATCAGAAGCTAAGGAGAAAAAACTATACCTTAGCAACGTCTTTAATTTCTGATACAGCTGTTAATCTTGTCTCTTTCCATTCCATACAATTTCCATACAATTTGAAAATTGTTACAAACAAGTTTAAATACCTTTGTAGTAAAAGTGACTAATTTTCTTCAGAGACTTACCAGCAGCAGTTCAAAACAGCACTGTGATCCTATAGCACATAACAATCACTGGGACTGCTGTAAATGGTAGTAGGGCTATTCAAGCATAGCAAAAATAAAGGACTTAATGAATAGTGGACAACTGCCTAACGCATGAGTCTTCATCTTTAATTGGATGTATTTCTGGTATTACAATTTACAAATATAATAGCAGAAAAGTATAACAGGTACACTAGAGCATTTTATATTATGCTTGAGAAAATACTTTTTTTTTTTTCAAACAGACAACACCTTAACAACTAAATCACCTCTTCAGTAAACAAGAAAAGCAAAAATTTCCATTGCTGTTTACATCCAGTAATCCATGCATTGTTGGTTAAAAATTTTCACGTACTCCATGAAACTGTGCTTTAGAGAATGCTGTGTTTTAGAGAATTTGAGCATTGAAAATTTCAGAATTTTCTAGTGACCAAAGTTATCCCTGTGGATACAGTCATGAGTGCATGCACACACATTTATGTGCACAACCCCAGGCATGCATACATACACAAACATGCAAGTCATTGCCTTTGTTTTCCCTTCCATATTCTCTTCCATCATCCACCACCCCAGAAAGGACATCCTTCCATGGGCATTGATGCTAAGACTAGTGTAGGGAGTAGTTACTATCTAACTGCCAGAAATTCATGACTCACAGCAGCAAGATCTTCTATCTACTGGAAAGAAAATTATGTCACTTGCTGAGACTATCAGTGGAAGGGAGGTAGACCGGAGGATGTTCAAAAAAGTGTCATTCCTTATTACTGCAACGTTGTCAGTCTGCAGTATATAAAATATCCTGTCACATTTATCACCCAAAATCTGTACTCTGTATCCATTCAGTACACACAATGGCTCTTGAGTCTTGCATGGTACACTGTTTCAGAACATGGTACCTTTCCACCTGGTGCTTTAGGAGGTCTAGTTATCTGTAGGACTCAGAAAGTGGGCTACAACGTAATGCATGTAATGCATATTGATCTGTCTGTCATTCCATGACACTGCCTTCATTTCTTACAATTCCATTCAGTAAAAGGAGGGGTGAGAAGTGAAACTGGATATAAGAAAGGAGGGTATGAGAGGTGGAAGACAAGAAAGGAAGGGAAGGGATAAATATTCATGGAAATTGGCAGGTGAAGTCTTGAACTTCTATGCTTTTATCTCTTCCTTTTTGTAAATGGAAGGAGAATCAGAAGGTAGTTGAAGCATTTCTTAGGAAAAGAGAAAAAAAATCAGGACAAGATTCAGTGCAGCTGGAGAAGAGGGAAAGATGGATTAGAGGCAGGGATAGGAGAAGAGCACTGCAAGGTTCACAGGGTGTGCCTGTGCACTAGAAAGACATATTTATAATACGTAAGTATATAATAAAGACTATGTATTGAACGTGATAAATAGTACAATGGCAAATACTTATCAACATCTATTTATATGGCCTCTGAGCGTGAAAATGTTGGGTTTTCGTTTTCATGGAGTTTGAGTATTTTGTAAAGTAAAGTGAGACTTGGATTAGAATCTTTCAGCAGATTTTCTAAAAAAAAAAAACCTCCCATGTAGCTTCAGTAGTGTGCTCCTGTTTGTTCAGACAGCTCCAAGGTTTACTAGATTTGCATGAATAAATATTTGAGTTCTATGCACATTCATGGGAAAATTGTAATTCAAATTGATATTAAATAATGGTAGAGAATTGCAACTCTCAGCCAGCTGGTAAGAGGGCTGGGCAATCACTGGCTGCATGATTTCCATGATTTCCAACAAGTGCAAGAACAAGTGCTGGATTCTACATGTGGGATGGGACTACCCTGGCTATATGTACAGGGTGGAAGACAAGAGGCTGGAAAGCAGCCCTCTGCAAAGGGACCTTGAAAAAAAAACAAAAACCCACCACCAAGCAGACAAAAAACAATAACAAAAAATAAAAACTGTGCAAAGTACAGGATTTGCAATATTACATATAGTAAAATAGATAACTAGTTTTTACATTACATATAAAAACAGAAGCTATGATGTGCAAATAATACCGTGTTAACTAACCCCATATGAAATCTCTGTTTTACAACACATACGTATCTAATAGACTGTTTGCACCAGTTTCTCTCTGGTTTAAATGGCCAAATGGCTTTGTGATTCCCATGTTGGTCAGTTTTAAGAACGTGTCTACAAGTGCAGTAAGGTCACAGGTTATCACTACTCATGACATTATTAATGTCAATACAATTTTTTTTCAGCTTTTTCATCTGTCAGTCCAGACAGTGTCTGCACAGTAACTGACTGCAGTTAGATACAGGAATGATTCTACAAACAAACAGTGCAAGTGCCCATCTGTGTCTTACAGGCACGATGCTCATAATTCAGTAAGTGTATCTGAATGAATTTTAAGTTCTCTAAGACTTCACGAGGAAAAGAGTACACAGAGATCTTTCATCCCACATTATACTAACAGTTACCGTTGAAAAAATAAATAAATAAAACAGGCTACCAGATTTATAATCCATTCTTCAAGTCTAAAAGAGAAACAATATGATTGTTTTCAGGCTTGGAACTGGGAATTGCTATCAATTCTTTAAACTAATTATGCCAGTTGTAAAACCAGAAAAGAAAGGGGAAAAAATGAAAGGGAAAAGAAAAGAAGAAAAAGAAAAAGAAAGAAAAAAAAAAAAAAAAAAAAAAAAGAAGAATAAGAAAAATAAGAAAAATAAGAAAAATAAGAAAAAGGAAAAGAGGAAAAGGAAAAGGAAAAAAATCAAACAGAAAATAATAATTTAAAAAAAAAAAAAAAAAAAAAAAAAGGAAAGCAAAAACAAAAGCAAGAAAAAGAGCTTGCAAAAAAATGTTTACTATCAAGAAGGGGAAAGGTGCAATGGTCATTTCAGCTCTGGGCAGCAGTGCCAGGCAGCTAATGGTGGTCAGTGGCTGAGATGTGCCAGTCCCTCAGTGCTAGAGACATTCCTCATCTCCCAGCTCAGATGCAGTCCCTACACTGCACATCACTGTCCTCATGCTTCTGTTGTAAGTAGGGGCGAAGTTATCCTCCATCAGGAGGTGAAGAGGAGAGCACTGAGTTATGACATGGAGCAAACAGAGTTGTCCCAGGCTGCGGCTATGAAGGAGTGGTCAGGCACTGGAATGGGCTGCCCAGGGAGGTGGTGGAGTCACCAACCCTGGAGATGCTGAAGACGTACTGAGGGACATGGATAAGTGAGAACTATCAGCAGTAGGTTGGACTAGATGATTTTGAAGGTCTTTTCCAACCCTGGCGATTCTGCTAGCATTTCTAGTAGACAGGCCCCTGTCTACTTGGGCCCTAATAAGAGTGAGCAATTAGCTGGTGATGATTTGGAAGAGACAGAGTATTACAAAGCAAAGAGATCCACTGAGTTAGTAATTTTCAGCTTGATATAGTATTTCCTTTTGCAGGATAGGGTCACTCAGTTCTTTCAGCACAGTGTTACAGTTGAGTGGCCCATGACAGAAGTGCATTCCAGTGCTATTTTGTTTTTAACTTGTGAGTAGTAAATGACTCTTTCAGCTTCCCCTCATGAAGCTGGTCATCTTCCACAGGCACGTCCAGTAAGCTGTTTTCCTTAGGTAACAGGTAACCGGTGATTTTCCCACACCTACTTCTTTCTTCTCTCTACACCCATTGTTTCAGTCCAGATCGAAAACTTACAAAAAACAATCCCACTGCTTTCCTCCCAGGACCATCACTGACACTGGATCTACCCCTTATTCAGCAGACATGTAGGTAAGGAGACTGAAGAATTCTCTTCACTGTTTACTCTGTTAAATGACCGTTGGAGCAAAAGTAGATCCGTATTCTTATCAGTCATGATTGCCAATGACATTTAGAACAGTATATTATCACTGTAATCATCACTTTTAAAAACATTTTGGACTCTGTCAGTGACATCTGTCCACGGAGAAAATGCCCAAACTCAGGGGCAGTTTTTTTTTTTTTTTTTTTTTTAATTTAGTTTTCACAGTGTTCAATTAATGTTGCAAAGTTTTCCAGTTAGCATTTCTGCTCTTTAGAGTGAATGATATGTGTAGCTCTTGTTTTTCACTGTCCCCATTTCTCATATTGTTACTTGAGCAACCATTTCAAGCAAGTTTTTAATTACTGTTTTTTTTTTTTTTTTCCCCTCCAGGAGTTGGATGAGCAATATAATAAATAAATATACTTCTTGTATAAGCAGAAGTAGCTGGAATTAACTGCTTATCAGCAACACTATACATGAGTCCTATTTCCACAAAATCTTGGTTCTTGGCAAAGAACACACTTTAATCCTGCTGGCTTCAGTTTAGCACTTGTAAGTACCTGTAAGTACTTTTTTGGTTCACGGCCCCTATATTATGTACCTTGCAAGAACCAGCTTTTAGACAGATCTACTGGGTGATATAGGTGTGGGAAGGGAATGGGGGTGTTAAAATGTAAGATATTGGCACACACAGGACGTTTTTTTCCAGATACAAAGAAGTAAACCTCAAGAAATGTAATGTTGAAAGTGAGAAAACTTCAGAAGTCTTTAATATCCTTTTTTCATATTATCCCTATGAGATAGCACTGGTAAGAAAAAATAACTTCAAATCTTTTTAAATAGTATATGACCAGATGTCTGTCCCTTTTCAGCTGTTCAGTATCCATATGGCAGTCCTTCTTACATGAATTCGTCCGTATACAAAAGCAATCTCATTGCATATTCTGGACTATGAAAACATGACTGAAAAATGAATGTGCCCTTTTCTGTGCCCTCTTCCCTTTAAATCTGCCTCTTCGAAATAGCAGACACTTCCAACTGTATATTCATAGACTGGCTCCACAAGTTAATTACCAGCATTCTGGATCATTGTAAATGAAACTTAAAGGCCAGACCAATATACTGAGCCACAAGAGGACTCATTTATATTATAATGTATGAGATACCTAAATATACAGTCCTTCCTCTGTAATGGCAGAAAGTTTTCTGATGCAATTTAGCTTCAGCAGGCTCTGTATTTGTTGAAAAACTTATGTAATATAATGATTAGGTACATTTAGTATATGTATGTAATTTGCAAATATCCAGAAAAGATGGACTATTTTGTCTGAAGATAATGATACCCACTATAATCACTCTACATTCAGGAAAATGAAGGGAATACTAAATTAAAAGTGGATTATATCCATACCTACATTTTACTGAATAGATAAAAGCTTAGGGAATCAGTGCAAGCTTTGATATTATTCCTGCTCTGATGAATACTTATCTACAACTCAAATGAACCTCTAATTCTTTCCTGCAGCTGACATGGTCTAAACTGTTGCTTGCACAGACAGCATTCTGCAGCCCAGTGCAATTCTGAGGTGATATAGTTTGAGTTATGTTTATGAACTGAAGGCAGAAGCTGACGCCCTGACTTTGAACAGTTTGACGTTCCTTTGGAACATGAGAAAAAGCTCTTTGTGCTGCGATACAGCCAAGAAAAGATTTTAAAATGCTGATGGACAGCTCTGTGACTCACTGGGAAGTCTGCAGAGCCAGCACAGAGATTATGCCACACAGCACTGGTCTTAACTGTGCTTTCACCTCAATCTGGCAGCAATGCAAGATTAAGCAGAACAAGTGGCATCCAAAAGGAAACACACAAAGATAATTATGCAAAGCCAAATCTCACTCAGCAATGGTAGTACCGCTGTTCTCCAGAGATTGCTTCTTCACCATTGTACACAGAAAGTACACAATATAAATAGCCTTTCTCCAGGAATTTGTGGGTTGAAGACAGTGTGCAATGCTCTGTTCAAGCCAGCAATCAAGCAGTGGCTAAGTCACCTAGTCAAAAGTATATCTCCGAGAATTTCTACTATCTTGATTCTCAAACTGTCCCAAAAACACGTATTTCAAAATATGAAATAGTGTTGAGCCAGAGATTACTGGTTTCTATCACCTTATTATAATGTGCAGCTGCACAGAATAATAGTGAAATTATCCATGCACTAACAATATTTCCTGGAAAATGTATGCATAGTGCTTCACAACAAATCTGTGCATGACTGGTCAGTCTCCAAATAGGTGAGTTTTACAGGAGCAGTAACAACTGTTTATACCTTAACATCTGATAAAATATAATGTCTTCATTCAAATGAAAGGACTACACTGATATATTCTGCTCAGCAAGGGAGAGAGGCTATGGTAGCAGTGACTAAAGCAATAAAGATCAATAAAAGTGACACTACTACTCAAAAATGAATATGACTTCCTAATGGAACAAAATGGTTTGCAATAGGCACTATAAAATGTAATTGAAAGTTCTATATATGTCTGTATTAGAGGTTTAATTCTTTGGAAAATGCTATGGTTATTCTAAATGGCAGTTCATGTTTCAAAGGTGCTTAAGTTAATAATTATTCGGTGGTGATTATATAAAAATTCATACTATATTTAAGAAGATTTAAGCAGTAATGAGTATTGGTTTAAGAGAAACAGAAAGTAGCTGTTATGGAAGTCTTCATTACAAGTTATCCTCTGTGCAGCTTTGAAAGCATACGCTACTGCACACTGATTATACACAAGCTGATTTTCCTATTCTTATTAAGTAAGTACACCTACATTTACTGTGTTTACCACAACTACTCCACAGCTACAACTACCACTGATAATAATAACACCAGGTAAGAAGGCAAGTTTAATTTAAGTAAGCATTCTTCTGTTTTCTATCATGGTACTTCTATCATTCTAGCAATTTACTGAAAGAAGTAGCATAGCTAATTGATCCCATCACAATCCAAAGATCTATGAGCTTAATTGTATATCAGTGCAACAAAGAGCAGGAATCCTTTATTTGAAATGTTGACTTCTGAGAATCTAAAGGCAGAACAAGAGCTGATAAATAATACAAATTGCTCAAAAAACATTAGATGTTATTATGAATGGAAATGTGTTCCATCTACTGCAATGAAGTGATCACATATGGTCTTTTTTTTTAAAACGATAATTGCCTAACAGTGAATCCAGAAAGTGTGCTCTTTGTGCTATTCCTACTGTTGGAAGAATTTAGCAAGTGGGAACTCAAATTGAGATAATGAAAGCATTAGTTAAAATTACATTATTTAAATAAGAAATGAGGCTAGTTCTCTCGTGTATGTAGAGAGCTTACAACGACATGAAAAAAAGCCCTGAGGGATCAAGCTTATCACTGGCTTTGGCCTCCAAAGAGACCAGAAGCATATCTAGCACAGGGTCATGCCCTGATGGCCCTTGGTGCACTGCAGTGGGGATGCTGCC
The DNA here is from genome assembly GCF_023343835.1 of Lagopus muta. Lineage (NCBI taxonomy): Eukaryota > Metazoa > Chordata > Aves > Galliformes > Phasianidae > Lagopus > Lagopus muta. The sequence continues at coordinate 48,959,930 of NC_064472.1, read as the reverse complement.
CAGACACCTTGGCCCCTTCCCAGTCCCATCCCCATCCCCATCCCCTCTTTGTTCAGCAGCCCATGCAATTTAGGAGAACAGAGGATAGGAATGGAAACCTTGCAGAAAATGCCTAGGAGGCAGGCAGTCTCTGCACAGACTAATTATTTCTAGTGAAAAATATTTGCTCTATTTTATTAGGAGAAGATTAAAGACTGGGGCTTTGGTTGTATGATTCAGATGTCTGAAGTACATTCAGTGTTTATTCTGGAAACGTGAGGAGGTTCAGAGATTTTGTAGAATGCTTTCTCCTTTCTAGGAAAAAATGCAGTGAGGATGGTGAATATGGTGTTGAGGATCTCAGACTCCTGGACATCTTTACCAAGTCAGAAAGCCATGGATTTGTCCACAGTTCCTCACAAACCTGTAGGTCTTATCAGTGCATGATGACACTAGAGTGGTTCTTATCCTGGTTAATATGACATACCTGCAGTGAACACCAACATGGTATCTCAATGATAATTCACTTTAAAGGGAAGATTTTGCAGGAGGTCTGCAGTATACGATTTAATTATATTAAGATTAGTTTACATTCAGCCTTATTGATATTAATGACAGTCTCGCTATGTCAGCTAAATGCTTGAATATCTGCTTCAATTAAGTTGTAGTCACAGGCCAAAATAATCAAGAACTATCTAGATAAATTACATGTTCCCGGTGGAATAATGGTTAATACATTCACTTAATAGGATAATTAAGGGGAAATGCAGGGAAGGGGAGTTTATCTGTTGGGAACTTTGGAATTCACCTTATTTTAATCTACATCAAGTCTATGGTTTACTACTGTACTACTGCTCTGACACACCATTACAACAAGAGCTTTATGCTGGTGTCTTCACATTCTTTCCTTCCTTTTTTGTAAGATAACATTTTGCTCTACACATGCCTGTCCTACATCCCTGTTTGATATGTAAGAAACTGAAATGAAAGGGGAAAAGGAAAGGAAGTGGAGGGGAGAAAAGGTGTGCAGGAGTGGAGCAGAAGTTCCTTTACTGCTGGTAACACCAATCAGTAAAAGCTCAGCCCATTGGCTGTCCCCAGGAATGAGTGCAGAATCCAGTGTTATGCATGAACATACTGCACTGCTCATGGAACAATGTGGGACAAACAGATGAGGCCCCAGTCAGGGTATCATCATCAGCTGCTCTACAGGCAACCCTGTGTCATTAGTGCAAGTGAAATTCTGTCCTTCAGAGGTGTCATCTCCTGCTAGAACTAGCTCCTGAAAGAGCCTGAAGATCCTTCTTGAGATCTCTTAGTAGGGCTTTCATCTATGGAGGCATGTGACTGCATGTTTATGCTGTTTATGAGTAGATGTGTGTGCTGAGAGAGGGTTTTGCTATGGGCCTTCTATAGGACCACCACTGGCAGAGTTTAACCTACACATTTATCCGTGGCAAAAGAAGGAGCATAGGACAAACTTCTTTCAGAGGAATGACCTGAGGACATGCTTCTATCCAAGGTCTCCAGACACCTGATTCACAGGACAGTGCATGTTCTCTCTGCTTTTCTTGTGCATGAAGGCACAACTTGATCAGCCTTCTGTTCTAGCCACAGGAAGCTATATATGGCAAGCTCTTAAGAAAGACATAAAATGTGTGCTTATGTCCCTTGTGATGGTGAACAGAAATTAATATGAAAACAGAAGGGACCACCATGACTTATTTCCAAACAATACTCTGAAAATAATGTGAAAAGACTCTGGTCTCTAGGCCCAACTAATTTGAGGAAATACACAGCTGAAAAAGATGAAGACATTTTGAAGGTACAAACACTGTAATCTGAGCTTAATGTATTCCCCAAGAGTTTGAGTCACTGATTCTGACATTACTGGTTTTCAAGCTGCTAATATAATACAATCTTTGTAAGATATCATTGAAATAGTTTTAAATGGCTGTTTGGAAAATTTGGTGATGTCAGATATTTGATAATGACAATGCAGTAATTACAAGTGATTCTGTTCCCATCGGAGATTATGAATGATCAAAACCTACAAAGAAAACTGATTTCTCAAAAATCAAAAGGAAAAATGATCTATTTTCAAACCACATTACACCTTCAGATTCTTTCAGACTAGACTCTAGTGCTTTATGAGCACTACAGTGAAATTGCTGAAATATTGCAGGTTTTGAAATATATTTTCCTGAATGTTTCAGAAACAATTTATAAAAGAAACTGGCAACCTTTCCTGAAGCAATGAAATGAAGCTTTAAAGTTCTGGGCCGAAACTACTGCTCTGTGTAAAGCATGATGTAAAAAGCTGATCCTGTTCAAGCTCTCATTAAATCAGCCACTTGCTATGACATAGAAAGCCATTATTTTACATAATAGGCAGTAGAAGGAGGGGAAAAAATTATCTCTGTTACTGCACACGTACAATTATGTGATGTCATGTATTTATATTAATAAAATAATAAAGCAAAGCATAGTTTCATAACAATCACCGAAGTCTTGCAGAAATACTGAGAAACAGATTAAATCCAAGTTTCCTGTGCAAGTTCAGGTGCTTTTATAAGATTAACTTTATATATAAACACAAATCAGTATTTAAGTGACAGATAGTTAATGAAGGCCAGCCAGGCAAATTCTGTAATTCACAATAATGAGTATGGTAATGAGCCTGCATTACAGACTGAACAGCTGAGTGGTACACAGCGCCTACTTGAAGCAACAATGCATATGGAGCATTTGGTATTTATAAAAAATGTTGTGTTTCCACAAAACACAAAAATAAAAAAGAACATAAGTGATAGATTTGATTAAGTTGAAAAAAAATTCTTCAAAGTTTTTTTGCAAATATTATAGATAAGTATAATCTCAATTAACAGGAAGCAAATAAAGTTAAAGTGAATTTATAGAAACTGAAACATGAAATTAGTCCCATTAATGCTTCCAATATTGAACAGCTTTTCCTTTACTGATTTTTTGGTTTTGATTAGCTTTACTAGTAGATACAGAATGGTACTGATTATGTGAGACTTCACTCTCATGGAAGTTAGATTTGGCACAACCATGATAATAGCTGTGGCAGTACTTGCATGTGATGGTGGGTAGACAAAATGATCTATTTGCACCTGCCACTATGAGATGGCACTTGCCAATCAGCTCTATAGTTAAAGCAAATGGGTCCCAGTGTGGCCTCTGTATATCTAAATTTTCTTAAAGAATACAAGGTAGCATTTATTTCTCCATTTCTGAAACAAACAGGTTTGGACCACAGACTGTGTCTCATTATGTAGCAGATGGCAGGGTAATAGAAAATGCTGAGCCACTCTTACTGACACAGGTAAGAAAAGCAAAATCCTATGTATTGTACATCTTTTCCTTCCCTTTCCCTATTCCCCCCCTTTACCTTCCTCCCCCTCCCCTCTTCCCCTTCCCTTTCCCCCTCTCCCCTTCCCTTCCCTTCCCTTCCCTTCCCTTCCCTTCCCTTCCCTTCCCTTCCCTTCCCTTCCCTTCCCTTCCCTTCCCTTCCCTTCCCTTCCCTTCCCTTCCCTTCCCTTCCCTTCCCTTCCCTTCCCTTCCCTTCCCTTCCCTTCCCTTCCCTTCCCTTCCCCATCCTTTTTCCTACCCTCCTATTCTATCGGACAGACACTGTGATGCTGCACTGACAATAGAAAGCATTATTTAAAAAAAGGCAGAACAAAACCACTATACCTCTACACAGTACATGCTCTCAAAATCAGAGTTCAATATTCCATTTGGATTTCTTTCACGGCTTATCAGGGTGCAGAGATTTTGTTTTCTTATCCTTATGTCTAGGATTACACCCCTATACAAAAACTCCAGTGTTTTAAAGAAGCATCAAGCAAAAACAACATTATGATAGGCTCAGTCCAGCATGTTTGCTTTAGCCACACTGTTCCTCCATTTCCTTCACCCTTCTTAGTGCTATCATTAGGCACTTCAGGACCCCGTTTTTCTGCCCGTCTCATTAATTCTTTTCTTGTGTTTCATATCTTATTTCAGTCATTTCTGTATATGACCGTACTCTGCTTGTATTCGCTTGTTCTGCACAGCATGCCTTCCATTACCCAGTTTGTTTTCCTTTTGTTTCAAGCCACGTGGTTTCTCCCGATTCCTTTCTGGATGCTGGTTACTTTGTTGCTTCCCAGCATTTATACATGACTCATTTCATTTTGGCTTTTGATTCTGTCCATCTTGTTTAGTATATGTTTTAGATGCATTATATCACAAAATGTTCGTAATTCTACTTCAAAAGCAATGACTGCCATTATGATGTTAATTGATTTACTTTTAATCTAATTGTACCAAGGCAATTTTGAATATGATTAATATGAATTAAAGCACAATTTGATGGAGAGACGATATTACACTGCCAGTCTATTAGCAGACTGTGTAATGCCTTTTTCAAAATCTTCCACACACAAACAATTCACATGGAATAAATCAAATTTGATAACTGTAAGATTTCTTTGTAAGCTAAAGAAAAATAATAATCTTCTATGGGAAGAATAATGATTGGTTACAGGTAAGACATAAACGTCCATGACAAACCTGAGAGATGTTTGAAAACCCTAGCAGTAGCAATCTGCAAGATTTCAGTAGCTGCCTAAGGAGAATAAAGCAACTTCAGACAGAAATCTTTATTCAAAATCCTAGTCTGTTGGCTTTGCTTTCTTCCTTTACTATGCATCTACCATTCCAACTTTCTCCCACCTCTGCTTTTTCATACTCCTCTTTTTTTCACTCTATCTTCTTCTCTGGAACATTTCTCTACTTCTCATTGTATTTCTAGCTACTGACTGATATCAGCCTCTCGTAATATACCACAGGTCTTCTATCTCATTCTGGTTTTACTATAAGAAGAAAAGAATTAGCATATTATACAAGCATGGACATCACCTTAAGTCAGTGTTTCAGTAACAGATGCGCTCTGATTCGTAGAACTATGAGCAATTCTCAGTTTTGCTTTTCCTCTGATTTCGTTTTTATATTGTCATAATGAATATGTGCTGCTTTCTGGTACAAATCCATTTTTTCCTTTGAACGGAATGGTAATCTATTACATAGTAGTACTGACAGGAATATATACTACTACTGTTGCTATTACTAGATAATTTTTTCTAATACATTTATTATGTACATTATATGATACTTTGTAAAACATAAGATAAATTATGAAGGAATACAGTTTACCACAAGGAATACTAAATGAATGTTGCTGTTACTAAGGTTTCATAATGTCCTGGTAATACTGTGCTCTGTACAAATACAGGGAAAACAAACTGCCTATGTTTCAAAGAATTAATATTCATTTCATTCAGTTATATATGCCACAAATAAAGTTTCATGGATTTTATATACTGTTATCTATAAATAAATGATACCCATTCAAAATGATTCAAGAAAGATGATTTTTTAAAGGGAAATCAATGAGTTTTATTCTCTACGTGGAATTTTACAGTGTTAGTGATATTTAGGCTCTCTTGAAGTTCAAGCATTGTGATTTGTAAAACCATATTTTGTTAGGTGTTTCAGAGTTGTGAATCCAAATTGAGTTACCATTATTGCCCTTCTCTGTTATTTTATAATCGGCTTGCTGTATTTGAGTGAAGTAAGGATTAGCTATTTCTTCTTGTCTTCCTGAATATTCTGACAGATTGAACAAATCCTTTCATGGATTTTTTACTCAGATTTTTGGCAGTTATAAAGGAATAAGAAATTGGTATAACTATCTCATAAAAACAGTATTATTTTTTCAAGAGCATTAATTACTGTATATATATAATCTAATGTTTTAAATTAATTGTGAAGGATAGAAGGAAATTAAAAATGGATTCAGAATACAGAGACCTTCTTTTGTGTAATTTGTGAAAGAGACAGAAGCAGGAGAAAAGATTGTTTGCTGTCTTACAACGATTAGATAAAAAGCAAGAATAATTACCAGCTCAGTGGGTAGGCAGGTACAAATGAAGAAACACTCATCACACATGGGTTTTTATTCAGCTCTGGCACACTATGCATATAAACACACACACACACCTCTCGGTGACTTTTACTACCCTGTAAAATCTAATGAATTATCTTCATGGCACATTTTGATGAATATCATTCCATATTCTTGGCTGGTATCATTTCAACCTTTATATTGTCTCAGGCTTTACTGGTGGAAGCCATTCAGATTACAGTTTACAGGGTGGGTTCAGAAAAGATGAGCACATTTTCAGCCTTTTCAGATCAAGCTTTTTACCAGCATGAAACACAATGATGACTCTATGAATAATTCTTAATAATCCTGAGTATAAAAAGCAGGTCAATCTGGAGAAACTGTAGGGAAATAAAACTTCAGCTTCTCCTGTTGTTCTTCTGGAGTTCACTCACATTAAGATATTACTTCTTTTATCAACTATTTATTCAGCTGAATTTCAAGGTAAATCTAGGAGTTCTGTAAATAAGGTACAGCATAATCATATCAATATTAAATAATACTGTTTGTTGTTTTTTTATCACAAATCCCTTGATGTACTCTACATAATGCAAAGTGCATGATGTCAAAACGATGTAAAGGGTATCACAGGCATTGCTCACTGGTAGAGGACCTTTGGAAAAGAAGATTACAGATATCCTGTCTTGGTATCCAAGACAAGAAAGATCAGACTGACATGGGTCAACATAAAAGAGCAGATTATATATGTGAATACTGAGAAAGACTGCTGAACTCAACAGTCACCAAGGAGTAAAACAAAGAAAGCAGTACTGAAAACAACCCATTGCTCTAAAAAAACTCCTCAGCAGTCAGCAGCAACACAAATACAGTTAGGCTTTCCAAGTAAAACAGTTCAATGTCTGCAGCCCAATTCAATAATATATATATCTGCTAGGAGAAAAATTCTCCCAAGAGGTTTGCACATATTCTTGAGTCTAAATTCACCAAAACATTAAGCTCCCTATCTCCCATAATAACTTGGCTTTCAAGGTTTCAAATGGCTGCAAATATTGTTCATTCAGTGAAGATCATTATATATAAGATGACATTTGCAGAAATGAACTCTGGAAATATACCAGCAAAGATTGGAGAGGAAGAGTAGGATTATAAAGTATCCATCTTCTAGTAATTTCCTCCCAGCAAGAAGCATGAGGACTGTAGATTCAAAGGTTAATGTAAGGAGAGCAGAAATACTGAAATTCATGGCTCACCTCACTTTGGTATCAAAGCAGGCTTAGAAGTTGTTTGCCCCATGTTCTCTGTTCTCTATCACTTAAACCAGTACTTTATTCTCCTTAAAAAAGAGTACTGGGTGTGATATATAGCAAAACCTGCACATATCCTTTCTTTTCCCTTTTTATTTCATTCTATTTTTTCCTAGTTCCCCAAAATCTATCATGTTTTGTAGTAGCTTAAGGAACAAATCTATTTGGACACTAAACTATATAGTGTAACACAAGTAATAGCCTGCCCATGCTTCTTTCAATGAAGGATTAAAATTACATTTCTAATCCCTTTCCCTTTGGGACCAATTTTAAACTCATCAGGTGTGCATTATATGACATTTTACTGCTATTCTAGTTTCTTCCTCTCAGGGAGGCACAGCCTCTACTTCAATTTAAACAAATCTTAGACACATTCTAACCCAGAGTTCCTTACAAGGAAACATCAATCAGCTGAATGATTTTTTTGTTACAACCTTGTCTAAAACTAATTCACTCACTCACTCACTCACTCACAGTCTGTGTTATGGAAAAGAGGTGGGTAAAAACATGAGAGAATAATCCTTGCGCAGATGAAGAAAACCAAAGATTTTTGCAAAACAGGAATATAATCTGTCTTCTACAGACTCACCTATGCAAATTTGCACTGTTTAGCAAATGTGTAAATGTGGACACAGTAAAGATATTCTAGATGAGGGAAAGGCAATGCTTATCCAGATTCTGGAAAGCTTCCTTAACTCATAGCTTCTCTAGACCAAGAACAAGGTAGATTACCTGCAACCATAACTCCTATTTCAATTGTCAAACTTCTGTCTGAAATGTATTACAGAGGTTTCAACAGCTGACAGGCAATCCAAGTGTAGAAGATAGATGGATAATGGAAATTCCAGGAGAGGTTCTTTGTAACAGTTAAGGAAAGCCAAAGGTGAAAAGAAAAGCCAAAGTCCCTTGGGTGAGAATGTAAATATCATTCTTGCTTCACTGTAAATAGTGCAAATTTAGAATTGTTTCTGCCATCTTGCTGTTCCCCAGCCAGCCTTGGAATACAAAATTTTATTTCTTTTTTCTCCTACATTACAGGAAATGTAGACTACTTCAGTATCAAAAAAAACATATGATTCTCTCAGCAAAAATTAAAAAAAGTAGCCATGGATTTTCAGTTACTATCTCATGTCTAAGTGCACAGAAATTCTGCAGTTTGCCCAGGTTGTATAGAAAGCTGTAAGACTGCTTTTACTTACGGTGATCTTGCACAAACATTGTCCATCAAGAGCCAACGCTGAGGCCTGTTGGTCTTACTAGGGCAGGGGCAGAACACAGCACTTCCTAAGGTCTAACTTGTGCTGAGTTCTATGACACTTTTGGAGGCAGTAAAACCAATGGGGAGATCTGACCTCACATTGCTTCTGGAAGTCATTCCAATTTCTACAACTCATTGTTGAGGGAGTGAGTGAAGATTTATTTACTTTTCCTTTTAGACATGAGAGCAGAGGTAATTTTTAGAGAAGCCTCTTAGCAAAGTATAGGAGTAGGTCAGAATAGCTCAGATAGAAAAAGATTGTTTCTAAAATGAATTTCCTTGTTTACTGCGAGTTTCAACCATTGTCACACTGACAGCTGAGATGAACAAGCTAGTTTGTGACATGAGCTTGTATTTGCACGTGTATGTGCTTATTATGTTTGTGTGTAACTTATATAGGGTTGCTTTTTTTTTTTTTTTTTTTTTAGAGATATATCACAATTTGCACCACTTTTTGTAAAGTGCTTGCAACATACCAGATGGAATAACTGTGTTTCTTGTCTGAAGAATCCAGTAAAGGATTTTATTTATATTGACAGAAAAATAAGAGGTAAGGAGGATCTATATGAAATATTGTATTTTATCACAGCTCTTACATAACGTCTGATCTCTGGGAGCAATTCCTGCTCATCTTCTCTCTGGGCTGTAAAACTCCTCTCTATATCTCAGGCTACATTATAGCAAAGTCAAATGACCTCTAAGTGGACAAAAATTAAAAATGGTCATTGGAACTGTTATGCTCTGACAGCAGTAACTGTTCCTTCAAAATAAAATACAACTGCAGCAAATGGCTGTAGGAAGAAATTGCTGCTTAAGAAAAATGATCTGTTTTACTAAGAAGAAGGTTCAATGTATCAGAAACTACCTTAAATGAACTCCATGAGAGAAAACAAACCATAGGAAGATTGGCTTCAGCCACCTTCCTTCAGATTCCAAGCTACCTCACAAAAAGCTGGTCTGGGAGGACTTACAACACATTACAGCTAAAGTATACCCCAGTTCTGCTTCAAAGTTCAGAGTGTACTGATCCAAAGACAGACTGGTATGGCTGACACACAGAAATGAAACTAACAAAGAAATCTCACAACACCACCCGATCCTCTTGCAAGTCTGAGCAAAGTTAGCCACATGTCTAAATTCCAGGTGTTATTATTACACTTTACCCCCACATCTTCTGAAGCCTAAACACTTACGTCCACCTATGCACACCTCTTTCTGGCTTTGGTATGCAGAAGCTTTTTCCTCAGTTTAAAAGAAATAAGCCAAGCTTGCAGAATGTCACGTAACTAAAATGACAACAGTACTCCATGTGTTTTATGGATTCTTTGGGGGGAGGTTCCACATCTTTCTAGATTTGCATAATCTGCAGGAAAAATAAGAGCAAATAATCCTTTAGAACGTGTTCTGCTAGGCTATCGTGAGAAAAGGAGTAGAATTACTTAAAACTGTTCAAAGAACTTTCATAAGAGGTAACACCTTTATAAAGCATTATATCACTGAGCTCTTTTCTCCATTTGAATGGTAACTCTTGCAAACACTTTTTCTTTTATTACAAATGAATCTTTACGTAATTAAAATTTACAGTACATTAGGAACAAGGTAAAGTTTGTATCTGTTGTAGATTTAAATAGAGTACTGTCTTATTTCTGGTGAACATAACATTTGCACATATGCTCCTTAAAATTAAATAGTAATTTCCTGTATAGCAGTGCTGAGTCACAAGGACATCACTATTCATGGACACAAGCACTGAAAATGAGGTGCTGTTTTCCCACAGCAAGTAGCAGATCATGCTTTTTTCATCACTTCTCCCTCCTTAGTTTCTACCTACACTGCAAGCAAAACTTATGTAAGAAACCAAGTACAAAGTCCTAAAACAAGTCCTATTACAAAACCCCACGATTAAAAGACATGTTTAATCTGCAGAAATGATGCCAAAAGCAACAGCTGTAAAAATCTATTATTCTTCATGTTTTTGTGAATATGGATAGACTAGTAGCTTGAGCGTCCTGCCACTGCTCCTGAATACAGCAGTACTATTCAGAGGGAATTAGCTGTAACTATACCAGGGTATTTGCATGATGAAAGAACAGATGTTCAAAAAGACCTCTTCATGTTTTGGGAACTGAGAGTTTGTTAGACCAGATCTATAGCAAAGCACGCGTGCAAGAACTGCTTCTGGTGTTCTTCCTATAAAAGGCAGCATTGCATTTAGCAGTAGGATACCATGCAACATATAATATCATCAAAATATAGGAAAGCATAGTTCAGGTGCTATTTTATTTTGAACGGTATTTTTGTAAAGCAGTTTTCTATTTTCAAGGACAGCCACTGTTTCATTTTGTAGCCCTAGCTATCCCAGCTGCTACCTGAGCTGTGCTCCCAGTAAACTTTCCAGTCAACTTCCGAACGATATGCATGGTACAGAAGAACTTTGATAACTATAAAATAAATAGATTATGATGCACAGCCACTGTGGTAAAATGTTTCTGAGTCTCAGTGGCTGACTGCTTGTGGTTAACGTGCTTTGCAACTTTCTAAATCCATCAGCTTTAAGGAGAAAACTATACGCTGAACAAATAATGAAAGATATAGATTGCAGAAAAATTCTAATACATAGTTTAGTGAACAAATTATTCTACTCCAGACAAAACTGAGATAGAAAGCAACCAGAGATAGTGATGGGGAAAAGAGGATATGTTACACAGTATATCTGAAACAAGGAGGGGATGTGTTAACAGGTGGTAGAAAAAGCAGAATATTAAATGTTGACATGAAGGGCCACAGAGTCTGCAAAGGAAAGAAAAAGATATGAAGCAAGTTACAAAAAGAAGTGAAGGAAGGAAGGAAGGAAGGAAGGAAGGAAGGAAGGAAGGAAGGAAGGAAGGAAGGAAGGAAGGAAGGAAGGAAGGAAGGAAGGAAGGAAGGAAGGAAGGAAGGAAGGAAGGAAGGAAGGAAGGAAGGAAGGAAGGAAGGAAGGAAGGAAGGAAGGAAGGAAGGAAGGAAGGAAGGAAGGAAGGAAGGAAGGAAGGAAGGAAGGAAGGAAGGAAGGAAGGAAGGAAGGAAGGAAGGAAGGAAGGAAGGAAGGAAGGAAGGAAGGAAGGAAGGAAGGAAGGAAGGAAGGAAGGAAGGAAGGAAGGAAGGAAGGAAGGAAGGAAGGAAGGAAGGAAGGAAGGAAGGAAGGAAGGAAGGAAGGAAGGAAGGAAGGAAGGAAGGAAGGAAGGAAGGAAGGAAGGAAGGAAGGAAGGAAGGAAGGAAGGAAGGAAGGAAGGAAGGAAGGAAGGAAGGAAGGAAGGAAGGAAGGAAGGAAGGAAGGAAGGAAGGAAGGAAGGAAGGAAGGAAGGAAGGAAGGAAGGAAGGAAGGAAGGAAGGAAGGAAGGAAGGAAGGAAGGAAGGAAGGAAGGAAGGAAGGAAGGAAGGAAGGAAGGAAGGAAGGAAGGAAGGAAGGAAGGAAGGAAGGAAGGAAGGAAGGAAGGAAGGAAAAGTTAGGGGTTATATCCGAGACATAAATGGCAGAGAATCTGTATAGATTATCGAAAGAACATGAACTGGATTTTTAAAGGTCTGAAGAGTCATGTCAAGGTGACCTGCTTCTATTCTTAGTCTGAGTGATAACACTGGTTCTAGTATTCTGCAAGTAAGAAGATAAAAGAGGATTTAGACAAAAAGGCAACAAAAGAGAATTAAAAGGACAGTAAGGATGAACAGGTCTGAAGATTTCATACTGTTGCACACTGCAGTAGACCAGAAATACATGCTGACAGCAGGAAAAGAATCACAGTTTGGCAACCTGGCCTCCATGGCTGAACAAAGTCAAAGGCATCCAAACAAGCAGCCCCCTCCTCAGAATTCTTCTTACAGTTATATATTATATTATAGATATATTTTCTATATTTTATCTACAGCACTTTCTGGCACTAAGTCCAAGATGAAGCCAGCAAACCAGGAGCAGAATAAATTATCAAACCCAATAAATTTTGCCTGCTATCCACACTACCTGCCAATTTTGAATGGTTTCTTTATCTGACAGAGGGAACTCTGATCAAATTGCAACATTACTTAACAACCTCTGGGTTTAATGACCTATCTCTACTTTTGAAATATGTCTGGAGTTTGAAACAGCACGGTAAAGTTAGAAATGTCCCGAATACCTAATGCTGATGTACATTTGTATTTAATACAGTAGCTTCAGCACTTCTGAATACTGATGTTTTCACAATGTATATGTGCACATCCTGTAAAGACAAACATTTTGACAAATGCAGAAGTCAGTGAGTGAGAAACATCCAAATATATTCACTGGGCCAGCAGTCAACAATATGACTGATACCCAAACTGTTTCTAGCTCTCCCTCACCTTCTAGAAAACTGAAGTGGTCTGTTGTTTCAATGAAATTTACTCCGCTAAGGAACTGCACACAAACTTTGTTCTGCATTTAATTAAAAAAATATTTATCTGTAAAAAAAATTTTTTGAAGTGCACTTCTCCCCAGCCTTTCAAATGTAGCCTTTTTCCCTTCTTGGAAACAGTGATACTCACTTTGTTTTCAGCTTCCTGCTTTACAGACCTCTCAGCACATTAACTCTTTGGCCTTTCAGACATATGTCTATTGACCTTACGGACTGTTGCCTTTTATGAGTTCTAACCATATGTCCAGATCCCACGGCAACTGCAGCTGTGGATTACCGCAAGGCAGGAGATAAGAAGTGACATCACACACTATTGTTGCTGCCCTCGCCAGCTCAGCAGCACAAACATCCATGCTATCTGGCATTCAACGGATTTCCCCTCCATGTTCTGCTCCAGTTGTAGCAGACGAGACCTGTACGATGGTCACAGAATTACCCCAACAGTTCTTTGGTAGCTGTTCTGAGACAAACGGTGAGGTATCTGTGTGACACGCTGACAGCTGTAATCTGCACTGTAATCTTTGTCATGCTGAGACGCAGGGTCTGAGTTAACCATCCAACGGTGCTCCTCTCCTCCCTGTACAAAGGCAACCGCATCACCGCGGTGTCATGAAATTACTGTCTATCAGCCCATAGCTACTCCAACACAGACTGCTTTGCAGGAACTCCCACGTGCCTCACAAAGCACGTAGTTCTGACCCTTCTTTCTTTACCCACCAGCCGGGGCTCTGAGCTCTCTCTAGAAATCGACGAAGAACGCCCCGCTCCCCACCAGCCGGGGCCGGGCCGGGCCGCTCTTGCAAGATGGCGGCCTCCGCCCCCAAAGCTTTCCGGAGGCGCCCAGGAGGGCAGCAGGCGGGCCGCGGCACGCCGCTCGATGGCCGCCGGACGCCCGAGGCACCATAACAGCGCCGCGGCGCCACCTGGCGGCCGGGTGCGGGAGGGCGGGCAGCGGCTGCGCTGCGCTCCGCCGTCCAGGCGCGTCGTTCCTCTGGAGCCGAAAGTTTCTGGTTTGCTCTAGCCACGCTGCCTGCTTAAAGAATGTAGGAAGCACTGCTTCCCGTGCACCTCTGCAACCTGTGCCCCAAGGCTTCCGGTGAAGACCTCCCAGAGTCATCCCACTTAGTAGCTGGATGCTTTGGAGCATCATGACGGTCCATCAGCTGTGGCAGACGTTCAGCTCTATCCTTTGGTACTCCTGGAAGTCAAGCTGCATAAAGGCACGGCAGAGCAGCACTTCTCCATCCCCTGCAGAGCATCACGGCAGCACATGAGGAACTGTCCTGTGGCACCATAACAGCTGAACATACATCTCTGGTCACAAGCTGTCATTTTCTCTTTTACTGCAAGAATTCCTCTCACCTTCATCCACCACGAGTTCATCAGGGACATCAATGTGGGCTTTTTTATTCTTTTTTTTTCTTTTTTTTTTTTTTTCCCCCCTAAGAAAATAGAAAACATGCAGTAGATCATAACAGATAATAAATATCTGCATGGTGCTATGACGTGTAAATTCTTCATGGTGCTATGACGTGTAAATTCTTCATGGGCTTCAGGTTTGCATATGTACGCATATTAAAATGTCACTTTTTCACAGTGAAAATCTATACAGAAATGTCTTCAACAACAAAAGAAAAATAAAAAAAATAAAATAAGAGACAGAAAAACAAAAACAAACAAACAAACAAACAAAAAAACACCAGAAAAACAGAAAAGGAAAAAGAGAAAGAAAAAGAGAAAAGTGGAAAAAGGAGAAAAGGAATAAGAAAAAGAGAGAGAACAAGGAAAAGAAAAAGAAGAAAAAGTAAAAAGGAATTTAAAAAAGAGAGAGAGAGAAAGAAAGGAAAGTAAGAAAAAAGAGGAAGAAAAAAAAGAAAAAAGAGATAAAATAGGAAAGAAGGAAGGAGGGAAGGAGGGAAGGAGGGAAGGAAGGAGGGAAGGAGGGAAGGAGGGAAGGAGGGAAGGAGGGAAGGAGGGAAGGAAGGAAGGAAGGAAGGAAGGAAGGAAGGAAGGAAGGAAGGAAGGAAGGAAGGAAGGAAGGAAGGAAGGAAGGAAGGAAGGAAGGAAGGAAGGAAGGAAGGAAGGAAGGAAGGAAGGAAGGAAGGAAGGAAGGCAAAGATGAAGAAGTTAACAAAATGATTTCATAAAGTGAAATTTTGAAACATCAATCATTTTGCAAAGTAACATTTAATTTTTTTTCTGTATAGTATGACTTTTTAATTTTGTATAACAAAAACTCTAAACACTGGGAATATGCTTTCATTTGCAAATGATTCTGAATCATTTACTTCCCCCCCACACACCTCCCCTCCCAGCCTGCTATCCACACCCCTCATCCCCCCTCTTATTTTTTTTCTGTATAAAGTATTACTGAAGTCCTTTCTGTAGATCCTCTACAGGCAGGCAGAGTAGATCACAGCAGATTTTTCTGCATCTTCTGCTCAAGTGAACACTACGCCAAAATTAATTGTGAAGATCTACAAGTGTTGTGGGGTATATCTCCTTCTATTTTACTATCTTGATAATAACAGACTTCATTTTTTCTACATTCACTACCATCAGTGAGCTTCCAAAATATGTAAGTTTTCTACATATAACAATGTTACATGTTACGATATTTCCAATGACTTACTTTAATATATGCTGTAAGCTATGGGAAAATATGAAAGCCAAATTCTGTGTGTTTTGTTGGTTAGTTTCTCTATAAATCCTTTTTCTGAGGGCAGATATAGGCCAGGCTACTGCCACCATATTTATTTTCAATCCTGATTTATACATGGACAACTAACTGTACTGGATCTCATTTTTTATGTTATCTCTGGAACACACAGGACTGACTGCTGTCTCTTCAAATCTGCCCAGTGGTGCAGCTTCTTAATCAGAGCTGACTGATAAATTTTCCATATACCTGGTAGGTGGAAAATACCGGAACTTACATGCTTATAAAGGTAGAATGGTTGCTGGTAGACTTTTCTCCATTGACATTAGATGAGATATTGCTGCAATGAAAACGTTCTTCCCTACCTAGTCTCTAGACGATACATTAAAATATTGTCACTAGAAAATATTCATGTTTTGTTTGGAAGTGTTGGGAAGCAGTAAAAAGAGAAAAGTTCAGCAGCAATTTTGCATGTTACAGCAATTGTTTTAAGTGAGATAATTGTTGTTTGTATCTTTATTAACTGGCTCTATTTAAATAAGAAATCCAACTGGCCAGGGAAGATTAAGAGCTCAATAAATAAAAAATTATTCAGGCCATGTATGTGGTCCCCTTTCCTTGCCAAAAAACAAATTAGGTTTAAACATGTAATAGAACAAATAAAATAAGCTTGGCTTTTACAGCAGGATCTGCGAGGCTTGTATGAGTTACACAGAACTTTCAGATTCTGCCAACATTCTCCTAAAGTCTTACAAATAAAAGACATGGTGACAGCTAGAAGTTTCTGAAAGACAGAAAAATATCTAGCAACCTATAGGATAGCAGATTATCAACATACACAACAAGATGGCTTGACTGGATCAATATGTATATCCAGTTTAAAATTTCCTAGTTGTCATACATAATGACTGCACAAAAATCAATTATTTTTTTTCTCCAAGATTTAGTAAAGTTGCCATCTGGTTTGCTAGTTACATCAATAAAATATTACAGGTGCTCTTACTGAAACAGAATGAAGATAAGTATCGAGATAATTCCTATAATAACTCCCAGACAGATTTTTGTTGGCAAAAAATCAATCTTCTGCAAATGAATTATACCACCCTATTTATTTTGGAAAGTTTATATTTTGAATTTTCAACTCCTCTGCTAATTAGGATGCTTGTATCATTTTAAAATCAGTTGTTCTATGATGAGAGTTCTGGCAGGCCTAGTCTTCTGTGGATGAAAAAAAATGATGTTGAACTAACATGGCAGTTATCTGACACGGTGGACTATGCTGCTTCTTTCTCATTGCAGTCTGTACAACTCACTGCCTTTGAAACATAGAAAAATTTAAAACTGAAGGAGACAGACAAACAGTTGGATGTATTGGGAAATCAAGCTGCAGGTACAACATATTGAACCATGGAATTTGAATATTTAAATTTTCTACTAAGTCAACAGCATCAGTTTTTGGATCAGTTCACTCTTTAATTAAGCAATATCTGAGCACAGTCAGATTTTACCTTCCTCCTAAATTAGTTTATGTTACGGAAGTATTTGCCTTCCTTAGACTTATCTTAATAAAAGGGGTAAAAATACCAGTGAAAAACCATGAGGTTAGTTTCTATTTCCAAAACAAGTACAGAATTCATAGCTTCAGTCAAAGCATCCGACACAATTCTGTTCTATGGTGCTAAGAAAGGAGGACCCTGTTCTTTTCTCTGTGCAGCAAGATTATCAGTGTTAGGCAGTCATCATAGGTTCTCTAGGGTAGCAGAATTAGAGACTTTATAATTACAGGGTGGATATCTATAGGGAGACATCAAAATTCCTCCTTAGCTGTTCACATAAGAACTCATGATAGCACAACCGGCTATAGTGCTATAGCACTATGCACATAAAACATCTTCAAGTGGTCTTGATTTTGAGGAAAATTTGCTAAAAGGTATGAAAGACCAGGAACTATTAAATGTAATTTTCTTATTTTAATGCTGAAGGAACTATAGTATCTACAGCTCAGGTCACCTTGGTGATGAGATAATCATAACCTAAAAAAAGTCTATCTCTCTTTGTTAATTTGTTTAGCTAGATAACTGTGGAGACAGCAGATAGTGGGGGGAAACAAACAAACAACAAACAAAAAACACTAAAGCAACAACTTTAGAGTACCCAAATTCAGCAAAAAAAACCCAACAAAACAAAAACCAAAAAACCTGAAATACTGAGAAATTTGATTAAAAGCCTCACACAGTGGTATCACTATACAGGCTGAGATTTATTTAATTTAAGCAATAGAAGATCAGAAACAGAAAAAAGAAAAAAAAAAAATCTGTTCACTCTATCTAGGAAAAAAAACCAAAACAAAAACAACTCCTGTCGACACAAATATGGAAATCCTCACAAAAAGCAGGCAGTTTTCGAAGTAGTATGTTTTTTTCACAGTACTTTCTGAAGAACAATTGCATATAAGAGTTTGAAATACATGCTTGCCCAACTTGTGACTCATACAGTTTTTTTCCTGGTTTAGGACTTAGTCTTCATCCAGGCACCTACTAAATGTATGAGTGCCTTAACCCAGTAGATCTGCCTTTTGTCAGATCAATTTTGTCATTATTTCAAGAAAAAAAGAACTATCTTGAGCAACTGTGTATTCAAGAGTGTCAATAAAAAGGCTGAAAGAATCATTCGGAAAAATACAAAGCGCAGACTTTACTGCACAACAGTGACACAATTCCCAGGTCACACTGTCTTTGCCAAAAATACAGTCAGAAGTAAAAATGTATCAACACTGTCTAATTTTGAACTTGCATCTTCCTGCCTTGGAGCACAATTTGATTTGATATTTATAAGTACATTTGACAGATCACCAATACACTAAGACGAACCCTTCCATGACGACTGAAGCTAAAATGCCAGGCTGTGGGCTGGAGTTCTGAGGCACAGGCACATTTTCCATTACCCCCGCTCAGGAAAGGTAATCCTTATCTTCTCAGAGCTTGGCCACGGTAATCTTTATCTTCACAGAGCAGCTGAAATGCTTGCACTGTGCAAATTCAAAAGACACTTTTGTTCAACTTTTGAGGAGATAGAGAGCTTTCCAGAATGTTTGCTCTTTCTCCTTGACTGGGCCAGGATTTATTTTTTAATTTAATCATTTCCATGATATCAACAAAGATAACATAGCATACCTCTCAACTCATCTTGCTCCTAAGAGATTAAAATTCATTTATCTCTAGTGAGCTCTTGGCCAGGGTAGAGTGGCAGAGGTGCAGGACTGGCCTAAGCCCCAGCTGCTGCAAAGCTGCAGTGCTGGACAGAATAAGGCAACTTGTACAGCCATGGTGGAAAGCTTACCTAGGGGAAAGCAGGTGCAAGTCCTTGCTTCCAGCTTTGTTTGCCCTTATCAGCGAAGGAGCCCACATTGGACATGGATCCAGGTCTTCTTGACAAAAGCCCTTAACTTTACTAACCAAGCACCAGAAGGGATGGGCAAGCTTGCAGCCTTGACAAAGTAGAATTTGTACAAAAATTTGGAGATGTAACACTGTCTTTCATTTAGTACATGCCCACTGTACTCAGCTCAAGTAAACACTGACTGAATTACTTCAGCTTCTCTGGGATTTGGCATCTGAAATATTTTGCACTCTATTCTGAAGAGCAAACCTCAACACTTTTGGAAAAATTGTTAGGCGTTCTCCAGTTCTCCTGGTTAACTTACCAAAAGCAGAAGCTCTTGAAATGAAAAAACAAAACATTTTCATGTGTATTTAAAAGCTAATCCAAGGGTCTGTTCTTAGAGACAAACTTCATCAATTATTGTGACCATTTCAGTTACAAATCATAGTATTTTGAATAACATTCCTTCTCAGCAGCACCCCTTTGCTGTTTTTCAGTGCTTCATCAAAATTATTTTAACTAACTTAAAATCTTCTATCTTCATTCTATTAACTGAATCTTTTATTTGTCTCAAGTTTTACCTGTTTTGTTGTTGTTACTGTTGATTTGTTTTGCTTGTTTGTTTTTTTAACTGAAACACACAATGCTTTCCTTAATTTACAGCCATATGAATGGAGGATAAGAGGGTACCTGCAGCAGCCCCTGCACACAGGACCCATACCCACAGTGCACAGCCCATCCCCTCCCATGGGGGCTGGCAGAGCCAGCAGCCCCTGTTGCAATGTCCCCTGGTGACCAGCACTCACACACACACCACACCCTGCATGACATGGCCCCTCTGCCCACCCAGCCCACCTGCCTGCACTCCAAACCCCTTGCCCACCCACAGGGCCCTGCAAACTGGCTGCTCCCAGTCATGGCTGGCTGTACACACCTGTGCTTACATTCTTGTCCCATGGACACCCACACTTGTAGCCCCTAAGCTCTGCTCACAGTTTGCCAGCAGATGTGGACCTCCCACATACACTACCTCCTTTTCTCAGTCAGGTTCCCAACAGATTAGGGCCCCAGCCAGACAACCTAGCTGGAATAAACCTTCACACCCTCTCTCATACCTTCATCAATCCACGTAGCTGACCACGTTTGGGTCCCAATACTGCCTACTTTATCCATTGTTAGGTCCATGTCCTTGTGTGTTTTTATTTATGGCTTCCTTCCTTTCTCATTATCCTTTCTGGCACTAAAAAAGGCCTGTGCCCAGATAGCCATTAAGGAGCAGGTGCACTCCCTTCACACACCCCTACAGTTTGCAATAGAATTTTGTTACAGGAACATATCATCCTGATGTTTTTCATATCTGCCTTTTACTATTCTGTCATATTTTTATTCAAATATCTCTAGGAAGAAGGATGAACTTGATGGATGACGATAACGTTCCTCTCTTGCTACAAAACCTAATAATTTGGAGTTGTGAAAAGGATGATGCTCCTGGATGCGGTGGTGTTTTCTGGGCTCATACTGGACACAGCATCAGTATGTGCAGCTATAACACAGCTTCCTGATAAAAAAAAAGCTTGGTTTGGAGACTGTCAAGATTTAAAAAATCACAAAATTCTACATGCCTCTCACTTAGATGTATTAAACACAGCTCAAGTAGCAAATCTTTCTATTTATGTGTTTATTTAGTCTTTTGAATACAATATGGATGCTTCAACAGAGTGGAGATGTCTCATCCAACCATTTAAAATTCATTAGAAACTGTTAGGCTTCATGAATTTCTGGAATTCTTCACTGAAATATAATCATCCATGAGCAAAGAAAGTTTTCAGGAAGAGTTCACACATGCTTCTCAGGTACAAGTTTGCATGGGAGTAGTGTCCTTCCAGTTAGATGCACTGCCAATACTCTTGCTTTATTTCCATGGATTGCTGGGTTAATGTACCAAGAAGAGTACTTACAGAGGCTAATTATAACCCATCTGATTATTTTCTCTTGCTCTGTATATGCTCATCTATGCTGGGCTCTGCAAGAAGATAATCTACAATAGAAATGTAACTTCTAAGTTATATACTCTCTGCTGCTGAGGGATTTAAGCTCTACTGTTTGAGTAGGCAGTCTATCAACACTAGCCTATGTTGGTCCTTCTCTATACTGCAATGTATATGTTTGGTTTACCTGTCTGTCAGTCTGCCTATGTACCCACCAGCATACTTTTTTACTTGTTTTGAATTCTACTTGATTTTAGTGAAAAATTAACAAAAGGAAGGAACACTGCAATAACAATTCAGCAAGTTTTGCAAAAATCAGAAGAAATGTAGAGGAGAAAGCAAACAAAGTTAGGAATTCTGTGAGCATGAACTCACCAGTTTTTCTGTTTTACATGGCTTCCTAGGTTTCAGTAGGTATATGCATACTAGCAAAGTGCATCCTGACTCCTGTCTTGCTTAACATGGGAGGAAACAAGAACTGAGCAGATGAGGTAAAAGATGTGTGGAAGGGCTGTAATAAAATGGGTGACTGGTGGGTTGCTGTTGGGCAGCAGCTGGAGCATGGGACACACTCAGGGAAACCCAGTTTCATTAGACCTCCTGTTGAGATAAACTTGCTTTCCTGCTTGCGGGGGGAAAAAAAAAAAAAGAGGTTTATTGGCTACCATATGTCAACAAGAAGGTGTAACTGTTTGTACGTGATCCACTCCTAAGTGGAAATGTTGTGTGTACAGCACGTACAAAACACAATGCTAAGTAGTGGATAACACTTGAACACTTTGGCTGTAGTTGGAAGCAGGCTACATCCATCATCCAACACTTCTTTCAGCTCTGTTTGTGCAGGAATTTCAGCTGCCACTGGAGCACAGAGACACCTGAGACTGTGAAGTGACACAGGACTCTGTTAGCTGAAATACTTTGGACAGAGCAAATGAGCAAGGAACTAAGGAACTAACTAATCACTGCAATTTAAAAAAAAATAAAATTGCTCAAATAATAGCTGAAACCAGGTTGAGCTTCACCAGGGCACACAGGGCACGTCCCAGCCTCCTTTCTCTACGTCACAAGCCTACGGTCCCTCAGCACGGAGCCTCCGGCCTGAGGGCGGGGCCTTCCTCCCTCCTCGCGATGCAGCAATCGCCGGTAACTCCGCCCCTCGGTCGGGAGAGACGCGTCTGTAACTCTCGCCCCTCGGTCGGAATTGGTCTTTTCCTTTTCCCCTTGGCCAGATATTGGCTGCCGTTCGCTAGCACCGAGAGAAAGGATTGGCTGTGCTGAGGGCGACGGGCAGGCTGTGGTTGCCGCTGGGAGGCGTGCGGCCGGGCCCGGAAGGGGTGAGTGCGGAGCCGGCTCGGGCCGCAAGTTCCGGCGGGGACCGCGGCTTCGCGGGGAGGAGGAGCCGAGCAGGGCAGCGCCGTGCCTTGTAAAGACCCCAGGGCTGGCGGCCCGCCTAGGGAGTCGCTAGGGGCTCCCTCGGGAGCGAGCGGCATGGGGGCTGGGGGGAGGCCGAGGGGCGTCGGGGCGTCGGGGCGTCGGGGCGGTGGGTGGGAGCCGAGGGGCCGCGGCGGGCCGGAGTCCTGAAGCGCGGGGATGTCGGCAGAGTTCCGGGCTGACGCCCCGGGCTCGGTGAACGGGCAGCGCGGCCCGAGCCCAGCTGCTGCCGGGCCGCGCCCGGGCCGAGCGAGAGCCGCTGGGCGAGGCCAATCCGGGCGGGCTCCGGGCTGCCGGCACGCCCCGCGGCGGGGTGGGGGCTGCTCAGCCGGGCTCCGGAGGGGACGTGCCTCGCCAAACATGAGTGGTTCCGTAAACACAGCGGTGCGGCTGCTCGGATTGGGCCTCTCCCTCGTTTGGAGGTCCTGGGGGACGTGTGCGTGCGCTCTGGTGTTGCCGCCGGAGCGGTCTCCGCAGCCGTCCCGGGTTGGGGTGCCCACGGGGTCGGCTGGGTGCCCACGGGGTCGGCTGGGTGCCCACGGGGTCGGCTGGGTTACGGACGGTGAGTCCACGTCGCGTATGAATAATGCGCATCTGTTACGTGGCACGTGAGCTCTCGTGATCAAAAATGGATAGTTAGTATTGCAGCTCTCATCGCAAGTGTTGGTGTATAGCAGAAACATGAAAGGATGCATTTGTGGGCTCGGAGACTGCAGTTAGGCCCCTTTCCCACACTCCGCTACTATCAGACACTTCTTCCAGTGTGGTTCTTGAGTTGCATTTGCCTGCGTACATATTTAAGGAGTTTAGAAAAGCCTTTTTAAATGTATATGAAGTTCTTTCAAATTGTGTATAGGCAAAAAGAATCTTGTAACAATAAAGAGCGCTGACAGACTTTTCTGTTAATACACAAATCATGAATGCATACTTATGGATGGAAAGTTAATTTTGGAAAAGTATGTATATTTAAGTTTGTCTGAGCAAATGCAAATAGCAAGCTTATTTATTGTTGAGTCATACTTGCTTAGAACTGATTTCCTGTTCTTTCTCCCCATCTAAAGAAAGAAAATGTCTGGAAAAAAATGGATCAGAAAAAAGTGTGATTTTGGAGTGGTATTAAACTGCAGGATCAAGGCAATAGTATGAAATATGACAGTTGCTTATTTCCATCACCAATACAATGAATTGCAGTGCAGTGTTGATAGTATGCGTGGGTTTCTGACGAATGAAGGCCCCAGAATAAGAGATTTATAAATTACTGCCTTAACTGCTCTCTTGAAAATGTTTGCTTCTGTTAAAACAGTTTAGCATACTAAGTAAGGAATACTGATGTAATGTATTAGATTAATTCACCAAATACTGAAATCGGTATTAGTAGCAAAAATTAAAACTGCTTTGGCTGCTGTTTTTACGTAGCAGTATACATGGCGATCTTTAGCAATTGCTGGGTTGTGTGTGTTTTGATTCTTCATCTCTTAGGTCTCATAAGGCTTGTTTTACAGTAAAAAAAAAAAAAAAAAGTGACTGTTCTGCAGGGGCAGGAACCAGAATACCCTTGTGCTGAGGTCAGTGTGTAAGAGTCTGTGGCAGTTGTTTGGCATTTGAGGGATTGAGAGTTGTGGATGCAGTTGAAGTTCCAACCATAAAATTTGCATTTTGATAAGTGTTTACAGTAGTGTTTCTGAATATTTTGAATAAAGTATGTGGAGTAAACTTGTTCTAACTCATTTATTCACTGATATGATAACGATTCCCCTGCATTTTCAAGGAAAGGGCTATAGAAGTCTGGTAGTGTCCACTACAGTGCTGTAAAGAAGCTTCAGCAGTCTTGTTTCTGTGAGGTCGATTTGAAAGTAATGCTGTGGAAATATTTATTTCCATGGAAACTACAACAGATATGAAGAACACAATAATGCTTTTTGATACAGGAAATTCTCATGCAGAAAACACCGTTTTTTGGTGTAGTCACTACTATTAGCTATGTGTTTTCACCAGTTGTGAACAAGGGCCATGTTTGTAAATTCTGCACCAGTGGAGGTGACTCGCTGTTTCACAGTGGCAGCATTGTTGTTAGGAAATTGTTGTCCGCACAGTCCAGCTTTCACTGTGCACATCCATTGTTTGGTCACTGTAACCATTCAGCAAGCAACATGTATGTCTGTGGGTGAAACTTACTCTACATGGAGAAGTTCACTGGCACACCTTTGCTTCGTGTGCTTGTTGATGTCAGATGCCATTTTGTCAGATTGCCCCCCCTCCTCCCCCCCCCTCCCCCCCCCCTCCCCCCCCCGTCATCTGTCACACAGTAACAAAACAGAATGGAATACTGGTGTGAAGGTTTGACCTCTACTGCTATACCACCAGCATCAGGAAAACTAGAGGCGTTACTTTGGGAGCAGCCCAGTATATTTGGTGATGTGTTTGTACAGGTCCCCAAAGGCTACTTTGCACTAGTTTTGCTTGACAAATGCATTTCTAAAACTTCACTCACTTGAATATTGTTTCATGATACAGGGACAACTTTGAATATGGCATAAACTCAAATCACTGGAAGATAGAACAGTAACTCCAGTGTTCTGGTCAGAGCAACAGTGGAGGAGAGATGCTTTGCATGCCCTTAAAACTTGCTCTCTTGAGTGGTACTTTAGACAGTACTTTCTATCAGTCTTTGAAGTTTCAGCTCCTGTGATTTTTTGATAGGCTTATTTGGATAAAACATGCTTAATTCTGTTAATCACAGGAGCATCCTGAAGTGTTTGGGGGTAATGCTGTACTTAATACAAAGGCACTTCTTAAGTTGTTAAAGTAGAAGATACAGTGCTTTCAAGAACCTTGGTTGCCTTAAAGGTGTCTGGTTGGCTGTTTTTGTGATACTTGTGGAGTTGGTTATAACTTACTTACACTGGAAACAGGTAATTATTAGCAAGCTTATGGCAATGGGTAGAATACTCTGCAAGAGTGACAGAGCATACAACCGTGTGAATTGCTGATTGCTTATGTGTCACTGTAGAGGAAGGTATCTAGAGAGTATGCTGCCAATAGTACTAATCATAAAACAGCTTTTCAAATTTGATTTATTTCATGCATGATGTTTTGGTACCAGACCCATGCAGAGCATTTTGGGTAGGTAAGTATGTGACTGGGAGCAGAAAAAATTCCAGTTGGCACATACATCTGTTCTTTGATATGTACTTAGTTACTCAAACATGATCTGAAAAGTTTGGAGGTGTTCAGATTCTAAATTCTCCTGTGGCTTCTGGGTGTTGCTCTAACGTCTGCAGCACCTTTCTCCTAGATGCTGTGCAAGAAGAAAAAACCCCAGGGTGATAACTGAATGAATATGAAATGAGACTTGATAACACAGAGAAGTGAAATACAGAAAAATTACCCTGATCCTGATGGTGGATTGTGGATGATTGCTCAGATTACTGGTAATCGGTTACACTAAAATGTCCTTCCCCATCAGTTTAGTATCAGAAGATAAATCTGAAATGATCAGGAGAAATTCCCATAACTCAAGTGATATTAAATCTTTTTCAAATGACTAAATAAGCATTCTATTTCAATTTCTCAGTAGCTCGTATTGCATTATAAACAGGTGAATGTCCATGGTTATTTGAACAAGATATTTGTAATTCCATAACAGCTTCCGGAAAGTTGTCCATTAACAATTTTAAGCAGTTTTGAGAGTCAGAAGTCAACAAGAGCATTTTTGACCCCTGAAAACTCACTCCTTCCTAATACATTGGGTACCTCTAAGATTGGCAGAAGAGGCTTCAAGTAAATGGTAGCTGTATTTTAAAAGGAAATGATAAGAAAATCAAGCATTTATACCACACCCTGTGAAACCAGTGTCATGTCATAGAACGTTTCAACTGTAACCATCTAGGAGTTTTTAAGAAAAAAATGAGATGTGCAAAAGCAGAAAAATGAAAAGGTGATCAGTAGATAAATGGTGATTTGTCATCTTGAGTTTTGTGAAAGCAAGCAAGTAGTAGTTGGGAATAACACTGTAGGTCCTATCTTACTTTGCCCAACAGGGACTGGAAGAAAAAAAAAAAGTAGCAAAATCCTATTCTCACCCTCACATAGTTAAGAATGATGTGAAACTCATTCCTGTGTCATTGTGATCCCAGCCTCTGGGAGAAGAGTACATGTCTGAAGTTCTGGTGGGCTTAGGGCCAAGTGTGGGAGTGTGAGTGTGGGGAGGCACCTTGGGAAGGCTTTAAGTCTGACCTTTCCCTTCGCAATCCTGCCTTCTGAAAGCACTCACGTTTGCAACTGCCATCTGGCAGCTTTAATTTATTTCCTTTAGAGCATTTCCGTGTGTTGTTTCTGAATGTCAGGGAGGTCTTGCTCCATTTCATCTTTTTTAAGTATGATGTTAAAAATTATTTGCAGAATGCTAGATCCAGTTTTGACATTGATCAGGATAGAGGGATTAACTATGCACATCCTGTAGCCTTCACTCTAATACGACTTGGTGTGTTGCTGTTCACTGCAGCGTAGTGGAAGTATTGACTCAATGCGGGGGCCTCTATAACCTTGTGCTCTGTTTTACAGAGCTGCACACCAGCAATTATTCCTGATTTGGTAATTTGTTCAGTAGTTTATTCCTACTAAACAGCAATACCCTGTTGAGAATTCTCATTTTCTTAGTATGTCTGTGATAACCCCTTCACATTTCATGTCTAAATTTCAAATTCTATCTTGAGAGCTGACTTTATATAAGTTCTGTCAGCTGGATCAGAGGCTTTTGTTACTCTTACATCCAAGAAGGGATGTTTGTGGGGAAAAAAAAATAAATGTTTAAAGCAGTAAGGTTTCACTGTTTCTCACAGGGAAAAAAATAGGCACTTTTGAGAACAATTTTCATTACTATTTATAGTAGGTAAGTGCTTGTTCAGTTTGGGTTGACTTTCTTCTTCCTTAACTGTCTCTATTAGAGACAACAATAAGGTTCCACTGTTCCTCACAAGGAAAAAAATAGGCACTTTTGAGAATGATTTTCATTACTATTTATAATAGGCAAGTGCTTGTTCAGTTTGGGTTAAGTTGACTTTCTTCTTCTGTAACTGTGTTAGAGACAATAATGCAAAAGTACATCTTTGGACATGACGTGAATTCTGTCTTTTCTGAGAGCGTCTAGTACTTGAACTTCCACCCTGGGATTCTGCTGTCATCTTGTGCTTGCTGTGTTTATCAGCAAGAAAGGAAGTGACTGTTCTGACTTCTTAATGTACGTTGAGGTCATCTGCACTGATAAAAGTAAAACCAAACCTAGTCTACTTAAACTGTGTGAAAGTTTTAGCATTTTGCTTAGTGCTGGCTTCTGTTTGTGGCCTTTCAGCTAAAGAGAAATGCATCCTGTTAATGGTGGACAGGCTGGTTCAGTCCTGTTCTGTGGCTAATGGGGTGCAGGGATTCACAAAGCTGCACTTCTGGAAAAGGGAAATAGGGGACCCCAAATAATTAAAAACAGCAGCGGCAGTGATCTGAGGAGAAACAAACTAATTTAGTAAATATGGTATCAGAATGCAAGATAACACGATATATTGCAATATAATTAGAATTGAAGCTAATAGATCAAAT
Source organism: Lagopus muta (assembly GCF_023343835.1). Lineage (NCBI taxonomy): Eukaryota > Metazoa > Chordata > Aves > Galliformes > Phasianidae > Lagopus > Lagopus muta. The sequence goes on along the minus strand of NC_064472.1, from coordinate 48,931,958 downwards.
GTAATGAGAGAAAGAGTGTCCAAGAGCTGTAGGCCTTATATTAGTGCTGAGGTGATACATGTGGTCGGAATGAGCAGCAGGGAGCAGAGCTGAAAAAGAGAAGGGAAAAGGGACCATTGGGTCCCCTACCAAGGCCTTATATCTTTTCCCCCTGAGCAGTAATGATAACGGAACAGCAAACAGTTTTCTGGGGAATGTAGTAGTTATTCTTTTCCAGGATAGGCACCCAGACCTCTGGGAGAATTAACTCTCCAACTCCCAGTGCACTACATGTTATGATGCGGAATACCAATAACCAAAAATCATAAAACCATGACACATCATTATCAGAAAGTTTGTAATGGGAGCTGAAGCTGAAAAAAGAATGTGAAGGTCATAGGCAAAGGAAAGAGAGGACAGATAAAAGGAGGGCTTTTTGAGTAACTCTGAGTGCAAAAGAGAAAAGGAGTCAGACTATCAGTACATGATTTATTAAAAAAAAAAAAAATTGGCAGTTTTTTAAAAAGCATGAGAGAAACTACTTCTTTATGTCTTTGTCTTTAGTTCAGTTGAACAATCATAGGACTAGGGAAGGGAGAGGAGTTGGGTGAGCTAAGCTGAGTGCTGCTGCCCAGAGGTGAGCTGTGTTGGCAGGATGCATCGTGTTGGGTCTGGCTCCCCCTTCTCAGACAGCCCCTACAGTACTGGGCTCTGCACCTGTGCCTGGAGCTGCCTTGATATTGCAGCATGTTTTGGTGGCTAATGCTGGCACAGCTTCAAGGCCTTCTCCAGCTCCCCCAGAACTAGCAGACAGTGGGAAGCAAGAGGTGAGTGGGGCATGGCCAGGGCAACTGGCCCACACCAGTCAGAGGGATTTCCTGCAGTGTGTTGTGTCTGGCTCAGCAATAAAAGCTGGGTGGGGAGGCTCTGATTGTGAAGGCATGTGTTCTCCCAAAATCTCCATGTATTGAGGCTCTCCTTCCTGAGATGCAGCTGATCATAGCTTGCTGATGGGAATAGAGAGTAATTATTTTATACCTTTGCTTCTATACAGCCTTTGCTATTTTACTTTAATTAAGCAAGTCAAGTCCTTAAGTGATTAACTCTTTTTTTTTTTTTTTTTTTTTTTTGTGTGTGTGTGTGTGTCATATTTTCTTCCCCTGCCCCAGGAAGGGTGATAGAAATGTATTGCAATCCAGCAGCCCTTCAGTTAAAGCACAGAGCAAATCACTGTAGGGGCTGCTACCCAAAGACTTCTTGTTTTTCCAAGCTGTAATGCTCTTTTCTAAAGGGAGGGTGAGGCTTGTTCTTAATTGGTTAGAGCATATGATACATACGCTGTCCTTATCTTTAAAAGCTCTTAGTGCTTCAGTTGCTTAATCTTTCCTGTCTCTTGAGTTGAGTTTTATTGTAGAATTTCTGCAGAAGCTGTTCCTCAGGATAAAAACTGGAAAAGCAATTATTATGGTAAGCCAGTGCTGGCAGTCAGTAAGGCAGATTTGCATGTCCTACCAAAATCAGTGCTAAGTCAAGGTAGAGGAAAGTCAAACTATTTCTAGTTCTGGCCTAAAATGTGAGCAAGGCAGTGCAAATAAACTTGACGTCTTGTAGAATATGAACTGCTGCTGGTTAAATGTTGTAAGGACAGTGAAACATCTGATGGAATAGTTGCAGATCATGGTTCAGTGGAGAGTGAATCCCTGGCCGAGGAATGTAGGGACCTTGGCAGCAGGGTTGGCACAGTGATCCCTGGTTCTAGCTGCTTCCTTCTGGCTTAGTTGTGCCACCTCAGTTACGCTGATAGAACTGTTACCTGGGCTTTAAAAAAATCAGACCCTTAAAGAATGGGATTTGTTAAAGCTGGGTAAGTTAGCTCGATCCAATTGACAGGTTGACAGCTGAAGCAACAGCAGAGTGATCTTACCTGACCCTGTCCATTTGGCTGAAGTGAGTGGGCAGCAGCATCTATGTGGGGATTCCCTACACCCTGCTGACAGGAAGAGCCTCAGTGATGGTTAGGATCTGTGCAGGGTCCTCAGCTTTAGGACTGTGCCTAGGGGCAGAAGGAGGTTCTGACAATGCAGGGGTTTGTAGCTATTCTAGCCCTGCAGTGGGGGAATCTGCATATTGACTAATGCATAAATTGAACCATGTACATTCCAAAGTTTAACTGGACTGGAATATTTCAAAACCTCCATTTTGCAACTCTGGCACAAAATGCATACAAAAAGCAGCAAACTTTAAGACAAATCTGAAGTAGAAACTGTGTTCAACACTGAAGTGAAAGGAAGCTGCTGTCAGTGGTGTTAACTCATACGGTATTTGGGGAGAGATTCAGATTGGTATCAGAATATTTTGCAGTGGTCTTTATTTACGAGTCTTTCATTTTAAAACTGGTGGAGGAAGTTTACTTTATTTGTTAGTAGTTATTCGGTTTTATAATATTTATTATATGTATTACACATTTATTACCTTCTTTTAGGCAATTCCAAGGCATGTCTACTGTGTTACCATAGTCTAATACTTCAGCATTTGTATGATATTGTGCTATCTAACACTAATTTCTATTGGTAACAAAAATAGGAGCATAAAACCTCCTTCAAATTTATGTTCTTCTGTTGAAATTTAAAGCTTTTATTCTGAAGCAGCATTTTAGAATTTCCATATTCTAAGTTGTTGTTTTATGCCTAAATGCAGATGGTTAGTAATGTGTTTCATCCACTATCACCAAGCTTCAGACGGTGTAACAAAGCAGTATGCAGATGTTCTATCTCTGATAGGTGGCATGTTTTTGGAGGCCTCCTCTTCCTTCTGTCTTTTCCTATGTGTTCCCAAAAAACAGTCTGTTATGCTCTTTCACCTAACAGCTGTGGTTTCCAGTTGCTGCTGTTGCAAGGAGAGGAGCAAGCACTATTTTCTTGGTCTCTTTATCTTCCTTCTGCTGGAGTCAGAATGCTGCAAAAATCTTTGTTCTGAGGGTCTGCCTTGTTCTGGGCAGGATGTGTTCATGAGGACAGTGCAGAGCAGAGGTGGGGTGAAATATCTCTCAGGTGTGAGAACCTGATTCTGGTACTGTGTATGCTTAGGGTCATATAGCCAGTTGATATTACTATTTTGCTGTCAGTGGCATTGATTCTACCAAAATTGATAAGGTCAGTCTGGTAGACTGGTAGCACAAGTGTGCGTAAATACTTCTAGAGTTTAGTTTGATGTGACATAATAAATATGAAGAGCTCACCAGTGTTCTTGGAGTTCACAGCGTGTAAATCTGATGGAGTTGTTTTTCTTGACTCTCTAAGTGGTATTAAATGCAGAATTACTTTGTCATTAAAGTGAAGGAGATGACAATAAGCATCATTTATTTTTTTTTTCTCACAAAGACATTCAGATATCTTTAATTGCCTGTACTGTGCTTCCAAAGTTAGGCCCACAGTAGGAAAGTGTGATTGTTTGCAAAAGGGATCCTTTGCACTAGTGAGATTCCAGAAACCTAAATTGGTCAGTCTGTTTGAAGATACAGCCAGCTGATGTTTCAGTCGTTAACAAAATAATCAGTTTATGTAATCCAAGAGGTAAACAAGAAAAGGTTTGTTTTAATTTAATGTGAATTCAGCAGAAAGTCAGACTGACGGCTTATTGAACTGGGACTGCGGGCTAGTTTCAGCAGCAGGCAAAGATAAGGAGCTGTGCTAAGTAAAAACATTGACTTAGTGGAATTCCTGTGCTCAAAGGAGAGTGCAAAATGACCTGGAAGGTTAATGAAAAGACAATAACTAATGCCTGAAAAATAAATCCCTGAAGCATGTTCCATTTGTTAGTATCAGCTCAACTATGTGTATATTGCTTATGGAAATAACACTGTTGTGTTCTCAAATATCCTAATGAACAGTATAAAGTCACTGCTAAACCAAATACTGAAGAAGGAACTTCTAGATAAGTGCATCGTGTTCTTTAGTAAAATGTTTAATTTTTATTTCTGGTGTGCTTTTCTGAGGTGTAGATAAATCCCAGTCAAAGAAGCTGAATTCCCTTTGAACATTCTTTGTTTTGAAAGTGAATTTTCTAGTTTTTGTTTGGAGTTTGTGAACATAATGTATTTCAAGAATTTCAGTGCTAATCTGGCTGTAGTGGGAGGAGAGGTGGGAATTGTGACAGTAGCATGATGTTCTAAATTATTCACTTTTCTGTCATTTTTATTCTGTGGCTTTTGTGAACTGAAATGATAAAATCTGTCTTGTCCAGAGCACTGCTGCTTGTAACACTGAAAGTTCTTTGTTGTTGTTGTTTAAATCCAGGTTGAATAACTGGAGTCTCCATCTAGGCAATTTTGGATGTAGAAGCAAGCGTAAGTTCAGGGGCATATGGCTAATAGCTTTTGGAATAGAATGTCTTACTTGGGCTAACAGCTTTCAGAAATAACTGCTCAGGAAAAGGTAGTTATTCTACGTCTTCTAGGTAAAGCTAGCCAATGCTAGAATTTGGTTTTAGATTTTTATTAAGATAGCTGAAAACAAGCTTTTTTCTCAGAACTTTTTATTTATAGATAACATAGTTGAATTAATGTGTTGTGGTGCAAAGGATGAGGCACAACTAGCAACTTCATCAGTTTTACTATTAATTGCTGTGAGTCAATGCAGAAGCATAATGTTTTTTGTTTTTTTTTTTCTCTGCATGAATGTAGTTGCAGATGGGGGAGATGTGGTCTATTTTGTCGTGGTCAGTTGTAATGGTCACTTCTGGGAGTTGTCACGGCAGCAAATATTCCATGACAATTTCCCGAAGTAAGAACACTTTGGAAGAGGAAGGGTGGTGAAAAGTGATTTTTTTAATTTTTTTTTTCTCTCCCTCCCTCTCCATGACTTTAATATGATAAGCCTATCAGTACAGCAGATCTCCATGTTTTTGGTTCAAACAGAACAGTAGCTACAATTTGTTCATGATGTAGTTTCCTCTGTCTCACTTTGTTGAAGAAGCCTTCTTTGTTTCTTTGCCTTACTGAACGTAGTTGGAGAAACTCTGAATGTCTTTCCAGTTCTTAAGCGAGCCAGAACTTTCTACTAAAAAAAAATGCTGCCACGGAAACCTTTTGCACTGTTTCATGATCAACAGTATACAAATGTGTTTTGTGCACTGAATGTGCAGCTTCTGTCAAGAAGCCTACTGTGTTCAGCTAAATAAATGCATAAATATCTTCAACAATTACATTTCTGTAATTAAATAAAAAACAGCTTTTTTACAAACAAATAGCATGCACAGGTTTTCACATCATTGCTCATTAACGTCAGTAAAGGAAAGGCAAATGCCAGTGGCTAGTGGGAAGGCAGGCTCCTCCTTAGTAGTTGAAAATCTTTATCAATTTATATTTAAATTTATCTGAGCACAAATTTGTTTTGATATCAGCTAGTTGGAATAGTGAAAAGTATCTACTAAGAATTTATCTCTATATTTTTCTTGTTCTATATCTATGCAGTAAACACTGCAGAATCACTGCAGACTGTTTCACAGCAATTATATTACAGTCTGAATTTAAAAAAAGATAATAATAACATTCTTTTGGTCAGTGTTCTCACATGCTTTGAAAAGGAGACAGCTGGAGCAAATGGAGATTAATGAAAATAACAAAGTGTTGAATTGATGAAGGCTGTAGGTGAGATGCAAGTGCAATTAGGTGAACCTGCCAAATTCAGTGATTATAGGGTACAGGCTGAAATTTGGCATATATGGATTCTTGGCTGCTCTTTCTATTTAATTGTTAGTGAACAGACTCTTTAGGAGGTTCACAGGTTTGCTTGGCTGGTTTTTATACACTGGTAGGGAATAAAATACTCCCAATGGTCAACTTCATAAATGAGAGTTTATCTAATCTATATGTTATCATATTCATGATGGGCCAAGATTATGTATGAGGACAGTCAAAGCAGATCATGTGGTGTACTCAAGTTTGTTCTGTTGTTTCTCTGTTTAAATGTATGCAGACCAAGTTAGAAAACTCAGTTGTCTTCTTTTCAAGCTACAGAAATTACTAGGTGCAGAAAAAAGGGCATTCCATATTACAACTTTTGAACAACAGGATTTTATTAAGGTGGCTTAGATACGCTTTGATTTCTTTCATTTTCATAACTTTTAAAAGTGCTTCTGTGAATTCTGTGACTCTGAACAACATGATGCTGTCCAATTGAGTTGCTGAGAACAACGGACCAGACAAGCTTGCCTGCACCGGTGGCCAGTTCTCCTGTTCAAGAGCAGGGTACGGCACATTTCACACCCACCCAGGTGGTGGCAGTTTATGGGTAGTACTGCAGACCTAGGCCGTGCCTGCCTTAATCCCAGGAGACTGCTTCTCTGCTTTCTAGAGTGCAGGATGTGAAGGGGTCAACAGGATAATGAAGAGTGGAAGACATTGTAGAGTGAACAGAGCTACTGGGGGATGTAGTGCTGGAGTCTAGAATCCTGCTGAGAGTTCACTGAGTCACAGGACAGGAGGGGTTCCAGCCTTGTCAAGTCTGGCTCCATAAACCTCACTGATTTGTGTTTAGGACTGTGGTCAAGGTAATGGATTGTTTCTGAATGTCTGTGTCATGGTACAGGGCAGTGAACAGCTCTTTATCTTGCCCAGGTGGCCAAGAAAGCCAGTGGCATCCTGCCTTTGTATCAGAGATAGCATTGCCAGCAGGAGCAGGGAAGTAATCATCCCTCTGTACTCAGCACTGGTAAGACTGCACTTGGAGTTCTGTACTCAGTTTTGGGCCTCTCATTACAAGAAAGATATAGAGGCCCTGGAGTGTGCCCAGTGGAGGGCAGTAATGCTGGTGGGGGAATGGAGCAGAAGTCTTATGAGGAGCTGCTGGAGGAACTGGAATTGTTTAGTCTGGAGGATTGGGAAGACCTTATTGATCTCTACAACTCTTTAAAAGGAGATTGTGGCAAGATTGGGATCGGCCTCTTCTCTTGTGTAACTTCTCTTGTGTTTGGACTAGGGGGAATGGCCTCAAGTTGCACCAGGGGAGACTCAGGTTGGACACTAGGAAAGGTTTATTCTTCTGGTTAGGTGCTGGAACAGGCAGTCCAGGGAAGTGGTGGAGTCACTGTCCCTGGAGGTGTTCAAGAAACATTTAGAGGTTGCACTGAAAGACATGGTTTAGTGGGGAAATATTGATGGTAGCTGGATGGTTGGACTGGATGGTCTTGCAGGTCTTTTCCAACATTGGTCATTCTGTGATATATACATCTACAACTAACCTTTAGTGCAGCATTACTTCTGGAAAAAGGAGTATTTTGTGTGGTTGTTTTTTTGCTTTTTTTTTTTCTTGTTTTGGGAGTGGCAGTATGAAGGGGGAACACTGGCGCAAATTTGCTGGGGAAGTCAGATGGACTGAGTCCGGATGCTCAGGCTTTCTGTGCTACAGCCTATTGTCAGCTGACTATAGGGAATGGAGTCCTCAGTGCAGCAGTCACAGATGCAAAATAGTCTGCTGCTTTGCTTTTATTGGTGAAATACAGTACCTCAGAGAGCCCACCTGTCTGTTTTTTCACTGTGCAATTCAGGAACTACTCTCCTGGGTTTTGTTTTTAAATCCAGCTCTGGTAACCTGAAATAATTTTCTGGTTTATTTTCTGCTTCACGATTGGTGCTAATGAACCTTTGAGAAATTCAGGCTTCTTTCTGAAACAGTGGAGGTGTGGCTATAACCGTCTTTAACCTAACACACAGATCAGGTCTTCCACTAGTTTCTCATACTTTAGTTAGAGGTGTGTTGCATCAGGACCAAAACACATCCTTTCATTCAGGCCTTGGCTTTTGTGAGAATGTGTCATCTCTCTTGCATAAGTCTGTCCTATCAGCGGGTGCTGGCAGTTCTTTGAGCAGGCTGAGTAAATTGAGCTTTTGTGTGCCGGGCAGAATGATGCCCACTGCTAAGGATGGGAGATTACCAGAAGTAGAGAGAAGATATTCTGTATCTTGAGAACTTTGTTTATCAAAGAGTTGCTTGTTGACTGATCTCTGGATTTAGATGCCTAATTGCTGCCCATTTCAGGCATGCAGATGAATAAATGCGTGGTGCCTACTCACATTTGTTATCTAGGTAGAAGTCATCTCTTCCCTTAATCCAAATGTGAAATCCAAATATTCAGTAAAAGGTAGAAGTTTTCACTAGTTTAATCTAATGAACTTCTTCCAGGGCAGAATAGCATCTTTTAACAATAATTGAATACAAGATGAATGCTCCTAATGTGAAAGAATTATTTGGAACAGAAAAAGCATCGCATGCAACTTTAAAGGTCTAAACAGCTGTGAACATTAAAACAACAAAAAAAATCCAAATGTTTGTATTCAGAAATTTTGACTCTCCCGAGTGGGCATCTGTTTGTGAAGAACACTGATGAATTAAGAATTAAGGAGTTACATTGTGTTTTTACTTTCTATTTCAACAAGTTTTGTTAGCATGTTTGAGAGCTGACTTCTGTCTTGCTGTACTGATTTAACAATCTAACAGTTGGGTTTTGCTCTATAAGTTGTCAGGATGTGACTGCTTACTGTCATCTCCCTCTGGCACTCTGCTTACCAATCATATTATAATCTGTGGAAATTGAACAATTCAGAGCTTGCTTGAATAAACGCAACTTGCTGATTGACTTACTGAAGATATTAACTGGTTGATTAATTAAGAAAATTGTCAGTTCCTCCCCTCCCACTTTTTTTTTTTATTGTTGCATTGGTTGCAGAGATTGTTTTGGCAAAGATGATACAGGGTTGTTTTCTTTCTAACAGCAGCGTTTGAAAAGAATTGAAGGAATAGCATAGTTAATGATGAATTTACCATTTTAGCTTCTGTTGTTCAATGTGGTATGAACAGCTGTGGACAAATACATGTAATTTAAAAAGAAAAAGATTGTACGTATCAAACTACAGAGGTAGATGAAAATCGCTACCCGCTCATTTTTATCTTCTATAGAGGTTTGGTTGATCTGTATCCCGACTCTGTAGAAATTAGCAGTTTTGTGACACTGCTGCTAGTGATAGACGTGTTTGAACTTATGCAGTGTTTGTGGAACTGGGCCATGGTTGTGGAGACACTTCATGTGCTGGGAGAAGAGTGGAAAGAAGAGATAAGTAGGATTATTCATTCCAGAGGAGATTTAGAGCTGTAGATTTAATGTTTTACGTTATAGCAACATCACTGTAGTAAATGCTTTTTAGAATTGGCTAAAGATCAAAAAAAGTGAAGCTGACAAGATTAAATTAACTCCTTATGTTACACTTAAGTGTAATATTGCAGTTCTAAGTAATTGAATTGCAACTATTTGCTTTCCAATTTTGAGTGCTGCAAATATCTTTATTATTGCTGTAAATTCACCTGGGAATAAAACTCAAATACTTTAGACTCCTGTGAGAGATGTTATAGTGTGTGTAATTTTCTTTCATTTACTCCACCCATAACTTTTTCCTGGTTATCAAGCAAAAAAAATATTCTTATTTTCTAGAAGCTTGCCTATTTTTTGAGGCCTTACATTTTCCACTATTGTTCTCTGTCTCATTGTTGATTTTTTTTTTTTTAGTTTGTTTGTTTTTGCTGTGGGGAAGATCAGACAGGAAGTATTTGAACGTATTTCACAGAACTTTGAAGTGCAGTTGCTAGGAAAAGCTTTTGGAGTTTCCATGCTGGCGACTATAGACAAATTCTTGTAGGAGGCTGTGTCTGAACTTAGCTTCTACAGCTTCTACTAGAAACTGTACCTTGTAATAAGTAGATACTTCTATTTGCTTTTCAGCTAAAGTTGTCGTATCTGGGCTGTGGGCTGCATACTGCCAAGTCCCTCCTTGTAGCCATCGCCTGCCCTGTGCCATCATGGTCGTGGTTCTGCCCCACTGAACAACCCTACCTGGCTCTGGGCTCACACCCATCACTCACAGCAACCACAAATCAGTGTGTGATCGGCTCTGTGTACGCAGGACACAGAGAAGGCACGGTGCAGTGCTGACTCAACTTATGGCAAATAATTGTGTGCATTGTCATACATGGGCTAAAAGCAGCCCTGCTTTCTGCTTTGGTGACAGAATTTGATAACTGGTTTCAAGATTGCCAAAAAAAAAAAAAAAAAAATCAGCAATTTTTAAATGTATTTGCAACTCCATTTTCAGTCGACATAACTACATTACCTACAGACAATGTATAGAGTGGCAGTTCAAAATGTGATCATGTCTTTGTTGGACTTTCATAAGCCCTCTCTAACAAGAAAGAGATAGCACACGCTTTACAATCACACCTTATTCATATCACCGCTTGTTGGCAGCATGTGCATTTGTGAACAACAAGGGTAAACATGGGATGAAGTTCAGGAAGAGTAAAATTTCATCAAAAATTGCTGACAAATACTTGGAGAACTCCCTGAGAATTGCAACTGCTGATGCTGAAGCAGGCTGTTGCGTTAGTTGCAAAGAAGCAAAATGAAATATCCCACTGTTTTTATGTTTTTGTTGCTCTGCTTTTATTTTAATAAGAAATGTTAAAAATTAAAGTAAGCTTTGTTACTTATACATATTAACTACATTCCATATTTTCCAAGGGCTGCTCTGAAAGTAATGCCTCCAATTTTATTATATTTTATGCCACATCAGAGGCGGGCACTGGTGGATATGGGAGAAGAGGTTGAACCTTCCCACCAATTTTTTTTGCATTTTGTTGCCATGTGTCAGATGGCAGAAGAGAAGCAATCTGACAGAATGGCATCTGACATGGAAGTATGTATGAAGAAAAGGTGTGTCACTGAATTCCCCTATGGAATGGCAGCCATTGGCATTCATGAAACTTTCTGAATATTTATGGAAACTAAGTGGTAGATGTGAGCTCAGTGAGGCTGTAGGTGACATGTTTCAGCAGTGGCAACAGCAACAGTGAGTTACTTACACTTTTCAGATTTTTGCTAGTGTAGCAGTGAGGCTGGTTCACTGCTGATGAAAAGGCACAGCTGATGGAGGTGACTGTGCTGAAAAATAGTCTTGTGGCTGAGAATTTCCTCTATCAAATAATGTTACTGTGTTCTTTGTATCTGTTGTTGTTTCTATGGAAATATATAGGATATATATAAATATAAAATATATTTACTGTTGAAACAACCTACATATTCTTGCCCCAGGATTTTTTTCTCTTCACTCAGTGCAGCCCAGGCAAACCGTAAGGTTGGATGCCCATGAGCTAAAGCTTCTGTATTGACTTTTGTAAGCATAGTTCTCCCCCTCAAATACTTGCTGCTTTTCTTTTATTTTTTGATTCATGTTAAGTAGATAGCAGTAAGGGTAGCTTCCTATTTATCAGACCCAGCAAAATAACAACTTCAAAAGCAATGCCCGTTTAAAAAGAAAAAAAAAAAACCCAACCTATTGGACAGTTAGGACATATGCAGTTGCGTCTTTTGATCAGGAACTATGTTGATGGTTGCAAAATTTATTCTCTTTACATTTAATGTGTCTCCATTTCAATTTAGTGACTTTTGAGAGTAGAAAATAATATAGTACAGATTGAAAGTGACATAGAGGGAGATGAGAAAGCCATTGAATATCTGAAATCTGGACTACTAATTTGTACAATCCTTAGGATGTGAGTTCTTATGTTAGATTATTTGTAGATTATACTACAATTGTGTTAGAAAGTCTCTTCATTGCAATGTTGGCAGCTTTCTCACACTGTTTTTCAAGTTCCTGTGTAGCTCTTAAACCATGTTTTCTTGATAAGTGTTATGACCCATCAATATTGCATACTACTGCAGTAATAGCAACCATGCGTATATATAGCCCTATGTGGCTGAAGGCTTTTCTGTTACAGTTTTTGTAAACGTCTTCTGTGCCATGAGACACAGAAAAAGTTGCTTTCAAAGAGGATAGGAGGTCTTGTGGCACCTGGACTTAGCTTCAGTTGTTTTTATGAGGTGTGTGTTATTTATCACAAACTTGTTAAGGTGAGGGCAAGGTTGGCCTTGTTTATATTTAGTGTAGATCAAAATTGTAACTGTTATATGTTTTCATATATGCGCTGCGCACCTGAAGTTCTTAACAGCTGTGCATTTGTGAATTTCAAAGCTTTGTAGACAAGAAATTCCTTGCTTTAAAAAAAAAATTAAAAAAGTTTTGGAGAGGATTAAAACTGTAGAAGATGCATTGTTGTCTAATACAATCTTCTTTTTGTTTGCTTGTTCCTTCTTTTTTGTTTCCTTCCTCTAGAATTTCATGCAGCAATGGGTCAAGAATCTGGCAAACCTGCATGGCCAAAGCCAACAGGAGGGTATCAGACTATTACAGGTAGAAGATATGGAAGAAGACATGCTTATGTCAGTTTTAGACCATCTTTGAATAGTCAAGATGGAAATCAACACCAACACAATGGAGGATATGAAGGATTAGAATTGAGTGACGTTCAGGAACAGATTTCTTTATGTATGTACATATATGTGTGTGTTTTCCGTTTTATTGCAAACTGTGGTGTGTAGGGGTTGGGGTGGGAAGGCACATAGGGAAGTGTAGAAAAGGGAAGAGGGTATCCACATATCCACATAAGTGATACATATGTGTAAATTACACTTAAAGCAAACTGAAGAATTTTTAGATTTCAATTTTGCTTGAAGAAGGTATGAATAAGTTAATGTGTCCTAACCAGTTGTATAATCATACGATAGAATCCCATTATTTTGCCTTTTTTGAAAGACATTTGTTACAGGTCGCATTTGGAAGAAAATTTGTTGCAGCAGAACAAGTCTATGAAATATTTGACATATCATTGATCAAATAAGATATCTTTGACCTCAGCGTAGTTGCAGTGGAAATTATTTTAAGCTCGTATAAGACTTTAAAAATTTATCTTCTGTTGATACGACTTGAACAATTTCCTCCCCCTTTTTTTTTTTTTTTTGCTTCAGTGATTCTTCTTACCTCTTTTTTTTTTTTTTTTTCCTTTTAAATCATGGGAAGCTTATTTTACATCCTGAGTGTCCTAAGTCTGCCTGTGTTTAAAATAACCTCTTATGGATTCCCTACCTGTAACTGTGCATTTCTTATTTTTTTCTTTTTTAATGAAGTTTCTAAGTTCCCTAATACCAACCTAAAATTTGCAAGTACTTGCATCAAGTTATGCAAGCTATTTGTGTGTTCAGAAACAGCATGGAACTTACAGATAACTCAAACTAAGCATTAATTTTGTGGTAGTACCAGAATGTTTTTTTTTTTTTTTTTTTTTTTTTTTACCTTCTTTAACTCTTGCTGAGTTCAATATTTATTGTATCTTTATGCAAGAGGTGCCTAATATAACCAGATGGAATCCATGGTTATGGTTACTACAAACTGTAAATTCTGTGTTCATTCCTGCTATTATTTTCTCCTTATGTAGAGTAGCATTTACAGCTGCATGCACAAAATATAGTGTTGTTAGTACATAATTTATGATAGCAATAAGTGGCTTTATTTGAGTGTGGCAGGAGGCACATTTCAGCTAGTTAACAAATGAGTAGTCCAATTTTAACATATGGAAAGACATATGCAGCTTTTTAAAGCTTCTAGTGTCATTTTCTTTTCTCATCTTAAAATCTCCTTTTAACTGAACAGAGTAAAGGTACTTCTTATGAGCGTGTTTATTCTTTAGTATTTGGTTTGTGCTGTCAAAGGCTGAGCCGAACTCGAATCATTTAAATTTATTTCTTTAGCCTTATTTACATTCTCATTTCTATAAACTATATTAATGAAGAATGACTACATCTCTGCTAAATGTTTCTCCATCATAAATTGCATTTACAATGAACTACCCTTTTTTCATGAGCTGGTTTTGTAAGTGAGATTACCCATTGTTTTCAATTATTGAGCTGTATTTTCTTACAATTTTCTTTGAAGGTTCGGGACCATTGGTTCAAGTTTCTTCAGGCTTATTGGATGAGCCTCAGTTAGAAAATATTGGAACTGGAGAACCCGTTTGCCAAGCTGTGTTCAGGCAAACTTCTGAGGCAAACCCTTCACCATTTTCGTATGGTGTAGAAGGCAGCCAGATCTCAGGAAACGTTACGAGCCCTGATAAAAATTCAGAGGACCTCGCAAAATATGCTTCTGGAGAGTGTGATGATTTGAATGGTTGCAATGGAATAGCTTTTGTAAACATTGACTCTTATGAGCCAGATAGCAGTGATGGAGAAGATGATGATGGTCAAGGCCAACTTTGCTTGGTGAGAGAAGAAGCAGGTGTGCTTCAGGAGACATTAGATAACATAGTTTCTGAGTTAGAAAAGGATGTAGAATCTCTTACGCATTTACGGTCCCAATTATCTACTCTCAGTGACAGAGTTTATAGAGAATGTTGTGAGGAAATAGGACCAGTGCCCTTAACTAGATGTTTTAGCACAGGTTCAGACTTTACCCATCCAAACAATGAGACATACAAAAAATCTGCTGAAGATCAAGCCATACTGGAAAGTAACCTGAGTGGTGCCAGCTATGAAACGCCGCTGGTAAATACAGTGAATATTGAAAACAGGACCTGTGTAACAACTTGTAGTGAATTAAATATCAGTGATGAGGAGGCTGAGCAGGAAGATTCACCTGAACTAATAGTGAGACCTAAAATAAGAAAACTAAACCCCACAAGCCATTTGGATAGAGAGAAGCTTCCGAATAATAATGAAGAAGAAAGCAGTTCTAAGAGGGAAGGTGAAATTGATGAAATCGAGCAGGGCTGTGCTGAGTTTCCCTTCAGAAATGACGAAGAAAAATTGAGCTCCAATATGTTATTTGATTCCAAGTGGTACAGTGGTCTTCAAAGCCACACAAAATTAGACCTAAGAAGAAATACATCAGTTCAAGAACAAAAAGATTTGCCAGATGATAGCAGTTTCTGGGATGAGTTTGAAGATGGCAGCAGACGTTTATCAGTATCCCACAGGAATGAAGACAGGTAAAGTTCCATTTTTGTATCTGTGCTGGGTTGAATTGGATGTGTAAGTAATATACAAATCTGCATAATTTGTTAGCACATGGAACACAGTAGCTCAATTTCAGAACATAATCAAATAGCAAAATGCCAAGTCCTCCTTTCAGTTCTCTTTCAACTCTCTAAAATAATCTAAAGAAATGGCACTTTACATTACTGTACTATAATGTGATGATTTTGGTGTTTTTCCAAGCATTGTAGACTAGGTCATAAGAACTGGGTCAGGAAAGTTTTGTTTTGTTTTAATTATTTCTAACTGAATTATGCTTCTGATGGTGGAATGAAGAGCTGTCCTTTAGCTCCCACACCATGGCGTTGGATAGCATGGCAGAGACCAGGTCAGCTAGGTGACTGTTCAGGTAAAGTCTGTGTTAAGCTAATGTCTCACATTTTGGCAAATGAAAAGTTTATAGCTCAGTAATCATTAAATGAAGGTCTGCATCTCTGCATAATTTGGCTTTGTTAAATCCTAAATTTTGAAATTCATCATATGCTGTTCTTATTTTGTTTGCTATTAATGTCTGTAGGCACATCTGCTTTCCTTTCAATTAGAACTTTAAAATCCGTGTACATATAAATTCAGAGTAGAATTATATTGGAACCATATGACTACCAATATAATAATAAGTAGGTGACTCTGAAAGTAATGCCTCCTGTTTATTTCCATGGAAACTACAACAGATAGAGCACACTACACTATTTGATGTTGAAATTCTCAGCTGCAAAACACTGTTTTTTTCAGAGTAGTCATCTCTATTAGCTGTGCATTTTCACTAGTGGTGAACAAGACCTGCATGCTGTGCTCACTATTTTACAGCTGTTCTCATGGCATTATTACTAGGAAAATGTGGAAGTTTTTTTCCTCATTTTCAGGAAATCCAGAAGGATCACCTCTTTCCTATCCCAAAAGGCAGTACAGTGCTTTTAATTCACTGAAGGCTGCATCTTGAACTTTTTATTTGATAAGAAATTCACGTTTCCACTCCATAGACTGTTCTTTTGATTCCCAGTAATAGTGATGACACCACATCTCTTCACTGATAATAATGTAGTCTAGGAAACTGTCACCTTCAGTTTTGTATTGGGTTGATACATCCTAACGAATTCGCATCCAGTGTTCTTTCTGCTCCTGTGTGAGCATCTGCGGGACCCATGTTTTGTGCCACCATTGTTTCCAATGAATTGAAACTGTTGTTCAACTCTGTGTACAGTTTGCTGGTTGTAATCCACTGATCTGTGTGGATGAGTTGATTGAGATACTCATCATTTCATAGTCCAACAGATGTGTATAGCTGTCCATCTTGTCTATCACATCACTCTCACCACTGCTGAGATGCACTACCCACCACTGTGCTCCTGTCCACTGTTTCATCTCCATAAATGTTGAGCGAGAATTGATGAATGACAGTGAGTGCCATTTTTCCTTGCGTGGAGAAATCCATTGACAGTTCTTCACTTCATATGCGCTCCCATGTCAAATGCCATTTTGTCAGGCTGCCATCTGTTGCCATCTGTCACACAGAGCAAAATGCAATGGAACATTCGTGGGAGGGTTCAACCTCCTACTGCACCAACATCAGCCTCTGATGTCATAGACCAACATTAAAAAATAGGAGTTGTTACTTTCAGAACAGTATTTGTTACTGTAATCTGTGTTGGTAATCATTACTGGATTGTGAAATAGAGAGCACTGAAGGAATAGTTCTGAGGCTCTAGGTTAGTCTTACAGTATACTTAACTAACTTTTAGATATGAGGAGGGAAAGTACTGGAATGTTAAACCTTAGTTGGTATGACATAGGATGTATTTATTGTCTTTTGAAAAACTCCCTATCACTGATCTGCTAAAGCCTAAGGGTTAAATGATTGTCGGTAATCTATCAATTGTAACCTTGTGCAGTTTAAAGAAGAGAACTGAGAAAGGACTGTTGTGAATGGCTTAGAGATTGACAGAACTTCTGCTTAATGTTTTGTGTAATTGAGATGTGAAGCTAACGTTTCTGCATATTTGCTAAGCGAACATTGGTTTTCTATGTATCAGAGTGCTGGTAGGAGAAGGTGCATCTGGGGCTGTGGACTTGTATTTCTGAGATGTTGTTTGTGCTTTGCTAATGTCTAGAGAGAAGAAGAAAATACTACCACTAGGTAGTGTGGACAGATTTTATTTTTTTTTTTCCTTTTAAGAGAGAGATTTGAATGAATCCTACATACATATCTATATTTATAGGTACCATAAAATTGTCCCTGAGAGTTTCTATGCTGGAAAGAAATCTTCATACAAAAGCACAAAGACACAGAATGTTTTTATGCATGTTTTCTTTCCCATAAAGCAGTGTTTAAATCCACATCCTGCCTTGTTTACATTACAGCTCAGAGTGTAGTGATGGAGAATGGCCTGCAACTGGGCCAGTCTGTTTTGCTGCTGCAGAAAAAGACCAGTCCTCAAGTGATGAGAGCTGGGAGACTGTCCCAGGCAAGGAGGAACATGAAGCAGAAGTGCTGAGCAGCAGCAGCGGTATAGGAGTGAATGCAGACCCTTGCTTCCATGGAGGGTATGTCTTTATTTTCATTTAATTTGTTCCTGTAAGTTCTGATGGCAGTATCACAGTAGCCACGTGACACTAAGCAGAAAAAACAAATTCTAAAAATAGTTCCTATCTTAGGAATAATTATTTATGGACAACTACATGGTCAACTTGATGTACACATTTAAAATAGGATAAAATGACTTGTCATACAAGTAGCGCTGGCTATTTTGTGAAAGATATAGAAATAATAAGAGGGCATTAATACTAATAAGAGATTAGTGTCAATAGGGGTAATGGTGTACTGACTCAAAAAAGGCAGATTAGAAAAGCTAATTATATAGCATGTCTCTTTACACACATCTTCTGATGTTGCATAGTACTCCTTGCAAAGCTATTGTTTTCCACTGCTTTTCATATTCCAGTGAATGGAACAGCTGTTCTTTATTTCTTCTTTTCTTTATTTTCCTGTAAGTGATTAAAGTGAATTTGAAACATTTGCTTGATGAGAGCTTGCTCTTTTTACTTTTTTTTAACGAAAGTTAAAAAAGGAATTTTTTTTCTAAGTATCTAATATTGACCTTAGATTGTTAGTTTGGGTCTTTATAAAGCAACAAGTCATGGCTAAGTATTTTTTCTGCTGGTTCTGCTCATGGGCATACAGCAGCTAGCACCAAGTGGTCTAAATCTGTTACTGCTTTGTTAGCATTGCTGTCTCTTGAGGGCTTAAGAATTAGAATGGCTTTATGAAAACATCGTGAAAACTAATCTGTTTCAGAACAACAGCAATAGAACTGTGTATCCTTTAGTTTTCTGTGATGTGGACAACCTGCAAATGTATTAATTTCTAACACAATTCCTATTTATTTGCTCTTTGATAAGAAAAGCAGTATTCTTAATTCCTTTAGCCATTTATCCTCTGGAGAATCTAGGACCAACACATGGCTTCTCTTACAAGTGATCTCTTGGCAATTAGGTCAAGCTTCCTCATGGCAGGCTGCTCCAGGGTGTTGAGAGCCTTTAACTTTTAGATTTTTGAAAACTTCGATTAATAAGAAAATGTTTAGAACTAAGTTTGGTAGCCCTGACAGGGATACTGCCTGTACTGGGGAAATTGCTGAGCAAGCAGCTTACATGGCTGACCTTGAGCACTGTGAAAGTAGTTCTGTTACAGCATCGTGGGTTTTAGTAAGTTCAAAGTCTGGATGGACCAACTGATAACACTGAGAAGTTACGTTGTTTTTTTTCTTTTTCTGAAAGCAAATGTTAAATTTCTAGTTGAGGTCTCTGGGAAATACATAGGTGCAACCCTTGATATAGTATTTGTATCCTCTCTTGCTTGCAAATGCTTGGAAGTTGTCCTAACTTCTTAGCTTTGTCTATTCATTAATTTATTTGAAGGGAACATATGTTTTTTTCTCTTATTAATTTGAAGGGTGCAAACGTTTTTGGAGGAAGGTGAAATTCCTTGGTTACAGTATCATGAAGAAATAGAAAGCAGCAGTGATGAGGAAAACGACCCATCTAGTGATTTTGTGCATCCTGGATTCTTTATGTTGGATGGAAACAACAACCTTGAGGATGACTCCAGTATGAGTGAGGACCTGGATGTGGAGTGGAGGTATGTATGCCTCTTATGGTTTTCTGTGTTCATTTTAGAGAGTTTGTGGTGACTGGTTACTTCTGCTATGTAAGATGTCTAAATGCACACAGGTATCTTTGTTCTAGAAGGCAGGTGTAGATCTGTTAAATGAGGCTGTGTATGAGAACATACTAGGACACATTTGAGGGATGTGTTTAATTTTTCAATTGATTTTCAAGACAGTAAGTATAGCAGGAGTATTACAAACAAAAACAAGGTGCTATGAATGTAGTCAACCTTCAAGTCAGTGCAACTTTCTCTTTCTTTGCAGCTGAAGTAAGTTAGACATTGTAATACATACCTTATTTCTCTTAGAAATGCTATGTGCTTACCTAACTTCATTTGTGATTTTGAATACTTCACTCATATTTTCTTTGTCCTTAGATTGCTGAAGAATAGTGTGATATATTTATCAGAAAAGCCCTGCAAATGACAGGAAGAAAGTTATCAGAACCACTTGCACAACCTAATCCTAGAGTAACACATTGTGTTTGTTTAAATTGCAAGTAAGCCAGACTGAATGCTTCTCAGTGAAAGGCTTAAAGCTTTTTTTCTTCTCATTACTGGCAGTATTAAAAGTTTGCTGCGTAGATGTGCCTTCATAAAGGGACAGTATAAGTGTTGTTATATTGTCAAAAAACTCAGAAGGGACTAACGTGTGGAAGTCCATGTTGAAATAAAGTGCATTGTGTTACAGGGACAAGCAAGTACTTCAGCAAGCTAACAAGGAAATTGTGGTAAATGGATATAAACTGATTTATCAGCTTTGGCAAGTTGCTTAACTAATCAGAATAGAAACAAGAATGTTTCTCTAATAGTATGTTTTTCCTGTTCTTCATATGCAGAGAGTAACAGTTTTGCCATGCCCATTTTAAAATTTGATCCCTGGTTGTTAAGCTGTGAAATGTTGACATATGATGAAAATATAATCTGAACAACAATTTTTAAAAGAACCTAATAGAATACACATGGAATTTATTTGCTGAGCTGTTTGCCCTTTTACTTTGAAGTAGTCAACAATAAAAGATCACTTCAGAATCTTCTGATGTCTATACCACTGACTGTACCACTGTGCTGGGCATAGGTCAGTAGTGTGTTCTGGCAGAGCCCAGCAGGAGCCTGGGAAGAAAGTGTTATTGGTGTGAGACAGCTAAATGTATCCAGTCTTCATGTTGTCACTGTTGCCTTAGGAAGCATTTCCCAACACATTGTCTGTGTTTCAAACTTGTGTTTTTCAGGTTGCTGGATGAGTTTGGTGATGGAGTAGGAGTTGCTCAAGTCATTTCATATGTGGATCCTCAGTTTTTCACGTATATGGCACTAGAGGAGCGCCTAGCACAAGCTATGGAGGTATTAAAGCGTAGCAGTTGCTTTTTGTATTAATTAAAACCAAAGCACACTGTTATTTTAATACACAAATATTCAGATCACTGAGTTTTATTCTTTTTTTTCAACTTGAAGGGTACTCTTTTGTGTGGTAATATTAGATATAAAAGTATTTCATTAGATAGGAAACTTTTTATCAGTATTAGAAAAACATGAGAATGGTACAGGTGTTCTGACTATTTCAGTGTTATACCCATGGTGTTGTCACAGGAGCTATTCTTAGTCAACTTATGGACAAAGATTCAGTAAGGACTAGAAAACAGCCTTTCTTGGTCTGCTTTGAACTTTTAAATTTGCAAGTTTGAAAACAGGTATTAAACTTATTCTAAATGATATAGAGCAAGAAGTCATTGATCAGCACTGGCTTTAGAACTAGTTTTAGAATATGCAATTATTTTCTGTTAAAGGAAAAATGAAAATATTGGCATTTCTGCAAGTATGAATACATCACTTAAATGTTGTCAAATTTTGTACATACCCAAAGAAAATTCATACCTAGGACTGTGTGCATAGATTATCCCAGGTGTTTTTGTTTTTTTTTTAAGAGTAGTGATAGAAGTCTATTTGTATTCCTCAGAACTAGTCTTCATTGGATTTGTTTGTCTTGACTACATACTGGATAAACCACCATTGTTCTGAGTATTGTTGCTTTTTTTTGGTTTTACTTACATGATATTAGTCACTGTCAGAATGAATATAGAGCTACCTAGCTGAAATTCTGCTTCATGCAACATGACAATTTCTGCTTTGCCAGAAGTCTTCTCTGCAGGATATTCTCTGCCAAAACGAGTTAAATGATGGGTAGACATATATGGTGTTGCAACAATTAAATTGAGTGTTTTGTATGTGAAGTTTAGGGGATAGCAATAGGGAGCTTGACAACTAGCTCTTAATTAAAAGGGGTGAACAGGGCAAACTGTGTCAGGGTATACTTGCAGGCACAATACTGAGGAAATTCTAAAATTTCTAAAAGCTGACAGTCAGTGGAACAATCATGCAGCTTTTTAGCCTTACAAATAGTGATAAAATCAATAATTTTGTGATTGAACTTGATGGCTTCCAAGGAGTTCAAAGGGCTGTACCTGAAGTTATTAATCTTAGATTACTAGTGTGCATCTCAAACCATTTGGGAGGTCAGCATTTTTTTTTTTTTTTTTGTAGATGTATCACAGGGTTTTCTCCAGTTTTGGAGGACCTTGTTAGTTTTATCTTAATCTTTAGTTAACTTATCTGGAGATGCATCATAACTGCTTCTTGCTATGTAGGAGGTCTGTTGATAGCTTTTTCTAAAAGCAATATTCTCAAGTTGTATAAGGAAAAATCCATTTCTCTTCAATACCTGCTAGTTCTCACTACATCAAACAAGGCAGAACTACAGAAGCAAGTTGACCTCCTCCTTTGCAGTGAAGAAAGGAATTATATAGAGAAGGGAAAAAAAATCCCATCCATTTTTATCTATGTATTAAACTGTTAAAAGGAGATTTGAGGTTATTACAGTTCTGAGATTTTTTTTTTCCCCTCATTTCTGTGCAAGAACATTGTTGAATTCTACCAGAAGGAATGTGTAAAATTCATTCAAGCTGGCCTGTAAATGCAGTCCTAGTTGACTGTATACATGGCTGACAGAGAAGCTGCTGTAATTATGTCAGTGTCGTAAGGAATTGAGTGTCATTGGACTTGCTTGGCAAGCAGGAAGATGAGTACAAAGGTAGTTAGTTATTCTGTGGAAGCTGTGCTACAGGTCACTGTAGGTGTTGGATGAGAGGAAGCACCAATTCTCTTAAAAAGTATTACTGCTTGAAATTAGCATTTGGATGCTTGAAACTTTGACACTGGTGGACACAGAAGCCTGGCATAGGTGGAATAGCAATAAGTAGTTGCTTAATAAGAGTTTTCAAGTCTTTGAGAGTTTACAGGGGAATGCATTAGCATCACTGTTATATAGATACTTCTTAAATTTGTAATTGAGTTAATGTTCTCAATTCCTATCTTTTAGGAACACACTGATAATATCTGGATGTTTATTTCTGTATTGTTGGCACAAAATAATACCTTATGAAATTTTACGTATCTGTGTTGTCTGAAATAGCAAGATGTTTTATAACAGTTGATGAATCCGTTTGCTCCCTCCCCTTCCAAATACTGCGGTATAGAGTATCATTTAAGTTCATATTTGTCACTGTTCTTCTTGCTTTGATACTTTAGCTTACAAAGTAACTTTTAAGGGTGATACTTTCACATTGTTAATTTGTTTAAATGGAATTAAAATCCTTTCTCTTGAGGATTATTACCCTCAAGCAACTTACAAAAGACTGCAGTGTGAAGAGTTGTTATTCAAATAGTTCAGGAAGCAAGTGCAACAATTACTCTAAATTGCCCAACGCTTCTTAGACCATACTGTATTTCTGGAAGCTGAGAGAAATTGAGCAAAAAATGTCCATCTGTCCAGAATTAATTTTGATTGTGTGTAAGCTTGTATCTTAAAACACAAATCACAGCAAGATATAGGATATAGTATCTTCTGCTTCCTGGAAAACATGACTTATGAATCACTAGTTCTGTATAAACTATGTTAATAAAATATGTTGCAACCCTATCATTCAATGGATCAACAAAGGCTAGAAATTTGTTTCTGTGGTAGCACTTCTCAGAACAGCATATAGGCAAACTTTCCCAGTAGTTGTATATTGTAGATGTACATAGATCTCTCCCAGAGTAATGCCAATTTTTCCTCATGGAGAAATTCAGTGGAACACCTTCACTTCATACGCATCCTCATGTCAGATGCCATTTTGTCAGAGCGGCTCTCTGCTGCCATCTCTCCCTTAGCAATAAAATGGGATCACATATTGGTGTGAGGGTTCAGCCTCTTACTGCCATACTACCACCATCTGCATCTGATGTTGTGGGCCAACATCATAAAATAGGGAGCATTACTTTCAGAGCAACTCTTCATAGAACTCTTCAACAAATTTAGGAATGTGAAATCTTTCACTAGAACAATGTGTGATCTAAATATGTCATGATGTTACAAAGCCTCTTCTTTATCTTTTCTACTCTGATCATAGTATCTGGTCAGAAGTCTGAAATGCGGAATATGGAATTTTCACTGGGAGGGCTAGAACAATTTATCAAACATATTTTATGATACTAAGAACAAACTGAATGAAGACTTCTAAGTTTGGATAAGAGACTCTTGAAAATGTCTTCTCTAGATATTTTTGATACAACGTTTTAATGCAATTTTTCTATAGAGTATGTGAAAAATCTAATACGACCTTTTTTGTTTTGCAGTTTTCGTTAAATGCATATGTGTGTCAAATAGATAGATCATGATAATGGGTATCTTAGGAGCTAAAGTCAAGACGATGAGACTTGAAAGCTCTTTTAAGGAAATAATAATTAGATCAATCATGAGGAAGAACAAAGTCATCTAATTTTATATTCTTCATCTCTCCCCAGAACTAAAGGGAGTGATTTCATCTATTCTTGACGTGGTGATGGACGTGTTTTGGTTTTCTTAGTTGTTTCTTTTGTTTTTTTTCTACAATGATATGTTTCCTGTTCACTAGATATGTTTCCTATTTGTTCTCTATTCTTCATTATCACTTTGCAGATTTTACTGCTTGCATATATTTTTCATTTTACCCTTCAAACAGCTTTCCCTGTTTGAACCCAAATATGTGTGTCCTTCTCCAATTACATTATCTGTGTATTTATCACAGTTTTAGATGGCTTTCTAAGAGAATACCTGTTGGTTCTTAGGCTACCAGGCTAGCTTAGGTTGGTTCTTAGGAGCCTTACAGTGTTTTTAAACAAAAAAAAAGTCAGTTGTACTGTTTTAGTTCTATTTAGATCTAGGTTTAAGGCAAACATGTTGGTTAAGTCTTGCTTAGTCTGATTCTACATTATGGATGCGATATACCTTGTAACTCATTTGCTTCTTGGTAATCAGAAATGCTTTTGCATCATATGTTTCATAATCATAGAATCATATAATTGTAGAATGGCCTGGGTTGAAAAGGACTACAATGATCATCTAGTTTCAGTTTCCCTACTATGTGCAGTACTAGCCAACCAGCAGACCAGGCTGCCCAGAGCCACATCCAGCCTGGCCTTGAATGCCTCCAGGGATGGGGCATCCACAGCCTCCCTGGGCAACCAGTGCACCACTACCCCCACCTCTGAGTGAAAATCTTCCTCCTAACATCTAACGTAAACCTCCCGTCTCAGATTAAAACCATTCCCCCTTGTCCTGTTACTGTCCACCCTCATAAACAGCCATTCTCCTTTCTGTTCATACACTCCCTTCAAGTACTGGAAGGCCACAATGAGGTCTCTCCAGAGCCTTCTCTTCTCCAAGCTGAACAATCCCAGTTCCCTCAGCCTTTCCTTAGGAGAGGTGCTCCAGCCCTCTGATCATCTTAGTGGCCTCCTCTGGACCTGTTCCAAGAGCTCCACGTCCTTCCTGTACTGGTGGCCCCAGGTCTGGACGCAGTGCTGCAGATGGGGCCTCACAAGAGCCGAGTAGAGGGGGACAATCCCATGCCTCTCCCTGCTGGCCACCCCTTTTTTAATGCAGCCCAGAACACAGTTGGCCTTCTGGGCTGCAGGTGCACACTGCTGGCTCATGTCCAGCTTCTTGTCCACCAGGACCCCCAAGTCCTTCTCTGCAGGGTTGCTCTCAAGGAGATGTTCCCTCAGTTTGTATAAATAATGTGGGAATCTAAGCTTTGGCAACTTTTCAGTGTCATGCCTCTGGAAAATGGTAAATATAACACTCATTTTTGGAAAAATGAATGAAAAGAAAGTCCTGGAGAGCTACATGCTGATTAGGTTCACCTCTGTACACAGCAAGGTCACAGAACAGGTCCTCCTGAAAACTATGCTATGGCATGTAGGAAGCAGAGTTTGTTGCTGACAGCTAAAAGCAAATTGTACCTGACAAATTTGGTGGCCTCCTATGGCAGGGTTATAGCATTAGTAGGTAAGGAAGGAGTAACTGGTGTTGTCTGCTTGGACTTACAAAGCTCTTGATATAGTACTGAATTAAGTCTTTGTCTCTAAAGTGGGAAGACGTAGATTTGATTGATGGACCACTCAATAGATAAGGAATTGGCTGCATGGTTGCATTCTAAATAGTGTGATCAGTGGCTCAGTATCCAGGTGGAGATGAGACATGACTGGTGTTCCTTAAGGGTCTGAATTAGGACCAGTATTACATGACATTTGTCAACAACATGGACAGTGGGATTGAGTACACTTACCAGGTTTGTGGATGACACCAAGCTGAATGGTGTGGCTCACACGAGAGGTAAGGGGTGCCATCCAGAGGGAGCTTGACTGGTCCGTGCAAAACTCATCAAGCACAACGAGGCTAAGTGTAATTTCCTGCACCTCAGTTGGGACAGCTGCCACTGTCAGTACAGACTGGGTAATGAATGGATTAAGTTCTTCTGTGGAGAAAGACTGGTGGATGAAAACCTCGGCATGATCCATCAATGGTCTTCGTATAGCCTAGAAAGCCAATTGTGTCCTGTTCTGCATCAAAATTATACCTAGTTAGCTGAAGGTGGTGATTGTCTCTCTCTGTTCCTATCTCATGATATTCCTCCTGGAGTGTCTAGGTTGGGGCCCCCACCACAGGAACAATGTGATGATGTTGGCCAAGTCCAGAGGAGGGCCACGAGGATGATCACAGGGCTGGAGTAGCTTTCCTGCGAAGACAAGCTTATGGATTTGGGCTTGTTCAGCCTAGTGAGTAAAAGACTCTGGGGAGACCTCACTGCAGCCCTCCACTGCTACAGGAAAGATGAGGAGAGAATCTTTATGAGGCAGTGTAGTGACAGAACAAGGGGTAGGTTTCAATTAAATATTAGAAAGAAATTCCTTACTCTGGGGGTGGTGAGGCACTGGAACAGGTTGCCAAGAGAAGGTGTAGATAACTCCATCCCTGCAGGTGTTCAAGGCAGATTGGATGGAGCTCTGCGCAGTCTAATAGAAGGAGTCACAGCAGGGGATTTGGAGCTAGATGATCTTTAAGGTCCCTTCCAACCTAATCCGTTGTATGCATGATACTGTTCTATTACTCTGATGTGATGAACAGGTTAGGCTAAATTTTTAATTATAGCATCATTAAAAATTTATCCAAAAACTCTGAGCTTATTCAACCTGTTATTGGTTTACTTAATCCTCCTCACAAAGTTCTTTCAACTAAAATAGTAGACTCTTTAGGAAGTTGCATTGTCACAGGTGGCAATTTTCATAGTATAGTATAGATCAGGAAGTTTTCAGGGAAAAAAAAAAAACAAAAAAAAACAGCAAAACAAATTTACTGTACCTCTGAATAACGAGAACAGGGAGATCTATCACAATTTTGACATTTGGAGGGGAGAAAAAACAAACGTGTATTAAAAACAAATATTAAAAACATCAAGCTATGTTCTGTAAGACTCAGGTACTAAAGCAGTTTGTCCTAAAATTTCTCCATATATCTATTTCTATATATCTATACAGATATATATCTGTATCTATTTTATCTATGAGTGGGTTTTTTGATTGTCATTTGTCACTTGCTTATGTTTGGTTTATTTCAGTAGCAATATAGAACAAGTCAGAAGACTACAGATTGTTATTGACTTCATTTATCAATATTTCCAGTGCTGATTCACAGGTGTGAGAAGCTCACATCCTTGTAGCTTATACCACTTCTGTCTTTGGCAGTATTCAGCATATAGTTTGTGGAGTATGGAGTGGTAAGCAGTCATGTTTAATAGGAGGAAGAAAATTGGAGTTACCTATGATGCCTTAAAAGCGAAGTTATACAAGTTACAGAATTGACCTTCCTTCAGTCTGCTTTGTTTTCTGAAGGTGTAGTTTAAGATCAGAGTCATTGTGAGGCTTATCGTCTGTGATATTTCTTTTATGTAGCTTTCAAAAAGCAAATAATGCTTCTGTAAATTATTTTCTGTTTTGTAGCGCTAATATTGGATATTAGCACAATATTGCATCTGCTTTGGATCTCATTTAGCTTTCCCAGCTGTAGTAGCTAATCTAATCAACAGCAGTACTTTTATCTTCAGAATGTTCTCAGACCATCACAGCTGCGGCAAAATACCGTTAGAAATACTAAAGTCAACTTAATAAGGAAGTGTTGTCCATTGTAGCAGAATTGAATGACTTTAAGCTGTTAGATCTGAGGAGTTTGAAGAATGTAGTTGTTTTGTAAGTAGAGTTGTATACTGCACCACAGACAATTGTTCCAGGGTTCTCTTTAACTAGAACTTCTAGATGAGAATACTTGAGGCAGTAGGAGCTGTGTTTGTCTGTTAGTTCTAGCTGATTTTATGCTACTGCAAATATTTGACTGTAGGTGTTAGAGCTACTAGATGGAATGGCTACCCGAGCTATCTTGCCGTTGTGGTAAGAGCAGGCACATTCACAGTCTGTGACTGATAACTTCAAAAGATCCAGAGTAAAGGCTGCTGAAGGTGTCTACATGTCATCCAGTGTTTTTCTGATTTGTTCTTGTTGTTACTGGGTAAATGATGTAAATGATAGATGCTAAAAAAAATATCAATTTATCTTAAAATTCTTAGCAGAAAATTTGCTATTTCATCCTGATTAGAACAGGAAACAGTTGTACTTGAAGGCTGCAGGTACTTAATTCATGATATCAACTCAGTGCTTATGTGTTTGTGGCTATTCAGTTTGTTCTGTTGTATTGTTGGACGAGGTATATCTTTTGCATTTTTTAGAATTTGGATTGGCTGTATTTGCTTTTTTGAAAAGTTCTCCTGCAGAAAGAAAACATTACAATGTGGTTGAATATATGATGTAAATTAACATCAAATCTGCCTGCTTTATAATTGGTGTCATAGTGGCTTTATGTGGTGAAAAATATAATTGAGTTTCAAATAAGATGACTTCAAAGTGCATATCATGCAAAGTCATTACACAGATGAGAAACATATATGTGGATCCTGCTTTTTCCTGAAAGCATACATTGATTGTTGTAGCCCAGCTACTCAATTTTTACTTCTCACTTGAGTAATACTAGTTTTGAAGACAAAAACTGCGTAAATGGAGCTTTTCTCTTCAGGCACTTTTATATTGGCAAGGTTTATTGTATTTTACTTGCTCTCTTTTTAGAACATGAACAAACATTCATTAGAGAATAAGTTGGGCATCTGTGCTGATATGTTGAGAAGCCTTAGAAACTATCTGATACTATTTTGATCTTCAGCTTTTGCTCTTTCATTACTGAAATAAAAAATGAATGTAATGGTTGATCTGACAGGGTTCCTTGTCTTGCTTATTTGTTTTTATATGAAATGTTATATTTGTGAGTAAGAGAACTTGATCTCTGCTCACCTTTTTCAGAATGCTCTGGCACATTTGGAGTCTCTTGCAGTTGATGTTGAACAGGCCCATCCGCCAGCTACTAAAGAAAGCATAGATTGTCTACCACAGATCATTGTCACAGATGACCATGATGGTATGGAAAAAACAATTAAGAACTAATTTCTGCTATGTTTATAAGAACAAATTTAACTTTTTATAATAGCATCGATACAGCCTTGTTAGCTGCACAGTATGTTTAAATACTGTACTAAGAGCTTCTGAATTTTGAACTGAACTGAATGTAACTTTCGTAACTTCTGGGAAATGAATCTTTACCTCTTAAATCTTTACATCTATGAGATGTGATTGTATTTCATAATCATTGGTGATACTGTTGGTATATCAGTTTTCTACATCTAAGATTAAATGACATTAAAAGATATTAATGTTTTTTCTGCTTGATGTCTGTAGGTCAAGAACAGTGCTGCACTATATGTTGCAGTGAATATGTAAAAGATGAAGTCATAACAGAGCTACCCTGCCATCATTTGTTTCACAAGCCTTGTGTCACTCTTTGGTTACAGAAGGTAAATGTTTTTTGGCAGGTTTTTTTGGTGGGTTTTCTTTGTTTTGTTTGAGTATTTGCATTCTTACAGGAAGAACAAAAGTTTGAAACTGAAAACGTGGAATGGTGTTCTGTGAAATAACTGGCTATTATTCTTATGCATTGTGGAAACAAATTCTAAATCAAGTGAGAGTAATTTATATCCATAGTCACCAGGAGCCATGACTTGGTGTTTGAAAAGTGGCAAAGACACCTTGCAGGGTTCCTGTTATATATATACCTGGTGTTCAAAAAAAAGAAAAAAAAGTTTTCATCAGAAGTGATATATATCTCTTAGCTTCCTTCAGCAGTCCAATCTGATTTGAGTTTGAGACAGTACTGTTTGTAGTACGTAGAAAGACATTGTAAATCATAAATTTCAGCTCCTCACTAGAATGAAATTCGAGCTGTGCAAATGACCTGTTCTTTTTTTCTCTTTTTCTATAGTCAGGAACATGTCCTGTTTGTCGCCATGTGCTTGCTCCCATTCTTCATGAGGCAGCTGCTTCCTCTGCTTCCTTTCTACCTGATGATGACTCTTCATCTTCTGTTTAGAATGTTACAGGAGCTCCCAGCTAGCGTGTGAGATGAACATTCTACTGCCAAAATAAATGTTAATTGTGCTTAGTTACAATGTGAAAAAATGATATGTAAAATACCGTGTATGTTATGTTTCAGTTTCGAAAGAAGATGCAAGAATTTTTCAACTGATTAGGTTTACAGTAGTTTCTAGCTTTCAATTTGAAAATTTAAAAATGTGCACCCTTTTTTCGGTTTTCAAAGTAATATTGCTGCTAACTAGAATGTCTACAGCTTGTATTATGTTAGATTTGTCTAAAAAGATAACATGGCACTTTGTGTTTGCATTCTTACAACTGCAGTGCAGTTGCAGCTTACTGAAGTTATGCTTATAGACTATCTTACGTAACTGAACTATTTGCCAATGAGTAACTGTAATTTTTCTTTTGTTTACGTCAGATATAAGGACATTTTGTGATGACAGCAGTACAATTTTCTTTCACTGGAAATGCAACGGAACAATATCTGACTTCTATTCCACATTAAACTTTTTCCTAGCATCAGAAGTGCTGTTAGGTTACTGTTGCCTGGGCTTTTTTACAAATGCTTTACCAATTTTAAGTCTTAAGTCCTGAATGAACTTTAGACTGTATGAACTTTGGAACTTCAACATTTGATATTCTGAGTTTCCAAGAAGTTGAATCTGTAATGTCTGGGCAGCTGGTTCTTTTGAGTTCTGTTTAAATATCGTTATACTGAATAGACCTCCTTTACTTTCTCCTCCTCTCTTCTAGATAAATTTATTTTTATATATAATGTCAGGGAGGGATTGCTTTCCTAATGCAGATATAATTAAAATATTTTTGACTCTTGGAGTCTTGAAGTCTGAACAAGGTAGTAACAACCTTGTACAATTAGTTGAAAAATATATTTGAATACATGGGTGTTAGGATAACTACTATTATTTCAGAAATTTAAGAATGAATGTTTCTGGCGTTTGCACTTGTTGCAGTGGGTTATGCTACATAAAGTATTTTAAAGGGAAAAAGACTGTAATTTCTAAAATGTATTTCTCTAGTTAATACTCCGTGTCCCTTAAAGTTTTCTCTTGTGCTGAAGTTAGTCTTCGTGCACAGAAAGTTAAGATTTTGATTTGTGTATTCTGTATTAATGGTTGTGCAATCTTACAGTGCTGGAGCATGGGGATAATATGCAAGGAACCAAATCCAAGCACTCTTAAAATTACTTGCTTCCAGTAACTACTAGTTGAGCTCATGGAAAGCTTAATGTGATGACTGAAAAACTAAGATTAAAGTAGCACTCAGCTACTTGGTTGTGGTTATTGCTGCCCTAGTAGCCTCATCTTTATAAATATTAATATATTCTTTGAATAGTGTTTTTGAGAGACATACTGAGTAGTGTGACTTACTTTACAGTGTACTTTGTGGACTGTGACAGAACAGAGAATTGCTGGATATTGCCATAGATCTATTCCTGAGGTTTTAGATTTTGCATTCCTAAACATGAATACGAGGAAATAAGAACAAGGGTGTTGGTGAAAAGTTGTGGAAGTGGTTAGCACAGCTCCTTACAAGTTTATTTTTCTGCATTAGAACTCTATGTTCATCAAAGCTGACATCAGCAGGATTTTGAAAAATGTGACAGGGAGCATAGGCTATAGGTACACTCACTGGGACAATTCATACTAATCCAAGAAGCACTATAATTTTCCGTATCTCATTTATGAATCAGTGCTGGGGAGAATGCCCATTGATTGCTCCTCCTATGGCAAATGCTACAACAGGTATTTTAACCAGCCTGAATTGCGTTTCTTTCCTAACTGCTCAGTATGCTGTCCCTCATTTAATCCTTTAAGAACCGTGTTTTGTAAAGAGGATTACCTTAGATTCTGGGGCAAGATTTGGAAGCACTCTTGCTTGTAGCTTTTGATTCCGGACTTAACCAGCAATGTCAGGAGCCAAGACAGAAGCAGCTGTTGGGCTTTTTTTCTCCTTATCTGTTACTGGCCTCAGTTTTGCTTACTATTTCTAAACAACTGATGAACAGCTGTCTAAGTGTTAAAGCTTTTTTTTTTTCCCCCCCTTCACCTTGAATGGATTGATGGATTATTCATAGATCTTTCCTGGTGCCTCAACTGAGGAAATAGCAAATGAAAGATCTTTGTCAAGGTGTCTGCAAAACTATATGCCAGGTCAGGACATATTCAGGAGATTACCAGAAACCTTCAGCAACACGTAAGAAGAGTTGAATGATCAAATTCTTTGGAATATTCAAGTGCTGGTTGTGATTTATTTTTTTGGTAAATGAAATTGTGTCAGATTGCTGTGCACATTCAGTGGTAAAATCAGTTCAAGTAGGCCTGGTCCTTGAAAATGTCTTGTAAAGCGTAATGTTTTCCTAGAACAATAAATATTAAAGAACAAATATTTGCTCAAAGAGAACATCCTGGGCATTCTCTAATAAAAAATTCTAGCTACAGGAAGAAAATCTTTTTCCCATGTTAGGTAAAAAAAAGCATTCAACAAAAAGGTGGAAGAAAATGTGGAGAAATAGGTCTGCTACAACCAAGGGTTTGTATCATCTCCTCATGTACTAGTAAACTGGATGCATCAAAAGTCCATAGGAGATCATAAAAGGGGATAAACAAATTACCTACTTTGAATAATGTTCAAGTAATACAGAAGTTCTTGTGAAAAATGTGTTTCTGGTAAACTACATGATGTAAAATGAATGCTTTTTAATATGTAATAAAACATTTTCATTGCGAAGTTAAAATATGAAGTATTTTGGATTTTTTAACATTCTACTTTATGCATTCCTTTCTGAGGGCCCTTTGAGGTAAGCCAGCAGCACTCCAGAACTGTCCTTTGCATATAGAATTATCTTCTCTATTGGCCAAGAGACAGAGCAGCCTGCTACATCTGCATACACTGATGTTAATTCCTTGGTTCATTTCTCTGTGTTCTTCATCAGCTTTTTGGGGGCTTGGTTTGGATGGGAACCATTGAGCAGTGCTTCTGCTGCAGGCACTTTTTCTCAGCCCGTGTCCAGCACAGTGCTAGGCACTGTACCACACTTCCACTCAACACCAGGCATTAGGGATGCCATTAGCTCTGATGCTTGACAACCTCATAGCCTCAACATGCAGTGCTACTACTTTGGCCCAAGCAGCTCCCTTGAGTTCTCATGCTTTGTGTAGAATAAATCTGCTATGGGATTTGGTATGCGTGCGGTGTTGCTGCATTGTTCTGCCTCCAAATACAAATGCATTGCATTGGTGTTCAGACTTGACTCTCCAGGCTTGAAATCCTTTATCATCAGAGTGACTTTTTTCAATGACAGGGAATGTGCTGAATATCCAGTGGGACTTCACCATAAAATAAATCTCAATCTATGAGCTGAAGCAGGCAAAAGCCTCACAAGTTCTTCCTGTTTTGAGCGAGTTGCCCATTTTTGCTCTGAGTACATTCAAAATATTTTCTTTATGTTGTTCTTAATCTGTTAGGATTTAAATCTGTCAGGGTATGCTAGTTATCATGAGAACAGTTTGCAAGTCCTGGGCAAGGCCAGGAGCAGTGGTGCACCTGTGCATGTGCAAAAGGCTGTCCAAGGAGCACTGAGGCTCCTAGGTACAGCAGGAGAGCATTTAGTGGGATCAGCATGACTTCCAGTGGCAGAGTTCCAATCATGATATCTACTGAGCAGAAAGCTATGTCCTCTGTATCCTGGTGCTTCTCTAGCCACAGGAACTGATACAGTTGCATAGATAGAGCTTCCAAAGGAATGTGCAACCACCCAGGCTGCAAAGCATGAGGAGCTTTCTGTCAGTGTCTGACTGCAGTAGTGAGTGCATCCATGGCAGGTGTGTACTGGCAGAAGAAATGATCAGCATGGGTATGTATAGCTCTTCAGGAGGAGCTGGGCAGGCTGAGAAAAATGTCAGGGAGCTAGAGAAGGAGGTGGGCTGATAGAATTGTATTGTCCCTGGAACAGGTGCATCTTCCAACCATAGTACAAGAGATGAGGGACTCCCTGCCCTGTGCCACCATGTAAATGGAGGTCACCTTACATAGAGAAGAAAGGCATGTTACTGATCAGGGGTGCAGGCAAATTCCCTGCCTGCCTACATGACCCTCCCAAATGTTCTCTTGCAACAGGCATGAGGCTCTGGAACTGAATGGACATGCAAACGATAATGTATTAATATCCATCCATGTTGGAACGATCTCCTAGGACTAGTTTGCTGTCCCCAGTATCACAGCCATTTCCTTCAAGAAAAAAGGGTGGTTGCGATAGGTGTCTCCCTTCTGGCAAATGAAGGGCCTGATACTCCAACCAGACCTGACCCACAGGAAAGTCTGCTGCCTCCCTAGGGCCCCTAGAGAGATGTTTCTACAAAACTCACTAGCCCAGTATGGCCCTCTGGTAATTATTCATTTAGATTTTTTTCATGTTAGCAGCAGTGAAATAGCAAAAAAAAGAAAAAAAGTCCAAGAGCAGTCAAAAGGAACTTCAGGGCCTCTGTGCAATTGAAGGGTCAAGAATATGGGTAGCATTTCCCGGCAGCAGCAGAGAACAATCTTGAACAGGCAGACCAGCTGGTCTTTACATGTCTTTGAGTCACTGACATGATCCTCGCAATACCAGGCCTGCTGACACACACTGAGATGCACCTTTCCTGTTTTTGCACAGGAGTTAGTAGAGATGATTGATAGATTTGAACTAGATTTGAAGGAGATCAGGAATAAAATGCAGCTCATAGTGTCCTAAGCTATGGGATGGTACACTAAAATTTGAGGGACTACATGATCACGATAACCTTCAGTCTGCTCCAGGAGGTGCTGGGTAGAATGAAGCACATTTGAAATGTTTCTACACCAGTACGCACAGCACGAGGGAAAAGCATGAATATGTAGAAGCCTGGACTCAGTCCTGGAGCTACAACATTACTGATGCAAGTGAAATCTGGTGGGAAGAGTCCTGTGACTGCTGTGTCTCAGTGGACAAGGTTTCTGGGCCCTCCAGCCGGGATGGGTCATACAGGTGAGATGGGTTGGTCTCCATACACAAGGGAGGGGCTGGGCTGTACAGAGATTGCAGTTGTTGATGGCAATGTTGGAAGCCTCTGAGTAAGGATGAGGGAAGAAGCAAATAAAGAGGATGTAATTGTGAGAGGCTGCCCAGCCAGGATGAGAGCACAGATGAATTTTTGATTACTAGGGGATACCTCTAGATGATTGTGGGTGACTGCAACTTGGTGGACTTTAACAAGTAATACCACACAGCGCATACAAACAGGCCCAGGAGATTCCTTAAACACTTTGGTTGTAACTTTTTGGTACAGGTACTTCCCAGATTCGTTACTTTTAAATAGAGAAAGTTTTGTGGGTGAAGTGGCAATTGGTGGCCTTCTTGGACGTAGTGACCATGAAGTATCCAAGTTGAAAATCTTTGGTGACAGAAAGAAAATTGCCACCCAAGCTCCAACCCTGGAGTCAGGGGTTTGGGACATTGAGGGAACAAGTTAGCAGGATTCCCCAGGATTCTGCATTTTAAAGTATTGGAGTCTATCAGTGCTGATCACTTGTTATGTACCACTTTTTAAGAGCACGGGAATAGGTAATTCCAAAATTTCAGAAATCATGCATGTGGCACAGAAGACCAGCTTGGCTGAGCAGTGTTCTTCTAGAGCCTAAGTGTGAAAAGAAACTATATGGCCGCTGGAAACAAGGTCAGCCAACATGCGAGAACTGCAGAGATGCTGTTTGCCTTTGTAGTGAAGTAGGTAAGGCAGACATTTAATGCCTTCTTTCTGTCTGCCTTTAACACCAGCTTTGGGATCCTCAGAGTGCCTGTGACTGTGGTAACAGTAAATTCCCAGCCAACATTAAATCCATACAGAATCTGTTGCTCCAACTGAGTGCACACAAGTGAATGGGGCCCAATGGGATTCATCTCAACATACTAAAAAAGCTGGCTGATATCATCACAAGACCTCACTCAATTGTTTTTCTGTGGTCTTGGAAATCTGGAGATGTGCCAATTGACCTGAGGCTGACAAATGTTATCCCAATTTTAACAGAGGGCAAGAAAAAAGACCCTGGGTATAATAGGCTTGTCAGTTTCAGCTCAGTGCCTGGTAAAATTATAGAGAAGATTATTCTGTGAGTTACTGAAAGATTCTTGAAAAGCAATGCAGTCACTGGCCATAGCCATCATGGGTTCACAAGAGGGAAGTCCTGTTTAAAAAGCTTAATTTCTTCTATGATAAGGTTACCCACCCAGTTGACCAAGAGAAGTTAGGCGATGTCATCTTTAGATTTCAGCAAATTTCAATATTGTCTCTCACAGTGGTCACAAGCCCAAATTACTGCAGTTCCAGAAACTTTTGGACGAAGTTCTCATACGCTGAGTTTGAGTTTTAGGTGTTCCTGTGTGGAGCCAGGAGTTGCTTGTGGGTCCCTTTTAAATGAGGATATTATAGCAGTCTATGTTTAATTTCATTGAGAAGGGAATGATTATGTTTGTAGGGACAAGTCTTCAAATGAATTGCCATACCCACAGCTGTTTACAAGATATTTTTGAAGTATCTTCTTTTTTGGTGCATTTTTTGAAGATGCACTGATGTGTTACCTTATTCTTTACTGTGCATGAAAATTCATGAAGCAGTATTGTTCAAAAGATGGTGTTACGACAACAGAATTCCATGAACGTCAAAATACTGCAAGTTATATTAGTTTTTAATTTTTTTCCTATAGAAATGTTTTACCAGTTTTAAATTGAAGCAATATAATGAAATTGTCTTTCACAGGAGAGGGGAACCGGTTGTAACTTGTCAATACAATGGAACTATTTGATATTTGTTAACTGTTTGTTTTGTGAAGCACTGAATTTCTGTTTGTACGTTTTTGTTTTTGTTTTTTTTTCTTGTTAGTGGCATTAGCAAAGTCTAGTGAATGATCCCAGTAATTCCACTTCTGACTTTTTTTTGTTTTCATTTTCATTTTTGTGAAAGAGGAGAATTACTCCATTTTAATTTGGATCCTGAAATATGTAATTGTATTTTAACAACACTATTTGATTTTCTGCATAAATAGTATTTTTAGTTTTTATTCATGAAATTCTTAACCTGAACAAAACGTGAATTCAAAGTGAAACTTGCTGCAGCTAACATTCATGACCTTGTGCATGACACTGTAAAGACAGTGCAGATGTGTGACATTAGAAACAGAAAAATGGGACTTGAAGGCACTGCCAGCTGAAGAGAAAGGGTGTAGGAACTTCTTTGAGAGATCTGCCCTTCTCCTATCCCCTTCTGCCAGCCAGTCTGCAACCTCACTGCAGGACAGGCAAGCCCCTGTCCCTCACCTGTAGAACCACAACCCAAAAGATACGGCTTCTGTTTCCCTCCCTAATGACCCTGCTTTCCTTATGTTCTGTCAGCTGGCTGGAAAGAGGAAAAAGAAAAACAAAGAGTTTGGTCTCTACTTACAAACGTGGAAAGCTCATGGAAGTGAATGGCCAGGAAGCAGCTCCACATCCCTCTGGAGGGAAAATTTAGGAAGATTGTTCCAACAGATCTCTACCCTGCCTCTTCCCTAATCATGGACGAAGTGGACACGCTGACTCTTTTTGGCTGTGTTTGAGCTTGTTGTAGCAGGGCAGATGGATAATCATGAGACCAATTTTGGGAGAAAGTTGTCTCCAGGCTTTCAATGTCACGTAGCAAAAATAGTTTGCTTGCTTCATAAGAAACTCAGTAGATTTTTGTGGAAATATGTATGTCACCATTCAAGTAAAAAGAAAATTCAATTATTAAATATTATATTAGATATTATAACTATTTAATTATCTTTAGTATCTTCAGTACATTTGTCCCAAAACGAAGGCAAAACCAAACAAAAGGAAGTTTCTTCTTTGTTTGTTTGGCTGTTATTTTACTCCAATTCTAAACTGATCGTGTGTGTTTTTTTCTCTGTGAATTATGGACCTACTGGCAAATATTAGTGGACAAGGCTGTGTGTTACACAGGAGACAAACTAAGTGGTGATTTTTTGCATGTAGTCTTCAGGTGTACAAATCTAACAACAAGGGTTAAACCAGTGTTTAGAAGTCCTGAAGTGCCTAAGGTTGTTGCTAGAAGTTCCGCTGCCTTCTCATTTAAGTACTGTCCAAGCTAACCAAAACAAGATTTGGTACCTGTCGGAACTGATGGAATGTAAGGCTCAGAGTGAGCTCTTCAATGGGTCCTCAGCTACACCACAACAAAATAATTAACGACCAAATATTTTCTCTTCTCTGGGTTTGAAACTAATCATCTGTCAAATTATTTTCAGTGGAAAGAGAGGAAGATATTTTGCTGAGGAAGTAATATATTAGCACAGAGGTAGTTTCAATATATACTCCTATGTAAGATTTCTAATCTTTTGCTTTGAAATTTTAAGGACATTGATCCTAAAACGATCAATTGTGTTTTAGTGAATGAATTAAAGACTGTGTTGTAAATGAAATATTTTAAATCAGCAGCACCAGTGTTACATTTATTCTTTCATAGAACAAATGTACACAGCCATAGGATTCCCTTTCACCTTCTTGTTCTAGTAAAGCAGTCTTTCCATGAGATGGAGTGTTGTTATGACCACATCCGAACTGATACTGTTAATTTAGTTCTTGTTGCTATAGATATTGATGGGAGAGAAATAAAGCAGGTCAGACAGTTCAGTTTTGCTTTTTTAGTGTGTTTTTTGAAACCAAGGTTTTACGTGCCCCTTCTGTTTTTGTGTGCTTTTAGGATATTCAGGATGGAAAAGAGAGAGGATAAGACACTGCTCATGCACAGTCCTTTGGTCAATATGGTGCTCATAGACAGCTCAGACCTACCGTTACTTTGGCAAGAGAAAGGATCTTACTATAAGGAGAATAAGCATTTATTCTTCATACACTGATAAGCCAAATCTATACTTACACATCATTTTCCTCAAATTCCACGTAATTGTGATTTTTCTCAGTGTTAAGCCTTTCAGAAGATAAGCAATTACCTTGCTCTGAGGCATGTATCATAAGTAATGATAGACAAAACAACTAATGATGATTATTAATGAATAAGTACGAGGTTTTAATGATGTCTTAGGGCCAAAATGCAAAGAACATGATTTTCATTTATACCAGAGTTACTTTGTGCTCCCAAGGCATAGAAAAATCTTTCGAGAATAAGTGAAAACTTACTAGGTAATAAAACAGAATGATAGCATAAGTGGGATTACAGTCCAATGTTTCTTTTAGCAGTGCTTAAACCAAAGTAAAAAGAAAAAAAAACCCTTTTCTTGGCTGTAAAACAGAACCGTCTGCAGGTCACCAGTCCAAAGCCATGGAAAAGATGTCAAAGAAATCAGTTAAATTAAAAGAGTGGGAAGGACTATATTCTCAAAGTAATTCTATGTCTGATCTTCCAATTGAAAAGAAGCAAAGCTATTTTAGTTTTCCAACCAAGGTGGTATTAATTAATAATATCTGGGAGTTGGGGGTTGTTTTATACTTTTGAGATATAGCGGGAAATCCTGCAGGATTAGAAATTGCAAGATAAAGTATTGCTTTATTGTATACTGACTATTGTGACCTGCTAATATGCAGGATCTCCTCTGTCAGCATAGAAAAGCTTCACTGTGAATGCATGGAATTTTCTTACTGAAAACAGAAAAGCATAAAATGGCTTTTTAATGCTGCTTTAATGTTACAGTGAGATAATGTTAGCTGCAGAAATACCGACTCAGATTTTTTTAATATTTCAGCCTCTTTGCTAGTAGGTGAATCCTCCTTTAAGGCAGTAATTTCTGATCCTCTAGTCAAGAATGTTGTTCTTTTTAGCAGAGCTGTAAACAGGCTCCTCTTAAAATGTGGTAGTGAAATGTCCTGGTGCTTGCTCAGAGCCAGTTCTGCGTATGTATCTGCCTTTATCTCCTTTGTTGCATTACATGCTTGAATGACAAGCCATATTGGAAAGGAGATTCTTTTCCTTTTAAAATTAAGAGGCTTTTAAAATTATATAAAAGCTGGGTTGGTCCTTGAAAGTCTGTCAGACCTCTTTCGTGTCAGTATGAAAGACCATGAAAGACCATGAAAGACCATGAAAACCATTTTCCCTCGTCTTGTTACAACAGATCCTGCTACGGAGTCTGCCCCCTTCTTTCCTATAGCCTCCCTACATACTGAAAGGCTTCTCTCAGGTCCTCCCAGAGCTTTCTCCAGGCTGCACAGCCCCATTTTCTCAGCCTGTCCTCATAGGGGAGGTGCTCCAGCACTCTGACTGATCATCTTTGAATCTCTCCTCTGGATGTGCTCCAGGTCTGCGTCTCTCCTGCACTGAGAACTCTGATCTGAATACAGTACTTCAAATAAGAACTGTACTGAGCACAGAGTAGAGCGGTAGAATCACCTTCCTTGCCCTGCTGGCCATGTTTCTTTTGTTGCAGCCCAGGATATGATTGGCTTTCTGGGCTGCAAAGACTCATTGCATATAATATCCAACTTGCCATCTGCCAGTACTCCCATGTTTTTTTCAGCATGGCTGTGCTCTACCCTTACACCCCCCAGCTTGTACTGATTGTGGAGATTGCCACAACCCATGTGCAAGACCTTGCACTTGGCATTGTTGAACCTCACGAGGTTCTCCTGGACCCGCTGCTTGAACACGTCCAGGTTTCCAGATCTAATCTCATCCCTCAGGTGCACTGACCACACCACACAGCTTGGTGTCGTCTGCAGACTCACTGAGGGCACACTTATCCTGCTGTTGATGTCACTGATAAAGACGTTAAAAAAGTATTTTCTGTTCTATTCCTAAAAATGACTTGATGAAAACTATTTGTAAATGCTGGTGTTTTATTTCTGGTATACCCAGTGTGTGTTAGTTGCAAAGTGTCTGAAGGTGATATTTTCTCCTTCTATGCATTACAGAATCGAGATATTTCTGTGTATGCATAAGTCAAGCACAAATTACAAAACAAAACATCTGGATGTATTGTTTTCAGAATTAGCATATATTTAAGTAGTAGTTTCTATTTCCAAATTATTGTAAATTCTTGATTTTTTTTCTTGATATTTTTGAGTTTGTAGTAGGCACGCTAGTATTTACAGCAGCTGTTCTTTTCTGTCCTTTCTTATGCATGACATTGCACACCCAGGTCAATATTCCCACCCATCCACCTTCGCATTTTGAGGTTATTGTCAGGTTCATACAATCTGCTAACTTGCATTATCATTCTGTTTGCCTTGTTACGACACAGAGTGCAGCACACTGGAGAGCACTAGCTTGCCCCATCTACTTTAGAGTATTGGAAGAACGGGTGCGATCAGGAAACATACTGCAATGCAGCTTGTGAGAAAGTTTTTGGATATTTTTCCTCAAAGAAAAAAAGAGAAGCATGTCAGTGCTGATCATCTCCAGCTTTCCATAGTTTCTGCTGTGCAATTTCAGTGCTTGCTAGATGATCATCTACATACTAAGATATGGTCTAAATTTAGATTTGGTATCTGAACAAAGGTATGGTTTTTTTTACTTGCTTGTTTGGTTTTTTTCTTCTCATCATAACCTGCCTTTAAAGCTGAAATTACACTTACTTATGTACAGTATGTAATTAAATTTCTAGTTCATGTTAAATTTCTGATGAAGAGTTAGAAAATACCTTCCGGATTTGCATTATTCAAGAAAAATACATCAAAATTTTTGAAACATTGTGAGCTGATGTCACATCAGGTTAACAAAAGCAAAACAAAAACCCCAAACTTTTAAATATTTTCATATAGAATCACAGAATCATTCAGGTTAGAAATGACTACTAAGATCACCTAGTCCAACTGTCAGCATATTCCCACAATGCCCACTAACCACGTCCCTCTGTGCTACATCCACACAGTTCTTGAACACCTCCAGGGACAATGACTCCACCACCTGCCTGAGAGACCTGTTAAATATATATATGTATATATTGTTAAATACATGTACATAAAACTAGAAGTGATCTCATGTAACTTTGAACTATCATTCTTCATTAACAAAAACAATTAGTCTTTCTATATCAAACAGACCAAGATTTGATGAAGATCTAATATTTCAAAATCCTTGCTGCTCTTTCAGTATTTCATAAAATTCAAATGCATTTGCAGTCCTCAAATTAAAAAGACCATTGCTTTTGCAAAATATAAATCCTCATTTACAGTAAAACTGCAGCACAGGAATTTTGGCACAAACATGCGCAAGAACTTCTTTACAGTGAGGTGACGGAGCACTGGAACAGGCTGCCCAGGGAGGTGGTGGAGTCTCCTTCTCTGGTGATGTTCAAGACCCACCTGGACAACTACTTGTGTGACTTGGTGTAGGGAGCCTGCTTTGGCAGGGGGTTGGACTCGATGATCTCTGGAGGTCCCTTCCAACCCCTACAATTCTGTGACTCTGTGACTCTGTGCTTTCTTTTTTCATTTTGATGTGGTGCACTGAGAGAGCAGGAAATCTGCTGAGCCTTTGTCACTTTCCCTACATCACTAAGTCTCTTCTCTTCTGCACATATGAAAAAAATTGTTGTATGAGGTAATTAATGACTGACTTTGCAAAATGTCAGAAGATGACTTAGAATGGCAGAACTTGTTGAAAGATGCTGTGAAAATTAAGTTTAAAATCTTAAAATGTGCAGTTATTGAGAATATATTCATATATGTGCAAGTATTTGCTTCCTTTTCTGTGCTACTTAGAAAACTGGTGAAGGAACCTGGTGTTCGGTACCCGACTGTTAGCTGTGTTTGTATAAATTCATCATGGGCATATTATATATTTTTTTTAAACCATGGTCAGAATTTATTAATCTTTTTTTTTTTTTTTTTTTTTTTTAATCCTGAGAATCCATCTAACAAAGCTGGTAGTGATTTATAGCTAAGTGTGGAGAGGCAGAAGGAGATTAAAAGCTGTCTTTCAGTAACTAATTATGAGGACTACAGGAGGGAGTAAAAAAGCTCAGTAATTTTCCAGCAATTAAAGTAACAATGCCACTACCAGTTTGTGGCTCCTTTTAGGGCAATATTACCATTGAAATACATGATTTATAATGAGAAAGAAATGTATTCTTTTGTTTTTTTTTAAGTGG
Source organism: Lagopus muta (assembly GCF_023343835.1). Taxonomy (NCBI): domain Eukaryota; kingdom Metazoa; phylum Chordata; class Aves; order Galliformes; family Phasianidae; genus Lagopus; species Lagopus muta. The sequence continues at coordinate 48,888,847 of NC_064472.1, read as the reverse complement.
CATTACTCAGTGCAGATTTCTAAAAGCATTTATAAGCATTTTGCTATTAAATTTGTCACCTGTTTTCTTCAGTGACTCATAAAAATCTGGACTGTGGATTTAATAATTTTGACCTGGTTGAATTCTGAAATACTTGGTAAAGCAATAGAATACATTGTGAGAAGAACTTTCGGGAGAAAAAGCCCACCATATTTCAGATCTTATTTCAAACAGACGAAGTTTTGATGAAGATCTAATACTTGTTAAAACTTACGTGGGATTACAAAAAACATTAGGCAAGGTTGGTGCAGCAGGGGTGGATGGGCAATGGGAGATGGAAATGCCCATAAAGGAAACATTTTGCATAAAAATAATCTTTGCCTGCCAGCTGTGTCATCATTATGGGACTGCAGTGCGGTAGTGATGTCTTTGGGGAGAGGTTCCAGGACAGATGAGGAAAATAGGACAGAGGAGTTTGACACGTAGATTTGTGGACACATCTTGTTATCTGGGACAGAAGTCTCCAGCACTGTCCAATGTTGTGCTTTACACATATGTTATTGCATTTGTCTTGTTAAATATTTGATTTCAACAAGCCTTTCTTTTGTCACACCATTTAAGGACAGCTGAGACTGTCTTTTTCCCCTAGCATGCCTCCTTTCTCCGGTATCAGCTGGAAGCAGATGGTTTGTGCACACTGATCCTCAAAGGTGGCCTTTATGACTACATGTAGCCACTAGGAACTTACAAACTGGTGCAATTCTGTTGTGAATGTATTAATGTAATTTCAGAATAACTAAATGCAATTACATTTTTACAAGTGCAAGTGAATCACAGTACCTGTTTTCACTGTTAGTAACACAGCGTGTATCCATGCATATAGTACATAAGAGAGAACAGTCAAATGTTGACATTATGATGAGAGCAATGGAAACAGATGGCTTGTTCACTTAAACATGTACTTGTGTCGACCTCAGCAATATTTTATGATATATTTTTCTATATATATTTGTATGTGGATATGCGTGTGTGGTTATGTACATGACAGCCTTATAATATTTCCAATGTTTTGTTTAGCCTCAATTTTATACCAGCACCGCATATATAAAGTTTTGTTGTTGTTCTTTTTAAGAAAAAAATGAACACAGTGCACTTTCAAGGCAGCTTCCATTTTATTTGGATTAAAATCTTAGGATATGGTGTCATTTTATATTCCTGTTTAAAATGTTGCAGCTTGGATATATACCTAAGTCTAAGTCTACACAAATGTGAATATCACCTGTATACATAAATATTTAACTTTCAGTTAGAATCTACATTGAGATAACTTCTTACTGCTGTATTTCTGAAATGTGTTTCACGTGTATTTATCCTGTGACACTTCTAGTTTTTACCACAAGGGCTCCTCCATTCCACTGCCAGCCAGATCCTGAAACTTGAACTTACAGCAGATGGAGGGCAAAATCAAGCATTCTTCTAATTTCCCTATTTATTGCATAATTTACTTTCTATGTACTCATACCAAAACCAATAGTAGGCCATTACTTCTGTGAGAGTCAGTCAGACATGATTTTGACTGCTCATCCTGCTTCTGAAGTAAAGATCATGTCTACCAGCTAGATGTGTCTCAAATCACACATAATTCTTTTGTCCTCTGACAAAGGTGACCTGGCCAGCAATCTTAGTGTATTTTAATCTGTATGACTTATCAAGTCATCCAAAATAGCAAAATCAAATTCTAAGTCTCCTGAATACTGGAAAGAATCACCATCTAGGATTTTCATTTTCATCAGCAAATGATAGCCATGTGACAGTGAGCATATAAGCACACACAGTGTATATGACACTTCAGGAGGTTTAAAAAAAAAATTATTCTTGCAATCCTGTGGAAATTTGAAGTAATTGTCCATTGGTTGCCTGCAAAGTCAGCAAACAAGCCTACTACTGAGCACAATTAAAGAACAGGCACTGGAAATTAGTGCTGAATCCCCAAGTGGAAAACATGAATGGCCACAGGCCTCATACCAGATCACCATAGATCATAAATGCTTATGAAAGCACAGCTCAACATGAATAGAAAGAAACTAAGATAACTCAAATTGTTCAACATATGAAAAATAGCATTTTAAACATGAAAACATTTATGGACACTTGATGTTTCCTGAACAATAAGTTTTACAACAAAGTGCCTACTACCTGATTTGCAGCTAGGCTAATGGAGAAGGTTACTGCCATGAACTCACAGGAGCCCTTACTAGCGCTTTAAACTTAAGCCCTAACTTTTGCATATGTGGACTGAAAATAATGTAGTTCATAATGAATAACTGATAAGGCATGAATTTAACATTTGCTTGAAACAAGAGTGCGAGAGATTGAAGGTAGGAAAATGCAAGCTTCAATTTTTCCCCTACAGTTCAAACTCCAGGCTCCACACAGCACTGCCCAAAATCCAAACCCTGTGTCTGAGTGTGCTATACAAACACCCCAGAACTCTGGCACTGGGGCCATGCCCACTGCCCAGTGGAGCCTGTTCTGTGTTCATGATGACCTGGTGAAGACCTTTTCCCTAATGCTCCCCTGATTCTCTCACATCTCTATCCCATTCCTTCCCAGACTCCGAAGTGCTTTAACATCTGGTACTGCTAGAGCCAGTTAGCATTATGCATGAAGACAATGCAATATCATCCAGAACAAAAACAAACTGAAGATTGTGTCACTGCAAGGTACGAACTTAAAATAGCTTTGAAAATAGAAATTTCTTCTGTTTGGGGCTTATTTTTGCTTTCATCCTCTTTTTTTCATATTTTTCTCAGAAGAGGAAATTTAAGATTTGAAGTGGTAATGAAATATTGCCCAGAGATTAACATAGTTAGACGGCTAAACCCTGGTTCCTGAAGACATACTTCTTCCATCTATTGCTCAATACAGAAGTTCAATTGTGTATCTAGATTTCCCTTTTCCTTTCTGTGTACATGGATTTTCACCTCCACTCTTCATCTTCTCCTAATATCCTGGAGAAAAGAAAAAGGCTGTGGTGGTGGTTGCTAGGAAGAAGTATTGGGAAGGTTAAGGCAAAAAATAATCTCACATTAAGCTGCAACATGACTTCTCTTTGGTCTAAGGCAATTAAGAAACACATGTGGTACCTGAAGAACAGGTACAAGCGCACAGCACGCACCAGTGAGTTAATGTGTCTCCAAATGTTACATCCAGTGGGAGGCATTTTTTAAGTGTAATGGATCACAGCAGCGTGTGATTTATATATATCAAATATAACAGCAATCTTTAACAAATACACACTGTTTTCCCATTTTATCATTATATTGCATATGAAAGGAATATTCTGATCATTTCACCTATGCCCATCTTTAGTGCTTAGATGTGGAAGTGTCTTTCTGTGTAAATAATGATAATTGATAATGATAAATGAAATAATGATTTAGTTCAAATAGAGCACATATGAATACAGAATGCATATACATTTTATTTTTATTTACTTTAGCTTTATTGTTAGCTTCGGTCTGGTTGGACCTCTTTGTAAGAATTTGAATAGAATGTTCTTACATCTGTAAAGGAAAATATCCAACCAAATTCCGCCACGCACTAACTGAATTGTTTTCAGTCTGTTCATTTTATTTTGGTGTATTTTGTCCAAGTAATACACTTCATATTTATGTGCTGGACAAATATGTTTCTGCAGGTATACGTATTGGTCCTGTGATGAGCACCATCAAGGAAAGGAAGAAATCATTATAATGAAACCTGTAAAATGCTTTTGCTACAAGCAATGACAGGGAGAGATGGATGGCACATATCTACATTACATCTCTTGTAACAGCAGTGGAAAGTTAAATGCATTTTATTAACCCTTTGGTAGCTGTTGTGACTCAGAGTTCTCAGATGTGAATATTGAGTGTTTTCAAAAAGGAGGGAGTTGGAACATGGATATTTTATTCGTCTTTCACTGTCCTCTAACTTTATGTCTTTATACTGTACAGTACATACTGTAATTGTTAATATTGGATTTATTACAAATTCCCAGAAAATACATTCTGTTTTTAGAGAGTAGTTGGTATTGGTTTGGGGTAGGTACAGTGTATTTCTCCAGAAATAATGAAGATGAGAAGGGCTGCCCCTGGAGCAGTGTGCAAGACGGGGACCAGTCAGTGTTGTGGTCGTGACGTTTGACAACTGCTTTTCACCAGTTTAATAACAGAAACTCATTAACAGAGAAGAACTCATAAAGCAAGTTATAGCATAAGCCACATGGAAACACAATGTACACTTCAACAAATGTCAGAGAGCTGCAAATAAATCCTTGCTGTTAGTCCCTTCCTCAGCATGCACATACGTACACATGTGAGCACATCCAAGAACACATGGATTATGCAGCAGAATGACACAACACTGTGTTTTTCCTTCTGTGAGATGACATGCAGTTCAAGGGACTTGCTGAGTTCAGGTAGCTCTGCGTACTGAAATGATTACAGAGAGCTATGCTTTTAAAAACAAAACGAATCTAGGAACCTTGACTTTCCCTTAAAAAAAATAAAATAAAAAAATCCGTTATGGTTTCATAAAAGGGGTTTGAAAATAAATTCATTCCCCTTGTAACACTGAAGTTACTGCTTAATGCTGCTGCCTTGCAGTAGTTTTACCTTAGGAAAAATAGCACAAAGTGAAGCAAAACAAAGAGAAACTCCCCTTCTGTAATTCCTGAGGCTCTTACATGTTAATTTAATCTCCAAGGAAAAAAACTGATTACCAAAAAAAAAAAAAAATCCACTCCTAATTTAATTAAAATAGCTCAAAAGTTCGAATTAAATATGAAATTAGTTTCTCTAGTAAAACTTCTGAAGAAACCCTATCTTTCTAATGTGAACACCTAAAAGAGCAGGAAAAAGGTTTTGTTTTGTCTAAGACTTGACAGGGGACTTGAAGGTGCCTCCTTTCCTCTATCACTTGCTGCTGTTTTCAGTATGTAGCTGAGAGGTACAATATTGCAGTTCTAGACAATCTTTCCCTTCACTTCCTGACACCACCAGCTGGGGATTTTTACTTTTTTTCCCCCCAGCTTTAGCTTGCCGAGGACAGTAGATTTTGCCTTTGTTTTTGCTTTCGAGGAGACACTCACCAAAACAAACAGCGTAGCACCAGGGGTTTGAGATGCTGCTTACTATTCATGAAGGCTGGCCATGGCGTGCGGCCTATGAACAGCTCAGCCAGGAGAATGGCAGAGGCAGCCCACCAGCCTCCCAGGAACTGCCAGGTTCAGCAGCTCGTTTGCCTCATCAATCAAACTCCCCAGCAGTGACTGCAGTTCATTTTCTTCCCCCAAGTGCCTGCTCTGTGTGGTTCCGCGGGCGGGCAGCCAAGCCTGGGCCCGCTGGCAGTGTCTGTGTCACCAGCATCCAAACTATGAATCCAAACTATGGTCACAGCCCATTTCTTGTCTGCAGCTTCACTGCGCTTGCCAGTATCTTGCCTGGCCCAAGGTGTCTGACAGCTCTCACCACTCCACTGGATAGAAAAGCATCCTCTGTGCAAGACAAGGAGCAGGGAGATCGCTGCTTCACGTACATCAGGTCCTCTGCTGCATGGGAGGTGTCTTGTTTCTTGCTGGGAGCTTGAAGACTGCAGGCACTGTGTCCCCAGTTGTCAGCTGCAAGCTGCAGTGTAAAGCTTGTGTTCTTTTAACAGTCCTTAGCTTTCTTCTACCAGGAAGAGCAGTGGGATGCACAATCCAGCAGCAGAGCACTCTTCTGAGATGCTGCTATCCTGATTTTGAACAGCAGAGAACTGAGTCATGGGAGGAGCCATTTCTCCAACCCCTACATAGAGTTGTGACAGAGACAGAATTAAAATGTCCTGGTTTTCATCCTCCTAAGTGCAGCTGCTGCTTTTTATCTGTGTCTTTCTCTCTTTCTGTAGTGCTGCAGATTTCCTTATCTTTGTCTTTGTGATATTTTCTGAACAGCAAAAAACTGTCACTTCTCCCTTCACTTATTACCTTCTTTTCCACCTTGGGTGCACCAATTCATTTCAGTGCTTAGCACAATCCAAAGCAAGTACTATTGTACAAGACTATTGTAGGCACGTAGTAGTGTCATCTGAACTGGTAAACAAAAATACTCAATAAACAGAAGGAGTTTTTAACTGTTTAACAGATCTCCATTTCATTCTACCCAGAATCTCCATTTTGTCCTATGCAAACCATCAAACATGGGGTCTTGCTGGATTATATCCTTCTGTATTTAAATTTCCAAGCTGGAGTTGCTCTCAGTCACAAGCTTGTAACCTACTTTGTAGATTATTTTTCATTACCATTTTTACAAGAGATAAATAGTCAGTGATAAAACTGATAAAAAAGCAATCATAAAGGATAACCTGGTTCTCTTGACCAGCCATTGAAAAGGCTGCAGGATAAAATGCTAGCACCTTAGCAACTGGTCAGCTCACTAGGAATATCTTCAAGATGAGATAAAATGTGTGGAAATATTACATACCTGTTTTTTTTCTAATGCTTGTTAAAAAGTTGTATTTCAGCCTAAAACTAACACCTAGACTTCAGAAGGAAGGGCTTGCTTTGCCAAAATGAAATGCAGCAGATCTGTCTTGTGCTTTGTTTTTAGGGAATGTCTGAGAACTTGATAAAGGCACAGACCTTTTCTAAGCCCTCTGATATTCATACCAGCAGCAGTCCATGGTGCCAGGTGGAGCTCTTTTTTGAGTGGTTGCAAATGGCACTTGTGCAGCTGCTTCACAAGGAAATTTGTGGGGCTTCATGATTATAATTTCTTCTTTGTGTGGGGAATAAGAAAAGAATCTGGTCCTGTTATATGTAACGTATATGGCCATATCTTGCAAAGAGAAATACTGCTGTTTCTGCCCAACCTCTTCTCCTCTATCACAGCCCAAAATAAAGCCTTTACCAAAGTGGACCATTACTTGCCCTTGGTGACAAAGGTTGCTGCCTTTTGTTACATACTGCTCATACCGTAGCAGAGGCTTTTTTTGTTGTGCATTTACACTTACTGTGTAGATTTAAGCCCTGGCATACAGGGATTACTTTCCACACCAGAGATACAGTAATCTCATAAAGAGGAATTTCTGTGTTCCTTGGTGTTCCAGTCAGCATCAAAACTTTAATGAAGTTCCTTGACTGAAATTAAACTGCACCCTCACAGCTGTGATGCTGCCTGTCACTGCAGGTTGACTCAGATAAGCATTTAGAGCAGAAATGCCTGTGTACAGCCTCCTTGTGCAGTGATCTCCCACAGGCCAGCTGCCTGTTCTGACTAGTGGTAGAGTAGCCTTCATTTAGGGATAAGTTGACAAAAGTAATTTTTAAGAAGCAAGAAAATGAACAGTTGAGTTTTTTCGGCGCATGAAGTTTCTAAATTGATAAGGTAGATCCTAGGCTAGAAATATACCCTGACACTTCAGATATAGGTCATTGGATGATGTTTTACTATTCTTGTACTACCTAGGATCAATGCAAAACAAAAGCAGAGGATATCCATCAGAGTCAGAGAAACCAGTAGTTCTTCGTGAGGAGGGGAAAAATTAATGCAGGAATGATCTCTGCAAGTACTCTCTGCAGTTCAGCTGTCTTGTGTCTGGATTAAATAATGATATAAGGAGACAATGGTAAACAATGTCTGAGTTTGCTAACTTGGCTGACCTTGTTCCTCAGGCAAATGGGTGCTTGTATATTACTTCTACCACCGAAATAAACAACTACAACCTGTAAAAGAGTATATAGACCTCTAACGTAGTCAGATTAAGCTGCTCTTTCTTAATGCTTTTCTCATTAAGAAAGTAAGCTACTGTAAGAATAGTGGCAGTGACATGGGTAGAGCCAAAGGCAACAAGGATGTGGGGCAGCAAAGATCCACAGAAATAACCAGTGCCAGTGTCCTTATGAGGTGCAGCTCTACATCAAAGTTGTGCTATGGACATTTTTTCGGGTGACGATGCATTACTGAGCATAAATACTATTTAATTTTTGCTAAAGCTAAGTTGTAGTTCTGGATACTCACACAGAATCACAGAATTGTAGGGGTTGGAAGGGACCTCCAGAGATCATCGAGTCCAACCCCCACTCTTTAAGACATGTTGTGTTCCCACACAAGCACTCCATGTCTTCCAGTCTTCGTATTTCCAAGGAGGAGCTACTGTGTCAGTCTGCAGTGATCAGCTGCTGCGTCCATTCTAAGCGCTGCTTTATCCTTCATGGCTGATGGAACATTTTTTTTAGAATGTTTTGTTGATAACAGAAGGTTGTTCTCTGATTGCTTTGCTTTGTTTTATCCTGACTTCATGTAGCCAGCATTTTACTTAAAGAGATTTTTCTTTTCTCTACACACCCACTCTATTCCTGTTGAAACACGTGAATGTGAGAATATGGCCAGAAAGAAGAATGTAAACGGTAGCTGACAGTAGCAGCCTTGTCAGATAGAATGCAAATAACTCACTGAGCACAATGGTTTTGTTGCAATGTGCAACAAAAGGAGGAGAGAACAGCGGCGTTCAAGGTAGGCAAAGTTACCTTCTTCCACAGTAGTGGGGAGAAATGATGTATGCTCTGAAAAACACGCTGTGGACTATGGATAAATGTTGGGCATGATTTAACAATATCAAAGGATGTTTTCCCTCAGGTCAAATACACAGGAAAAAAAAATCAGCTGCTTTGTTCTTTCTTCACATAAAGCAGACCTTTATTAGATCAATCACACTGTACTTGACTGTAAAATCAATTTCAAGCCTTTGCTTTCTGGTAGTATTTTCTTGTGTTTTTATAAAAATCATCCTAAAGAACTGAACAAGACTATATGCAATTTATTTCATCCCACCAGTATTATGCATTAGACAATTTTTTTATATATGTACCTATTGTTACTTCTGTTCATGTGTGGAATATTCTTTTTTTTCCTTTCTACTTCTGGTGTCCCTTTTCTGTAGGCACTGTGTACAGTCATAAGCTTCCACACAAAGACAAGGGCAGTGGTAGAGAAGAAGAGTCTGGAGAGGGTTCCAGGCAGAATGCTGAGCTGGCAAGAGTTAATGTAAAAACGGTGTAGTGACATGCACATTGAAAGTTATTTTCTGTAGCAAAGACAAAACTAGTGTTCATTTGTAGATGCATTGCTGCTATTTAACAGTGGTGGAGAACATCTGACAGCACTGTTACATTACACAGTGAGCTATGGAAGTGAGCTGGGCTGCAGCTAACAAAGCTGTATCCTAATTCATTCATTTTTCCTATGGAATTTCAGCTACCTCCGTGTAGGATTTTTTGGTGTTTTTCCTGGGTGAATCAAATTTTCTCTAAGATCCACTGGGCTGAAATGTTGTGTGACTTCTCCCTGTCTCAAAGAACCACCATCTTTGCTAGAAACCTCCCATAACGAAGCCACTTACTGCCACTGTACCTGCAGGAGTTCAAGGGCCCCTGTGTCATGAGCTAAACACCTTCCTCATAACTTTGCCTTTCAGTGGAGATCTTCATTTCAGCAGTGACCAATCTCACCTTGCAAATATACAACTATATATCCTATTACAGTTAGGACATCTGTAAGCTTAATGCTTTCTGCCTTGATACCTGGAATTTTCTGACTTTAGAGAGCTCAGCATGTTGATCACATTGAAACATACTGCTGTGTACATACATACTCCCATGCAAACTCCAGTGGAGTATTCATTCTATTGATTAAATTTCAAGTACACTCTCCAAGGCAAAGGAGAAAATTATAGGAAGATTAATCATATTTCTTTTCCTCTTCTTCCTTTCCTCTTCTTTTCATGTGTCTGCAAGGTGCTTACTTACTTGATTACTCATTGTTCAAACCCAGCAGCAATTTTGTCTTGTAGCTTTGTGTCTCACACAAACCTTCTTTTGGGATGATGGGAAGAAAAGATCCTGCAAGGATGGTGAGTTCTGTGCTAGGACTGTGAGGTGTGTTGCAGCTGGACTGTGAGATGTACCTGTGTGCAGCAGCACGGTCTCAGATGTGGATGATCCAAATCCCTTATTACAAGTTCTCACATCACTTTTATACCTTCACAAGTTCTCTTTTTCTAGCTTTCCCATTCCCCCCCTATAACTTTCTCATCCATCTTTACACGTCAACAGAGTGCTCTACAAAACACTCTTCAAATGTTCACACAGGCACTTATCCAATCAGAGCCGTGAGATGTTTTTTCTTCTTCTAGAGGTGTCCTTGGTTCTCATGCTGTTTATCTTGCTCCACAGCTGATGAACTGAACAGTTTTTCTTGTATTCCCACACCTGTGGTGAATCAATTAACATGGGT